>NC_058370.1:63300000-63640000 GCF_018350175.1 Felis catus
CTTACAGACCAAGAGCCACAGGTGCAGAACATGCACTCTCATCCTCAACCTCTACCCCATGGTAACATATGGCCTCATTATATTTACCTTGCGGTGTTGACCCACCTCCCTGCCCACCCCTGTGGCAGAAGATGGTCTTGACAGTTCTGGCAAGAACCCTGTAGGGTCAAAAACTACCCCTCCCAACAAGTAGGAGTACTTTAGATGACTGGAAACAACCTCAGCTGGAGACAACCCTAGCTATGACCCATAACCTATACAAACATAAAAAGACACTCCTAACCCCAGTACAGTTGCCACCTCTGGGCCTGTCCACTCTCTCACTTCGAGAGTATAATGTTCTTGATAAACTGCTTTGTGCTTGCCACTTCCCTTCTGGCTATCTTTATTCAAGTGTGGATCCTCACATAAATCTTTTGTGGGGAACCCAAGACCCAAGACCTCCATTCACACAATGCATACTCCCCCATTGGTAACCATAACTCTACGTCAACCTTTTGAGAACCTGACAAAGTGGTAGTACCATTTTACATTTGCACCAGCACTGTATGAGGGTTCCAATTTCACCAATTCTCCAAATGCTCCCCAATAACTGTTACTGTCCATCTTTTTTATTGTAACTATTCTAAGTGGGTGTGAAATGGTATCTCACTACGATTTTGATTTGCATGTCCCTAGTGATTAATGATGTTAAGCATCTTTTCATGTGCTTATTGTACATTTACATACCTTTTCTGGAGAAATGTATTCAGGTTCTTTGCCCAATTTTTAACCAGGTTGCCTTTTTATCATTGAGTTTTAAGAGTTCTTTATACATTTTATATGCTAACCAAATATCAGATACATGATTTGCAAATATTTTCTCCCATTCAGTCAGTTGTCTTTTCATTTTCTTGATGGTATCCTTTGAAACACTGGCATTTTAAATTTTGATCAAGCCTAACATTCTTCTTTTGCTGCTTATGCTTAAGTATCATATCTAAGAAACTGTTACCTAATCCAAGGTCACAAAGATCGACAGTTAATATTTTCTTCTAAAAGTTTCATCATTGGGGCACCTGGATGGTTCAATCGATTGACTCTTGATTTTAGCTCAGGTCATGATCCCAGGGTTGTGGGATCCAGCCCCTCATCCACGAGGGGCTTCTGCTCAGCGTGGAGCCTCTTAAGACTCTCTCTCTCTCTCTCTCCCTCTCTCTCTCTCTCTCTCCCCCTCTCCCTCCCGTCTCCCCTGCTCATGTGCGCTCTTTCTCTCTAAAAATTAATTAATTAATTAATTAATTAAGGAGTTTGATCTATTTTGAAATTTTTTAATATGGTATAAGATAGGATGCAAATTCATTCTTTTACAGGTATATATGCAGCTATCCTGGTACCATTTGCTGAACAGACTATTCTTTCCCCCACTGAAATGGCCTTTTTACTAAATGTTAGGTTTTATTTCTGGACACTTAATTCTATTGTATTGATTTATAAATGTCTTTCCTATGCCAGTACCACATTATCTTGATTACTGTTGCCTTCATTGTAAGTTTCAAAATTTGGGCATGTGAGTCCTCTGTTGTTTTTTGTTTTTGTTTTTTTTTTCAAGATTGTTTTGACTAGTCTGAGTCCCTTGAATTTGCATCTGAATTTTACAATCACTTGGTCAATTTCTGCAAAAAACTCCAATAGGATTTTAACAGAGACTGTATTGTATCTGCAGATCAATTTGGGGAGTATTGCCATCTTAACAATATTAATGAAGTCTTCCAGTCCATGAACATGAAATATCTTTCCATTTATTAGACCTTTTTCAATTTCTTTCAAAAATGTTTTGTAATTTTCAGTGTACAAGTCTTAAACTTCTTTTGTTAAATGTATTCCTAAGTATTTTATTCCCTTTGATGCTATTACAAATGGAATTGTTTTCTTAATTTCATTTTTTTAATGTTTATTTATATTTGAGAGAGAGAGAGAGAGACCGTGTGTGAGCAGGGGATGCTCAGAGAGACAGGGAGACACAGAATCTGAAGCAGGCTCCAGGCTCTGGGCTGTCAGCACAGAGCCCGATGCAGGGCTCGAATCCATGAACCATGAGATCACGACCTGAGCCAGAGTCAGAGACCTAACTAACCAACTGAGCCATGCAGGTGCCCCTTTAATTTCATTTTTGGATTATTCATTGCTAGTCTATAAAACTACAATTGGTTTTTGTATGTTACTCTTGTATCCTACAACCTTGATGAATATTTTTGTTAATGATTAATTAATTAATGGTTGTGTGTGTGTGTGTTCCTTAGGATTTTCTATATACTGTATATGATTACATCACTGAAAAATAGCGATAGTTTTGCATCTTTCTTTCTAATCTTGCTGATTTTTATTTCTTATTCTTGCCTAACTGCCCTACCTACAACTTCTAGTACAATGTTGAACAGATGTGCCAGAGTTGATACCCTTGTCCTATTCCTAATCTTAGGAGGAAAGCTTTTTTTAGTCTTTCACCATTGAGTATGTTATTAGCTATGGGTTTTCCATTGATACCCATTGTCAGGTTGAGAAAGTTCCCTTCCATTCCTACTTTATTGAGTATTTATAACAAGAAATGGTGTTGGGATTTCCGCATCTGCTTAAATGATCATATGGTTTTATCCACTAGTCTATTCATAGGGGGTACTATATTGATTTTCATATGTTGAAAATATATACTCTATATTCTAAATGTGTAGAAGTAATATAGCACAACATTAAAAACAATTACTGTAAATATAGAGCAAAATAACTAGCATGGAAGACACTACTTGTTACTTAAGACAGAAGAGCATCCCTATGTTTCTGTGCTGTAGGTAGTATAATAGTTCCAGGACATCTGTGTAAAGTACTCCTTTTATTTTCTAATATTTCATCCATATTTTCTGGCCTTCTCCACTATAAAGCTAATTAAGGAGGGAAAGTACGTAGAAGTACAATTGAAGGAGAGGTGATGACTGACAAACTGCATTACCAACTCTTAAATCATTGTTAGTAGATACAAATATGCATCATTGATATATCCATGTGGGTAATGAAAAAGGTCATTATCAGCACTAATATATTTTGGAAAAATAATCATAGTAACGACAATGAAAACATGTCCTATTTGGGAAGGATGGATCAAGGAGAATACAAGTAAAAAAAGAGAGTAACAATAGAAAAAAGCAGTAAAGTTAAAAATGGAGAGAACAGAATGGTTGCCAAATAACTTCAGCTATAGTCAATTCTTATCATAAGGAAAATACCAGAAAACCTTCCTGTTTTCTTACCTCCTTCCCCACAAGCCCTGAACACAGTGTTGATAAAGATTTGATATTCAGCTACAAACTGACAACTGCTATCAGTTTTTCCCTTCTATTCATTAAGTATATATACTTTTTCTTTCCTTTCTAGCATGAAAAGGCTAACCATACAGTCTTGTGTAAAATATAGGAGGGTTAGGCAAAGGAAAAGAAAATTAGGTTTCACAAAGCAGTGTGTGTGTGTGTGTGTGTGTGTGAGAGAGAGAGAGAGAGAGAGAGGGAAAGAGAGAGTCTGTGTGTAGAAGTGTGCATGCATGTATATATGTTTATGTGTAGACAATACATTTTTCTTATATATGTATGGCTTTACTTATATAACATAAATGCCCCCTTGACAAATAGTTTTAAAATATAAATGCACAGCCTATTATGTGCAATCACTAAGTGGTACAGTCATTTATACACCATACACCTTCACCCTTAATAGACGGTCACATCCCTGACAATGGGATCTACATACAATATAAAATATTTTGTGTAGTGTACATGGTACCAGTTTATAGTAGAAAGAAATACTCTGTGAAAAAAATGAAATGAGATTTGGTTCTAATTTGCCTTTCATCACTTCTTAGCCATGTGACTTTGAAGAAGACACTTAAAACTTTAGGTCATAAATCCCTTATCTGTAATGCAGGAAAGCTGTACTGAAATTTCTGGGCCTATGATTAAGGGGAGGGCCAGCCAAGTTCTGCAGTTCATGGTGACCTCCTTCCAAAAGAGTGAGACAAAGGAAGAGACAGAACTTCCACCCGTCCATATACCACCTATGCAAGACTTTAAAAAAAATTTTTTTTAATGTTTATTTATTTTTGAGAGACAGGGAGACAGAGAGACCAGAGCGTGAGAGGGGGAGGGGTAGAGAGAGGGAGACACAGAATCCCAAGCAGGCTCCAGGCTCTGAGCTGTCAGCACAGAGCCCAACACGGGGCATAAACCCACTGACCATGAGATCATGACCTGAGCCGAAGTCAGACGCTTAACCAACTGAGCCAGCCAGGCGCCCCTGCATGATCTTTTTTTTTTTTTTTTTTAAGTACTTTCCTGTGAGTAAAGCTCCATGCCAAGGCATGCCGTGTAATGTAGAGCATGGCTAGGTGTAAGCACCACACAATCTTCAGCCTGGCACCCTTGGGGCAAACTCACAACTATCAGAGAGCCTGGACATGCTGGTGCCAACAGAGGCACAAAGTATACATGGCTGTGCTACTGGGAAGACCCGAAAGACTCCTTTCCCCCCTCTGAAACCCACTGCATATTGCGGGCCAGAGCTGGCCTGAGGTAAGCAACTAAAGACATACCAGACAGAAATATAAACTCAGTGTGGGTCTTAGTAGGATGCCAAAATGGCATACTCGGTAGAGTTTCTAGGAGAGCTGGGAAGACAAGTTACCTGCCCTGCAGTGACAATGTGACGATGCAGGGAAAGAAGATCAGGTTTTCCAGTCACTGAACTAAAAAAAAAAGGGAATGCTCAGAAATACCTCAGTGTGTGTGTGTGTGTGTGTGTGTGTGTGTGTGTGTGTGTGTGTGTATGGAACTATAAATTACTCTCACCTATATTTTTAACTAGCTTCATCTCCAAAATACATGTCAAAGATCATCACATGTCACCATTTTTACTAATATTTTTCCATTGTGAGCCATCATCATGACTTGGCAAAACTATTACAACAGCTTCCTGATTAGTCTTCCTCCTTCTCTCTTGCCACCTTACAATTGAGTCTCCATTTTTAACTGCATCAGTCGGATGCCATCACTCCCCTACTGTGAAACTCTCTCATGAAGGATTTTTCAACAGCAGTAGGAGCCACAATTTGAAACCCTGTCCCAATTATACCCATAGAGGCTGTAGAACATCCGGACATTTCCAGACTCAGATGAGACGCTGTATCACAGGGCATGGGAACTGCCTTCTCTTGCAGCTGCCCAAAGGTTGTGCCAACATGTGCCCCAACGGTTAATCTTTGGCCAGTAAGAGAGAGGAGATGGAACTGTTCCAAGAGGTGGTAGTTTCACATGGCCTGGTTAGAAGATGTATCACATGACCAGACGACTAGCTTGGTTTTCCTGCAAGGTCAAGGCCTGCTTAGTAATAATGCCTTTCCTCTTTCCTTGTCTCACCTTCCCTTTTTCCTTCATTCCTGCTGCTTTGGATTTGTGCCACTCAATAAAACCTTAGCACCTAGGCTATAGTTCCAGCTCTGTTTCCTAAGTAACAGGGCCAAAAACCTATAAGGTAGGTAAAATGAACCTCCTCTGTATTCCTCTAACACCAAAAACTTTCCCCTATAATAGCCCAGATTCTGGAGTCAGACAGATAATAGTTGTGTGTTCTTACACAAAGTTATTTTGCCTTCCTGAGCCTTGTTTTCCTTTTCTGTAAATGACTGTAATAACAGAATCTACTTTGCAAGGCTGTTCTGAGCATTAACTGAGATTATCAAGGTAAATGATGCCAGGCACACAGAAAATCCTCAATAAAACAGACATCATTATGATCATGCCTTATTTATCCTTGTATTTCTAGTGTTTAACATATCATCTGCAACACAGTAGATGTGCTTAATGCTAATCTGTTTACAATACCTTTCCCCTGTATTTTATTTTATTTTATTTTTTTTTAATTTTTTTTTTCAACGTTTATTTATTTTTGGGACAGAGAGAGACAAAGCATGAACGGGGGAGGGGCAGAGAGAGAGGGAGACTCAGAATCGGAAACAGGCTCCAGGCTCTGAGCCATCAGCCCAGAGCCTGACGCGGGGCTCGAACTCCCGGACTGCGAGATCGTGACCTGGCCGAAGTCGGACGCTTAACCCACTGCACCACCCAGGCGCCCCTCCCCTGTATTTTAAAAATGCACAAGGAATGGCAAAGATCAAAAAATTTGTATGGTCTCAATACACAGGATTAAGGAATCTGTAAACAAAAAATAAAATTATACATGAATGCTTGTTGGAAAACATTCCTTTACTGCAAAATTAAAATTAAGTTAATTTTACTTGTGTTTTCCTCTGCAACATGGAAAAACAGTTAGGTCCAAAGTACAAATGTAGTCACATTTAGGCACAAGATATATTCTTGAAAAGACGTGCACAAATTAGGTTTCAGTAAATTAAACCACATTTCACATGCATTCAGGAAAAACCACTCTGTAAATGACTTCAACAGAGAATGCTGTGGTAGGTTGTTTTAAACTGTTATACATTTCAATTGTCCTAAAATGAAGCCCTCTTCATGTTCATTGATTATGTTGATTTATAATTTTGGCATATCTTAGATTAAGTTTTTATAAGAAAAAAAGGCTAACAATCAATATATTAAAGTCACAGTACTGATCATTAGAGCTATGATGTTTATTTTCTCAAGTACAGCAAACTGAATAGAACCAAAAAGATCCCTTCATCACCAGTGTTAATAAGGAAGATTCTCCCCCCGCCCCCATAAAACTACACATGAGCACTTATATATGTGAATGCAGTCTTTTGTGGATATATGTGTATATCTGAGTACTACACACATTTGAAACCCACGTTAAAAAAAGGCAGAAAATACATCAGAATGCTAATAATGATTATCATCTGTATGGTGGTTAAACAGGTGACTTTTACTTTTCTTTTTATGCTTTTCTTTATTTTCAAATTTTCTGCAGTATATGTGTTACTGTTTCAAAAGGGCTCAAAAAAGATTTTTTTAAAAATAAGGTACTCATTTTTGATACTTTCAGTTTTGCTAAAATGTTAGGAAAGTCACCAGGTTTCACCCTCTGAAAGCATTTCTTTGTTCATCTTGAATTTACGACTTGTTGAAAACAATATTGATATTGCTGGCAATCAGTTTTATGATCTCTAGTTTTCCGGATGGTAAAGCCCCATTCCTACCTCTATGACTCTACTGAAGGTACACAGGTATTGCTCTGCTTCCTGTAAATGCAAAAGGTAAACACTGTGTCCTCAGGAGTAGTTAGGCAATGCTCCTAGACAGGATTTCAGACATGTATCTCTCTTACAGGAAGATGCACAATTTTCCAGGCAGAAGTTGGCAACCTTGAGGATTCCTCTTTACCTTGGAAGTCTGTGCCTTTGGCTACACTACAAAATACTGACTCTCAATTAGAGCAGCATTATTCATGATAGCCAAAAAAACCCCTAAATGTTTATCAACAGATGAATGGATAAACAAAGCGTCCTATATACATACAACAGGGTATCATTCAGCCTTAAAAAGGAACGAAATAATAACACAGGCTACAACATGGATAAACCTTGAAAACACTACACTAAATGAAAGAATCCAGATACAAAAGGACAAAAATTCTGTAATTTCACTTATATGAGGTACCTACAACAGGCAAATTCATAGAGCCTGGGAAGTAGCACAGAGGTTCCCTGGGGCAGGGAGTACCTCACCAAGGAAGTGAGGAGTGACTGTTTAACAGATACAGAGCTTCCGTTTAGGGTGATGAAAAACTTCTGAGAATGGATAGTGGTGATGACTGCACAACACTGCAAATGTACCTCGTGCCACTGAACTGTATATTTTATTTTGATTTATTTACTTTTTAATGTTTATTTATTTTTGAGAGAGAGAGAGAGACAGAATGTGAGAGGAGGAGGGGCAGAGAGAGAGGGAGACACAGAATCCGAAACAGGTTCCAGGCTCTTAGGTGTCAGCACAGAGCCCAACGTGGGGTTCAAACTCACGAACCATGAGATCATGACCTGAGCCGGTCAGGTGCTCAACCGACTGAGCCACCCAGGCACCCCTGAACTGTATATTTTAAAATGGTTAACATGATAAATTTTGAAAAAGAGATAAGTGACAGTTTAAACAAAAATAATAACAATGTAGTGTGGGTTTATAACATACATAAACTGTAATAAAAGCACAAAGATTGGGAGGAGAGAAAAGGAAATATGTATCATTAGGTTCTTACACTTCAACTGAAGTGATACGATACCACTTGAGGGTGGACAGTGATGCTAAAGATACATGCTAAAACCCCTAAGGCAATCACTTAAATAAGAAAACAAATAATTATGGCTAAAAAGCCAACAAAGAAGATAAATAGTAGCTTATTAAAACCTACTCGGAAGTATAATTAAGTCAATGAAAAAAAAAATGGCAAAAGCACTTACTGCCCAGACTGGTGATGTAAAGCCTAGAATTGCGGCCTTAGCTCCATCAGCCACATATGGAATAATATTTTCTCCCAGACGTGTATCTCTGAACAAGGCTCTAAGGATATTTAAAGCATGAACCTAGAATAAAAAGCTAAAAATTAGATGTGGTTGAAGACCCTGGTAATTCTAAATCTGTACACATTCAACAACATAACCTCAAAATAAAAAAATTACTGAATTTGAGAAGAAATAAATAATCCATAAATGAAATAGCAGATTTTGATAAAATACAATTATCTGATAAATCTATTTTTTAAAAGATTTAAACAGTGCAACTAAAAAGCTTGATTCAATGGACATATGCAGAATCCTGCACCTAACAAATAGAGACAACATGTTCTTTTCAAGTACACATGAAACATTTATTTATTTTTTTTTTTTCAACGTTTATTTATTTTTGGGACAGAGAGAGACAGAGCATGAACGGGCAAGGGGCAGAGAGAGAGGGAGACACAGAACCGGAAACAGGCTCCAGGCTCCGAGCCATCAGCCCAGAGCCTGACGCGGGGCTCGAACTCCTGGACCGCGAGATCGTGACCTGGCTGAAGTCGGACGCTTAACCGACTGCGCCACCCAGGCGCCCCGAAACATTTATTTTTTTAAATGACTTAAAACCTAGCCACAAATAAAATCTCAACAAATACCAAATAATTAAAATCTTACATATTATGTTCTGATCACAGTGGAACTAAGTCAGAAACTGATTTCTTTAAATACTTTTAAAACTGATACTTTATTTAAAAAAAAAAAAAGTGGTCAAAGGAAAAAAAAATTAACATTTAGGGCTGACCAATAACCAAGGTGCTACACATCAACATTTTGAGACGCAATGTAAGTGGAACTTAAAAAAAAAAAAAAAATGCATGCCTTACATGCTTCTATAAAGAAAAAAAGACTAAAAATGAATATTCTCGGTGTCCAATTCAGATGACAAAGAACAGTAAATTAGAAAAGAGAAAGAAAATTTAAAAGAGCAGAAAATTTTGAAAAAAGCAATGACATAACCAAGACCATTAGCAAAACCTAAAGCTGATTCTTTGAAATAGAAACAAACCTCTGGCTAACCAAGAAGAGAGAGAAGAAAACAAGCAGTATCATGAATGCCAAGGATGATATGACTACAGATACTACAGAGAATAAAGCAAAAATACTACTCTGAATAATGCTACCCAAATTGATTTGAAAAATTAGACAAAATGAACAATTTCCCAGGAAATAGAATGTATCAAAACAAATAGATAGATGTTTATCATTACATAAAGGAAATCAATAGATAAAAATCCTACCCAAAGACCAAACACAAAAAAAAACAAATCAATATAATAACTACAACAATTACAAAAAAATTGACCCACATGAATTTATAGATGAATTCTACCAAATATTCAAAGAATAGATAATCCCAATTTATATAAACTATTTGGAGAAGAGAAGACTCCCAAATTTATTTTACCAGTCTAGCACAGCTTGGCTAGAAAAGTAAGGACAACTACTTTGGGAAAATGGTAATTTCTATTAAAGCTTAATATACAACATACCCCAAAAAAACACTCGTAGGTATCTACCGAAAAGAAATATATATACGTTCACCATTAGGCATGTACAAGAATGTTCTTAAAAGTACTATTCTTAATAACCCAAAATAAAAACCAACCCAAATGGTCATCAGCAGAATGAATAAATTATATAATACCATATAGCAACGAAAATAAATAAATTACAACTTGGATGGATAATATAAACATAATGTTGGTCAAAAGAAACCACATCAAAAGAGTACATAATGGTATGTTTTCATTTATTTAAAACTTAAAAAAAACAGGTAGAACTAAAACTAAGGTGTTAAAGTTAGGCTAGTAGTTACCCTTGGGGAAAAGGTACTGATTAGAAGGAGCGTGAGGAGGCTTTGAGGTGTTAAAATGTTCTGTCTCTTGCTAGTTACACCAGTATGTTCACCTCGTGAAACTTTATTGTTGTACAGATATGATTTCTATATGTCTTTGTATATGTTATAATTCAATAAAAAATTTTACATAAAAAATAAGGACAGGTACAGCATGAAAAAGAAAAACCACAGGCCAATCTCATGAACCCAGTGAAAATATGCAAAAAATATTTTTTAAAAGATTTTAAGGGAATCTAGCAATGTGTAAAAGCAATTCACCATGTCAAAGTTGTGGGTCAGGATTCCATACGCAAAGATGGTATTGGATCAAAAATAAGTATATTCATGATTATTTGCAAATTCGAGAAGACATTTATCTCAAAAGACACTTGAAAGCATTCAAGGAAATGTGATTTCCTTAATGAGCTATATGACAGATTTAAACCTACAGCAAATATCAGCAATCACATAGGGATAACTGCTATTTCTATTGCTATACAAATCATACTACAAGTTCCAGCCAGCAGAATAAGAAAAATATTTTATGAATAAGAATTAGAAAGATAAAACAAATTTAGCATTATTTACTGAGGATATGATTATCCATAAAGAAAATCCAAAAGATTTACAGACAAGTCATTAGTTGTAATACACAATAGCTGACATGACTTCTTTTTTAATATTTAAATCTTCTAGGGGTGCCTAGGTGGCTCAGTCATTTGAGCATCCGGCTTTGGCTCAGGTCACGATCTCACGGTCCGTGAGTTTGAGCCCTGTGTCAGGCTCTGTGCTGATAGCTCAGAGCCTGGAGCCTGCTTCAGATTCTGTGTCTTCTTCTCTCTCTGCCCCTCTCCCACTCATGCTGTCTCTTTCTCTCTCTCTCTCTCTCTTACTCTCAAAAATAAGTAAACATTAAAAAAAAATTTTTTTTTAATTTAAATCTTCCAGTCCATGAGCATGGCTAGTTTTCTCCATTTATTCAGATCTTTCTCTATGTCTTTCATTATTTTAAAAATTTTATTCTGTTTATTTTTGAGAGACAGAGTGAGAGCGGGGGAGGGACAGAAAGAGAGGGAGACACAGAATCCAAAGCAGGCTTCAGGTTCTTGAGCTGTCTGCATAGAGCTCAACGCAGGGCTCAAACCCAGGAACAGTGATATCATGACCTGAGCCGAAGTCAGACACTCAACTGACAGAGCCACCCGGGCACCCCTTTCATTATTTTTAAAAATAGCCTCCTATAAAAGTCTTATAGATCTTTTGTGAGATTTAATTCTACATACGTTATATTTTTTCTAGTGATTATAAACAGTATTTTAAGGAGTGTATTATATGTTGCTGGTGTGGATAAATGCAATTAATTTTTTTGCTTATTGTTGTGCTTATATTCAGCACAGAGTCATTTTCCCCAAACAAATCAATAAATTTAAATTCCAACAAAAATTCAAAAGGGGGTTTTGTTAAACTTAGCAAGCTGATTCTATAACTTATATGGAAGAGCAATGGAAAAAATATAGCCAGGATAATTGCAAAGGAAAAAAGGGAAATTCACCCTACCAGATACCAAAAGTTATTGAAAAGATAGTAATTAACATAGAGTTTTTGGCTCAGAGATAATATAACAGACCAATAAAACAAAGCACACAGACAGACATGCATGTCAACAAGAACAGTATATCAGAGATAGAAGGGTGCTATAAATCAAGGGGAAAGGATATACTGTATCAAAAACACTTGTATGTTAATTATCCAAATGGAAGGTAATAAAATTATTTTCTTATTTTACACACAAACAAAAACAAATTATAGATAGTGTAAAGACAGAAATGTGAGAAATAAAATTAAAACTTTAAAAAGAAAATACAAAATATGTTCTGACCTTGGTGTATTTATTAAACAAGATCCGAATGTACAAACCATAAACGAAAAAGCCGGCATATTCCATTTTATTAAAATTTACATAAGCAAAGTGAAAAGAGAAGCCACAGATTGGAAGAAGAGGTGTGTAACTCAACCAAAAAGAACTGTTATCAGGAAAATCATTTTATTTTTTTTTTTAACGTTTATTTATTTTTGAGACAGAGAGAGACAGAGCATGAACAGGGGAGGGTCAGAGAGAGGGAGACACAGAATCTGAAACAGGCTCCAGGCTCTGAGCTGTCAGCACAGAGCCCGACGCGGGGCTCGAACTCAAGGACCGCGAGATCATGACCCGAGCCGAAGTCGGCCGCCTAACCGACTGAGCCACCCAGGCGCCCCGGAAAATCATTTTAAAACAACCAAAAAAAACCCAACTCCTGAAAGACAAAGACAAATAACCAAATTAAAGATAGCCAAAAAGTCTTTCAATGGGCAATTCACAGAATTAATTCAGAGGACTAATAAATGAAAAGATGTTAAAGCTAGCCAGGTATTGGAGAAATGTGAAATAAAACTGGCAGAGTAGCATTATAAAATGCCTTTAGTTGGATGTTTTCACCAAAGTTTAAAAATAGGTCATTTTGGTTAACATAGATCAACTAAAGCAACGGTTTATTTTGTGGACAGGAAAGGCCAACAAAACAAAAGCATCCAGAGCAAGCTTCAAATACCTACCCTATTTTCAATAATTCTATATCTAGAGCAAATACTTTTCTTTTCTTTTCTTTTTCTTTCTTTTTTTTAGCAGATACTTTTTTTTTTGGACAGCAAAGATTTAAAATCACTGCCTTCCTAGCAGGCTTTGTGTATTTCCATTATTACCTGGGGGACTGTGCTCTGTGAGTCATCTGTAGGCCCAGCCAAGGAGATTAACTCTTTCATTGTTATTTTCAACAAATCCATTTTGCCTTTCTTCGGTTCAGATGCCAATAGTGCCTATGGAAAAACAAGACAAAAATTAACTGGGCTACTGTTTTACATATACCTACTTCTAGTTCCTAGAATCAATCCCAAAATGAAAAATCCCCTTATGAAAACATGTGGTATCAAGCAAGTTAATTAAGCCATTCAGCCTTGGGCAAGTAGTTTAACTTCTCCATCCCTCCGATTCTTCATCTGTAAAATAAGGTGATGGTGATATCATGGCATCTCTAAGGTCATTTCCAGTTTGCTTGTTAACTATACAATTCTAAAAGGTTGAATGAATGTAAGAAGCACTCTCCTAGGACCACAACTATGTGACAGGTCTCAGATACAATAAGCAAGTCAGTTTTGGGTTTTGTTTTTTGTTTTTTGTTTTTTTTTAATTTGACAGAGAGTGCACCTGTACACAAGTGGGGGGGGGGGGCAGAGAAGAGAGAGAACCTCAAGCAGGCTCCACGCTCAGTGAAGAGCCTGATGTGGGGCTTGATCCCACGATCCTGGGATCATGACCTAAGCTGAAACCAGAAGTCCAGACGCTCAACCGACTGAGCCACCCAGGAGCCCCCAGCAAGTCAGATTTTGTAACAAATTTATCAACAAGAAAATCCTCTTTACTTAAAAAACAAAAACACCTGCGGATTAAATTTCTTGCAAGGATTTAGAAACTCCCTGGAGATTGATCAGTTGTTTAATTTTTTACCAAAGAGTCTCTACCTGAAGGACCATCAACCCATAATACTGAAAGCCCATGGAGCAAAAGGAAATACTACAAACTCCAAAGGGGTCCCATATTTGAATTTTCAAGAGCTGCTAATTTACTTTGTGTCTAACATTTTGCCAATATACATTAAACATAAAAATAGGATATCAAACCACCTGAGCCAATAAAAGGGAATGAAGTACTGATATATGCTACAACATGGATGGATTTTGAAAACATGCTAAGTGTAAGAAGCCAGACATAAAGGCCACACAGTATATGATCCCATTTATATGAAATATCCAGAAAAGGCAAATCTGTAGACACAGAAAACAGATCAGTGGTTGTATAGAGCTAGGAGTAGCAGTGGTTATTTCATTTGTACATAGCTAGTAGCCCCCAAGAGTGAAAGTTTCAAGCTATTCAGCTTTTTTGGAAGCTTTTATAATCCATAAAAGAGGTAAACACATCCAAAACAGGTAGGTTTAAAAGACAAATATTTCAGAGCACCTGGGTGGCTCAGTCAGTTGAGCACCCGGCTCTTGATTTTGGCTCGGGTCATGGTCTCACACTTTGTGAGTTCAAGCCCCACATCGGGCTCTGCACTGACAGTACAGAGCCTGCTTGGGATTCTCTCTCTCCCTCTCCCTCTGCCCCTCTCCTGCTCATGCATGCTCTCTCTCTCTGTGTCTCTTTCTCAAAATAAATAAACTAAAAAAAAGAGACAAATTTATTATAGTATATTTATGCTATTTATGCTCATAAAACATATATACTATTTTTCTAATGACCACTCAAAACATTTTTATATCTCTCTGTACAAAAGATAAGTTCATAAACTAGGTAGTTTTTCTCCGTAGTTAACACTAAGTAGAGGTTTCCATGAGAACATAACTTATTGGTAAGTTATGCTAAGAGGAATGGGGGCCTCTCTGAACAGATTTTTCTAATAATTTAGATTTTACTCAACTAACATAAATAAAAAAGCTACATGCAATTACTGAAATGTCTCCTTGGAGCCATGGCTTTCCCCACCCCCCACCCCCAAGAGTTGTGTACATAGTTATGACATTCTTTCCAAGGATGGACTAAAAAAGGACATGTCCTGGGGCGCTTGGGGGGCTCAGTCAGTTAAGCATCTGACTTTGGCTCAGGTCATGATCTTGCGGTTTGGTTCGTGAGTTCGAACCCCACGTCAGGCTCTGTGCTGACAGCTCAGAGGCTTGAGCCTGCTTCAGATTCTGTCTCCCTCTCTCTCTGCCCCTCCCCTGCTTGCGCTCTGTGTCTCTCTCTCAAAAATAAATAAACATTTAAAAAGTTAAAAAAAAAAAAAAAGAAAGAAAGTATGTGTCCTAACTGCTCTGTCACTATGACCAATATTTAGTACTAGACGAGAGCCAGAGGTGGAATAAGCACACTGCACAAACATGCAACTAGACCTTGCTACTGTCTTAACATTTGTCCTCAAGTGAGGCAAAAACACACGAGGTCCAAATGAATTACAGGCAGGAGATGAACCAAACTGATGCAGAATGGGTCAGATCAGAGAGTTTTCATTTCGATGAGCTCTGCATCACATCAACAACCTCTGCAAGTTGGTGTCCATTGTCATCACAAAACGATGACTGTGGAAATTTGACGAGTAAGAAAGAGAAGGAAAAAATGTAGAGGCACTAATAAAACACTTTGTTGCACTTATTTTCATTGCTTTTATTATACCACTACCATTCCTGGACTGAATCTTACTAAATATTAAACAAAGACCTTCCAGGTTGGGGTCTGATTTAATATTGTGAGGACTTTGGTTTTTATTCGTTGAATTCATGAGGACGATAGCCTCTTAATTTCAACACTGTGGAAATAAAATATTTTCCTATCAACTAGCAATATCTGGGTGTGCTGATATGCAATGATCTTTGAGGTAAAACAGTAAGTGGAAAAAAAGCAAGGGCGAAACAGTGTGTATAATATGCTTTCTTCTGTATTAAAAAACAGAAAATGCACTACCACACACCCATTTTCACATGTAGAGTCGTTCAGGATTCAGGCTGCCCAAGCTTCCAGTCTTAGTCCTGCTCACACTATCTCTGGGGCTTTGGGCAAGTCACTTAACTTTCCTCAGCCTCAGTTTCCTCATCTGTAGTATACAAATGATAATAGGACATATCTCATAGGGCTTGAAGAAAGATTAAATAAGTTAATATATGTCAAATAACCATTTATAAATGTTAGCTACCATTAGGATTAAAATTATTTTACGCATGGACATTTTATGGACGTATTGAAAAGAAATTGCTAATGCTTGTTGCTTTCAGAGGAAGTGTTAAGGGTCTTGAAATAACAGGAAGACTATTTTTTCTAACTCAAAAAGAAAAAGGCAACGTGCACACTTCCTAGAAGTGAGCCATGAATGTGCCACCGTGATGTCTGCCTACTTAATACGCAGGCGGAAATCTATACCACCCTCTGTTCACATTACAAGACTGACTTTGTAGAGAGGGTTTGTTCCAAGAACAGATCTGTCATGGGAACATACTGTACACACACGCAACAAAGCCACATACATAAAAGCCAGAATTATCTCTTATGCAATATGCGCCCTCACATGTCAAAGGGATCGTCAAAAGACAAATAAAACAAATTATCAAAAGACAGACAGACAGACAGACAGCTATGTCCCGTGGATAAGTACCTGTATGTAGAAAGGAAGTCCGGCACTGCGCCTTGTAGCACAGAGTTTAGATGAGGGATCACTGCATTTAATTTCCTCTAAAACATTCCATAACCAGTGTTCTGGCAGCTTTTGCAGACTCACATTGGGGCACCTAAAAGGAATAGACAAAGCAAACATTTGGAATAATCGGGTACCAAAAGATAAAAGTACGAACTAGTAATACACATTAACATTGTTAGAGAAGAAGAAATATCCTTATATTTGGAAGGAGGAAAACTAAAACTTGTCTCCCTTTCTACTTTTCACTTACCTTCCTCTTTACTATGGGTCTTAAGCTAGGTCTGAAGCTATTAAAGATTCCATTTCTTACAAAAGCATATAAAGCATGGGTCTTGTCTGCAAAATAAGCTTTAATACCATGGCTTACACTCATACTCAAAATGTTCTGATGAAGGTTAATGAAACTCTTACAGATAGTCTATACTGTAAAACACAAAGAGAATATAACTTTATTATAACTTATGTTCGGTCTTTACAGAGATTATATTCAAAGAAAACACATTTTAAGGTATTATCTTAATAATCATTTTCATGTCTCTCAAAATGTGGCCTCCCACAAAATTTTCAACCAAATCCTACGGAAAATTAATAAAGCAAGTTAGTATAAACATTTTTAGATTATTTGGACTTTGCTGTTGGTGAGATTCCACTCTACTATATGAAGTGTTACTTTGTTGTACTTAAGAGTATTTAATTTTAATAAAAATTTTTAACCTTATGCCTTACCAGATCATATAACATTATCCTAAGAAATAGCATATTCTGCGGTAGACAGACAATTATTTTAGGAGGATCATAACTGGATTTGACTAAAGTAAATATATGAAAATAAAGAGATGAAATCCAAAGAAAAAATACTCTGGTTTTAAATTGAGGAAAAGATTCTGCAGAAAGATTTTTCTTTTTTTTTTTTTTTAATGTTTACTTATTTTTGAGAGAGAGACAGAGAGAGACAGAGAGAGACAGAGAGAGAGACAGAGTGTAAGCAGGGGAGGGGCAGAGAGACAGACACAGAATCTGAAGCAGGCTCCAGGCTCTGATCTGTCAGCATAGAGCCCGACGTGGAGCTTGAACCCATGGACCATGAGATCATGACCTGAGCTGAAGTCAGACCCTTCACTGACTCAGCCACCCAGGCACCCTGACAACTTCAGTTTCTAATTAAATATTCCAAATAGTAACTCAAATTTAGTTGTTTGTGTCTTGCATAAAACAAATCATATATAAATAATAATACTCTAAGGGGTGCCTGGGTGGCTCAGTCAGTTAAGCATCGGACTTTGGCTCAGGTCATGATCTAGTGTGGTTCACGAGTTCAAGCCCCGCATCAGGCTCCATGCTAACAGCTCAGGTCCTGGAGCCTTCTTTGGATTCTGTCTCCCTCTCTCTCTCTGCCCCTTCCCCACTCACACTCTGTTTCTCTCTCTCTCAAAAATAAATAAACATTTTAAAAATTAAAAAAAAAAAATACTACTCTATACGAAACATTTTTAAAAGTTTGACAGGGGCCTAAAAATATATTTTGGCCATAGAGGCACCTGGATGTCTCAGTCTGTTTGAGTGCCCAACTCTTGATTTCAGCTCAGGTCATGATCTCACAGTTGGGGAGATCAAACCCCACGTCTGGCTCTGCACAAACAGCAGTAAGCCTGCTTGGGATTCTCTCTTTCCCTCTCTCCCTCTCTGTCCCTCTCCTGGTCACGTGCATGCATGCACGCACGTTCTCTCCCTCTTGAAATAAATAAATAAACATTCAAAAATATGTTGTTTCAGCCATAAACTTTACAATCAAATCTCCCTACTGCCAGCATGCTCTGTGATTTTAAAGGTTTCCTTTTAGCATAGCTTAAAAAATTCACCCCACCCCTGCTTCTTCCCACTCACCCCCTCAGCCACCAAAACCAGCCATCCACAATCTGAACTATGAGATTAAAAGAGATCCAAAGGCATAACAACCAAATACAAAGTGTGAACCTTGGTTAGATGCTGGCTTGAACAAAACAAAGGTAAAAGAGGTATTTTCAAATAATAGAAGAGATTTATATGTACTAGATACTATAGGACACCAAAGAATTATTTCTAGGACGTGTCAATGGCATTATGCACGTGGAAGAAAGTGTCCGTATTGTTTAGAGATGCACAGAGGAGTGCATAGGACTGGAAATACAAATCAGAAATGCATTTTGTAACAATTCAGCAAGCCATCAAGAAGGGGACAGACGAAGCAAGTGTGGCAAAACTCTGATAAATGTTGAATCTATCTGGGTGATGGGTAAACGCAGTTCATTTTACTATTCTCTCTACTTTTATACATGTATGTTTGAAATTTTGGTATGTTTTTTATGTTTATGTATTATACATGTTTAAAATTTACATTTGAAACTTCTCATAATAAAAATAATCCATTCATATAATGTCTGAAATCTTTCATAATATGAATAGTCCTCCTGCACTTTTATATTTATAGGAGTTGAAGTTACTTCTCATCACTGGATTTATACCTCTTAAAAATTAAGATAAATGCATTGAGTTCCACGGAATTGTTTTCTAGTTTATTACTAACATTGCCAGCTTGGTATAATCCTCACACAGTTGCCCAATCAAAAACTGAAATCCAAATGCCCCAGAGCTGTTAAGTGCTAGTGATATAGTCATGGATTACTGTCTTCTATTGCTCAGTCTTCACAGTCTTTTAAGTATATTTGGATTAAAATACTCCACAATGAGTGAGCAGGGAAAAGAAAAAGAAAGAAAGAAAGAAAGAAAGAAAGAAAGAAAGAAAGAAAGAAAGAAAGCAAGCAAGCAAGCAAAGCAAAGCAAAAGTCATCTTTTGTGATCTAGTCATCCAAAAAAACTGGAGTCACGGAGGTAAATAAAGTAAAAACTAATTGATCTAAGATTACATGTGGATTTAATTTACCTATTCTCTTTCCCACCACAGGACCACCAGCCTTGTAGGACTGGCATTAAATAGTGCTGCAGTCTAAGGTCAAGTCTCCTATCGGGAATCACTATACAGGAAAATCTAAGGGGGAAAGGAACTGTAAAAGGTGAGGGTTTTTTTTCCTATTTCCTTATGTTCCTAGCAAGTGCACTGAAATACTAGTGCAATAAATACTAGCTTAGTAACGCTCCCCAACACTATCAGTGAGGGGTGACTGGGTGACTCAGTCGGTTAGGCATCCTATTTTGGCTCAGGTGATGATTTCATGGTTTGTGACTTTAAGCCCCACGTCGGGCTCTCTACAGAGAGTCTGCTTTGGATTCTCTCTCTCTCTCTCTCTCTCTCTCTCTCTGCCCCTCCCCCAGCTCATGCGCTCCCACGCACGCGCTCTCTCTCTCTCTCAAAAATAAACATTTAAAGAAGAAAAAAAGGCACTGTCAGTGCACCTCTCCTGGGCCTCCCTGACTTGACCCACAGAGGTTCTACCAAAACCAACCAATCTGAAAAGGCAGGCAGATCTGAGATAAGAACAGGCCACCTCACCATGCATCATCCTTCCTCATCTGAACTTACAAGGGCTTGTGACTGTTAACAAATCTCGATCTAATTCTTTTTCCATCTTGATCAACTATTCCAGCTTGAAGGGTCACCTATGGCCTGGTCCCAACCCTCCTACTTGATTGTAACCTTAAAATTCTTCCACATTCCTGTACAGACTTTCTGTTCTAGTAAGGTTGTGCACTTTGCTGGTTCCCATTCTAACACATGTGCTACACACACACACATACACACACTCTATATTCTCAACTAAGCATTTGTTTATGATCTCCGTACTTATCCCTATTCATACAAATTAGTAAAACTTCCTCCAAATATTACATCTCACAAGGACCTTTCCTTTCTCAAAGCCTCCAGTGTATTTCGAGCACTACTAGGCACAAGGTATACAAGGGGTCAGTACAGTACCATGGAAGGGGTGGACTGTGAGCTGGACTCTGAGGATGTGCGGGCAGACCGGTGGAAAGCCCACATAAGTGGGGTTGAGGAAGGAGGAGATGAGATGACTGAGGAAATAATTGAAGGCCCCAGAGGCAATTCCTTAATTTAGATTCTTGGCTACTGTAGCTATAAACAGTTAACCAGGCCTATTTAGTCCCTTCTGTGCTGCAAACTAAGACTAAACTCTCCTTGTTAACTTGAGGAATTTGAAAACAAAGATCCGAGAATACTCAATGAGGCCAAATCTGGCAAAGTGCCCTCACCAGAGCCCTCTCTGCCCATTGCCAAGGATCCGGGAGCCTCAGGAGCCCTGGGAAATGATCAAGACACCAGCTCCTACCATCTAGTCCACACGGTGTTTTGCTCTGGAATCCGCCGGGATCAATCCAGCTCTTCTGTAGAATCCTTCAGTTGTCTGGTCTTCAATTTGGACTTTACGCTTGACCCTATTTCTTTGATTCCCTAGCGTCCTAGCTCTGCATTTCTCCCAGGCCAGTCCTGCCCCCACCACCACACAAGAAAATTAGTTCAATCCTAGAACTCCCGCTCTTTTACTAAAATGAAATGTGCTATATTTTAAACAAAATAAACTTACACAGAGGTGTTTAAATTATCATACTGAAAATATATTTGCCTGCACTAAGGAAAGAAAAATAAACCTTTACTGAATGCCTAGTATACATCAGATACAACACTAGACTTTTCGCATCTTATCTTGCACAACAACAAACACAGTATGATTTTCCCCAACTGACAGGTGAGACAGTCTATCATAGTGGTTAGGAGGACATGCTATAGAGCCAAGTTATTTTAGAATCCTTGCTCTGCCATGTAATAGCTGTGTGATCCATGGCAAAATATGAAACCTCCCCATTTCTCACTTTTCTATAAAATGAAAAGTGTTGGGAGGATTAAACAAGTTTGTTTTGGTGAAGTGTTTAATACATTCTGAACAGGTTGTTTTCTAAAATTATTATCTATTATTATCATGAGAAAAGCAAGCTTTATTTTGTTTTAATTTTTTTTTAACATTTATTTATTTTTGAGACAGAGAGACAGAGCATTAGCAGGGGAGGGTCAGAGAGAGAGGGAGACACAGAATCCGAAACAGGCTCCAGGCTCTGAGCTGTCAGCCCAGAGCCCGATGCGGGGCTCGAACTCACAGACTGCGAGATCATGACCTGAGCCGAAGTCGGACACCCAACCAACTGAGCCACCCAGGCGCCTCGAGAAAAGCAAGCTTTAAAGAGCTTCAATTTAACTGATAGAGATGGAACAGCTGGTTTACATTTTGACAAGCCACATCCCCAATATATATTAATAATAACCAAAATATGCAAATAGAACCCCAAAACCAACTGAGCTCAAAAACAAGATAATTATCTGGGTAAAACAGAATAGAAATGCAAAGCAGCAAGAATGCTGACACCAGAGATCTGGTGGGTTACAGGTCCAGAAGCAGCAGTGATGGCCAGGAACTAGTTCCTGGGGGATAACTCATCTCACTCCCAGGAAATGGGAAATGTCAGGGGCTTCCTCTCCCATGAAGGGAAGTTGGAAAAGGGCTACTGCCAGAGCTCCAGCAGTAGGAAAAGCTGTGGGCCCAGAGAAACCTCAAACCAGGCTGACTTCTAGCTTGGTAACAAGATCTGTAATATTCCCAGTATTACTTTGGGTGCAAAACCCAAAATGCCACTATCTAATCTAATTCCTCTGATAGAGAGGAATGGGCCAAAGGAGAATAAAAAGATAAACCAAAAAGACTCCCAATCATATAGTCAGCAAATCAAAATTCAAAACACAGCCATAAGTTTTACATTAAGAAAAACTATCTTAAAAAAACAATAATTTGAGCATAAATTCATTCCACACGAAACAATTTTATGGAGCAGTCTGACAAAGACCTTAAAATAACTGTTTAGAATACTCAAGAGATAAGGAATAACTTCTATTTTAAAAAGAGCAAGGGGAGCCTGGGTGGCTCAGTTGGTTAAGCGTCTGACTTCAGCTCAGGTCATGATCTCATGGTTTGTGAGTTTCAGCCCCTTGTTGGGCTCTGCGCTGACAGCTCAGAGCCTGGAGCCTGCTTCGGATTCTGTGTCTATCTCTTTCTCTGCTCCTCCCCCACTCACACTTTGTCTCTCTTTCTCTCAAAAATAAATAAACGTTAAAAAAAAATTTAATGTACTTTCAAAATTAAAAAAAAAAAAGATGAATTCTAGAGAATTAGGGACTCAGACGACAGTTTTCTGGTAAAGGTACCCAAAACAGTACAGAAAAAGAAGACAAAAACACCAAATATATATGTGCACAAATGTACCTGTTTGTATACATACATACAGACAATAGCTTGAGAGAAACCAATATATTCTAAGAGGGGTTACAGAAAGCAAGAATAAAATAACTAGGAGAAAAATACTCAAAGAAATATCTAGAAAATTTCCAAAACTGAAAAAAGTCACAAGGCCTCAGATTCAAAGTATATTTCAAGTATCTACTCCAGGTAAATAAACCCATACCTAGGCATATCACAGTGAAATTGTGATTAAGAGAAAACCTTAAAAGCCACAGGAGAAGAAAGAAAAAATAAGATGCCTACAAAGGAAACCAATTACACCAAAGATAAGTTTCTCACTGGCAATAATAAAAGATACAGATTTTTAAAGCACTGAGGGAAAATAGCTGTTAACCAGAATTCTATACCCAGTTAAACTATACTCAAAAGTGGAGGTAGATAAAGACAATTTGAGACAAACAGTAAGTCGGCCTCCCAGAGACCATTATGAAAAGAAATTCTGAAGAACATGCCTCTGCAAAGTTAAGTAGATTCAGAGCAGTGTCAATGTGGTATCTACTAGACATCTCAAACTTAACATACACCAAACTAAATTGTTGATCACCCTCTAAAAATCTATTCTGCCCATATGTAGCATATGATGTAGCATATGAATGATACATATTAGGCCAAATATTTTGTTTTTTTTCTTTTCTTTTTTTTTTTTTTCAATATATGAAATTTATTGTCAAATTGGTTTCCATACAACACCCAGTGCTCATCCCAAAAGGTGCCCTCCTCAATACCCATCACCCAACCTCCCCTTCCTCCCACCCCCGGCCAAATATTTTGGAATCATCTTTTTTCTTAAACATCAAATCCAATCGGTCAATATCTCCTTTCTGTTCTTCCTTCAAATTACATCCAAATTCAGACTACTCTTTACTATCTCCACTACTCTTCAAGCCATCATCATCTCTTTCTTGAATTATAGTCATATTGTAATTTCCTAACTGCTCTCTCTGCTTTGACTATTATAGTCTATTCTCAACACAGCAGTCAAAAAAATCCTTTTAAGAGACCATACCATAATACTCCTCTGTTCACAAACCCTCCAATGGTTCCCCATTTTATTCATAATAAAAGCCAAAGTCCTTACTATATCTAATACTATCTAGTCCTCATTACCTCTTTGATCTTATCTTCTACAACTTTTTTCCTTATTCCACTCCCATCACAAATGGTTTACCTGCTGTTGCTTGAATACCGACCCTAGTCCATGCCTCTCAAGACTTTGGCACCCGACCTTCTCTCTACCTGGAACAATCTTCCTCCAGTTATACAACTGTTGATTATAGTGTTCACTATACTTACCAACATGTTCAAATTTTTAATGCTAATTTTTAAAAATCAGGTTTAAAAAAGAGAGAAATTAGATTATTTCCCCAACGTTATAAAGCTTGTGAGTGACAAAGAGAGGATTAAAATGTAGATTGACACCAAAGACCTTGCTTAATAAAAAGGCATTACTTCAAGGTGCCTGTCTTAGATTCTGTTCCACATTTGGCTCAATCTGCTCATGACAGATATTCTATCAACTCTCTATTCTCTGCTTCTGTGGATTTCATTTATTCATTTGGAAAAAAGACCTATCAGGTATCTAGTAGTCTGCTTGGCACTATGCTGTGCCTTAGGAAGGGGAGAGTAGAATAAGAATACCAAATTACACATAATTCAGAAAGCAAGTTCCTGTGGCTTTAGAGTGTATTACCACAGTATATGGGGTTTAAGAAATTTACCTTCCTAATCATATTTTATTGTTATCCTTCAGATTGATTTCAATCCTTGTACATATACCATCAGAGTGGGGGTTAGAACAGTTTTTAAACAAACTGAGTGACATGGATGGAAAACTAGCTGGAGAATTAAAATATCCTGCAGAAAAACCACTCAGTGGTTAACCTACTTGTAACTGACTTGACGTGAACTGTGTCTCACTCATTTGGAAGTATTCCAATTCTCTTGGACAACTGGGAACATTTATGTCTGTTAATAAACTTTCCAACATTAACTCATCGCTGGCCTAAAGAAATTATTCCACCTGCACACACAAAGCAACTAATTTCACATTTTAAATGCAAAGTACATTTAAATTCAATACACGAAGCAAAATTCCAGAAAATTATCAAGATTCCATTGCCAGGAAACTATGTGTAAAGGTTAAGCCTTTTGCCAATATCTTCATTTCCCAAATAATAATTTATTTACCAAGCTGTTATCACTAAGGGCACTAAAAGGAAGAAAATCCTTTCCTTTTCCCATAAACAGAAAATTTCACTTTGCCAGGTGTAAGAGCGACTCCAAACGAAAATTCATTCAACTAAGTAAGTTAATGGCTTGTGAAAAATGAGTATCAATAAAAACAAAGCTATTTATTACACTAATTGTTAATAAATTTTTCCCCTACCATGGTTCCTTGTTTCACTTTCCTTATGTTTCATTTGCTAATAACTTAAATCATTCTAAATAATGCAAAGAGAAAAGGAGCTTGTTTGGGGGATCAAACCAGAATTTGTCCCCAATCCTGATACAAAGCCAATGATGTGTGTTTACTCAAGCTCACCATTATCAATCATCACCATCATCATCTGAGTGTAAACAGCAATAAGCCATAATTTCAAAAAATAACAAACTCTTAATCTGACTATTCAGAATAACACACTTAGAACCTTAAAACAGTGTATATCACATCAGAGTAAATGATACACAGGCAACCAAGTGGGGAATAAATTGGTATTGGTCTGATACCCAAAACAAAGACAAACACTTTGATTCCTACAGATGAAAACAGAGGAAATTGAAAAAAACATGTACCTAGTTACATTAAAGCAAACAAACAGACTGAGGCTTTCAGGGCAAGTAGAAGAAGGATAACCTGATAATTTTAGAATCACCTCCAAACCTCTACCACATTAATGTTGTTAAGAGGAACTTTCTCACTCACCCAAGTCCAAAGTTTTGTAAAGCAAACCTTTAGCTGCCTAAAACATAAAAAACCAAGTCAGACTTTAAACTAAAGTGGGGGCTCTACACCCTTATACTTGGGGGCAGCATACCCACTAGGTTTAGAAGAGAAAAATTATCCATAATGTAAAACGAGGTATTTGCTTTCACAAGCTACATGCTTTGAATCAATATTCCATGCACTAGCCTAAAATCATCTACCAATGATACTGAACAAATGGATCTAAGATTCCAAGGACAGGTAAGAAAAGAGTCAGGCGGAAGCTAAAAACAGCTTGGAGAGACATAGTACACTTTCTGGGAATGAAAACTTTATCTCCATTTATTTTACACATCCATGTGGTTTCTCAGATGTCATCTAGCTCCCCTGCCTGCCCTCTTCCGTGCAACTCCATAACACATATGTATGTACTTTCTTTGTTGATGGTCTTAAAGCTAACATCCAAACATATTAATGTTTGTACAATTCTCAAGATACCTTCTATTTTTATATCCATTTGGTTGGGGACTTTCAGGAAAAAAAAAATCGAAAGAGGACACAAAGTCCAAAGTCCGTATCCTGACTCACAAAGTCCTACATATTTGAACAACCTCATTCAGCTTCATCTTAACACCATTCTGCTCTTTAATACACCACGGGCTTTTACATTAGCTGTTCCCGTTGTTTAAAAAATTCTTCCTTCAGAAAGCTGCTGTTTCTTGCCATTCAAGCCTTGGCTTATGTTAGCACTAAGAGGAAAGAGAAGGGCGCGCCGGTGGCTCAGTCGGTTGAGTGTCCGACTTCAGCTGGGGTCATGATCTGGCGGTTCATGGGTTAGAGCCCCGCGTCTGGCTCTGTGCTGACAGCCTGGAACCTGCTCCAGATTCTGTGTCTCCCTCTCTCTCTCTGATCTTCCCCCGCTCACTCTTCTCTCTCTCTCTCTCTCTCTCAGCAATAAACACGCCCTTTAATATAAAAACTCCATGATACCAGGGACATTTTCTGTCCTATCCACTTCTTTATTCCCAGCACCTGTAACAGGGCCTAACATCCAATCAGGAACTCAGCAAATACCTGTTGAATAAATGAGTGACCCATAACTTAGAAATTCCTTTAAGAGTGCCATTCTAAAAACCTAGATTGACAAAGAAAGAGTGGTATGGTAACTGGAAAAGAAAGTATAAACAGAAGTGCTTTCCAAAAACCAGAGGTGCCACCATTAGAACCAGTAGATGCCGTTAATTATTCTTCCCATCACCTGGCATAGACAGCTCAGTTAAAGGGACCTTTTCTTTCTTTTTTAAATTTTTATTTATTTTTGAGAGAAAGAGAAAGACACACAGTATGAGCAGGGGAGGGGCAGAGAAAGAGGGAGTCACAGAATCTGAAACAGGCTCCAGGCTCTGAGCTGTCAGAGCCCGACATGGGGCTTAAACTCATGAACCGCGAGATCATGACCTGAGCTGAAGTTGGACACTTAACCAACTGAGCCACCCTAAAGGAACATTTTTTTTGGCCTTTCATTTCTGCCTTGTAATTTATGTTTACGTCTCTAATCCCAAAGATTAAAATGCTGGGCTGCAAGTTCTTCTAAGAACAAAAACCATGTCTTATCTATATTTTTTCTGTGATGCCTATCACAATTTCTTATATATAATAGGTGATCGAAACTTTTGTTAAACTGCTAATCTCTGAAGCAGTATGAATTTCCAAAAATATTTGGATTCTAGTGCCAGCTTGTTCACTAACTAGATGCGTGGCTATGAACAAATCGCTTGATTTCTTAGTACATAAGAATGAAAAGGAGATAATTACAAGATTGCTTTGTAATTGAATGAGATATTATTATCTGGGTTACTAATCCAAATAAAGAAAGCAATGACCCTAAATTATATAAGTATCCAAAGCTCCTGATGAAAATGTCCCCCAAAACACTGAGTCCCTCACGGCCTCAATTCTTTGCTCAGGTTCTCACATGTCCCTCTTAGTTCTACAGAGTTAAGTGTTTCAAATTTGGGTCCTAGTAACTGCCTCTAGGTTCACAGCAATTCTGGCCTACCACATCATATTCTCAATGGTCAAACACAGCGTTTCCTAACACAGCATGTGGCATACAGGAGATGTTCAAGAAATCTTTTATTGAATGATTAAACAAGGACAACTAGGGTTGGTGCCAGGGGCTGCACACTAGTTGCGGCTTTAGTTAAGCAAATAAATGGGAAAAACAAAAACAAAAACCAGGTGTAGAAAAGGAGGGCTAGAACTTTAAGGTTTCTCCATGGTGAAGCCACCACGGTGCCTATAAAAACACAATAGCCTAATCTAGAGCTCTGACTGGTCAGTGAACCTTCTGTCTACTCCCCAGCAAGGAAAGATTACTTTATAAGGAAGTGATTTCAAAACTCCAGAGTTGCTGGTCCTTATGATAATGAAGGGATTGAAAGGTAAAAATGGAACCAGGCAAGGCTCCCAAGAACAATGCAACAACTCTGGTTGTTTGTTTTGGTTCTTCATCACACAATCCAGGGGCAGCAAGGAAAAGGGAAAGGTTCCTGAGTGAAGCAGTCCTTGGTTCTCTGTGCCATCTCTCTGCAGTCACCAACCACAGCCGTGGAGAACGCCAAACCTGATTTTGGTAGCAAGCGCCTCTCCACAAAAAGAGGAGACATCCTCTCTGTCTGAAGGATCATTTGTTTTATTTCACTCCCATGTCAGCTTAATACAAAATACACAGTGTCTTTAGTCTTGAGTACATCATACAAATTGTAACTTTCTTACAAAGGATTCCAGGTTCTTCATAAGAAACTCTCCTTAAATGTTATTAATCCACAAAATACTCCTAAGAGATCAGTTTACCAGTTCTAAAGGAAGTTTACTAAAAATGATCCAACTTCCCTCAATCTTTCATGGCCCAAATACCCAGACTTTCCCAATCAGGAACTAGAAAGCAGTACCCTCTCACTTTCTCAGAGAGCACACAGCACCCAGAGAGGTTAAATGGCTTTCCTCTTGTCAACAAGGCTGGTAGGGAGAACTCAGCTCTAATTCATACCTCAGTATTCTCTTCTCTAAACACTGAGAGAGGGACACCTGGGAGCTCAATCAGTTGAGCATCCGACTTCAGCTCAGGTCAAAATCTCCCAGTTCGTGAGTTTGAGCTCCGCGTCAAGCTTTGTGCTTTGGATTCTGTGTCTCCCTCTCTCTGCCCGTCCCCTGCTCGTGCTGTCTCTCTCTCTCAAAAATAAATAAACATTAAAAAAAAAATTTTTTTTTAATAAACACTGAGGGAGATGGTGGTTGAGGGTGTGGGGTGGGAGGAATCAGACCATTCTGATTCTCCTGTTCAACAGTCAGGGAAAAAAAAAAAAAAGGAAGAAAAAAGAAAAAGGCTGACGGTTGGGGTGTGGGAGAGTTGTTTTTCGTTTTTCCTATGCTAAGTGCTATGGCCTCAATCTCTGCTACAGAAATAAATAGGGCAGGCTATAGCTGGTGTTTAGGCCTTTGTGTTGTCTTGAGCAAATCACTGGAGCAAATTATTGTTCCATAAGCAGATTAGTCCAATTTCTACCCACAAAGCTATCTCACTCATAGTGGATAAGTATTCTAAGATAAGCATAAAACCCGCAGACTGAAATCAAATTACATTTGCTGTATACTCAACTAATTGGTCATTAGACTATTTTGTGCCAGTAAATCAGGTTCCCTGACTACAAAGTGGCTTTCCAATGGCTTAATCCATCCACCTAAGTATGGAAACACAGAGCTATTTTTGTTGAGTTCTGATTAGTTTTATTACTACTGTTAATTGAGAAACGTTACCTTCATTTCCTCAAACTCTTTCAGTATGGTCATTTTTCCTAACTTAGAGATTTTTCCCAATTTCCAATTATTTCAGAAGCTAAATTCTCCACTCCATTCGTTCTTTGGTCAAATATTATGTTTATGATCTCAAGGTTCACGTTTATTATTTCCATTAAACTAAACAAGGACAGATGTGCAGGAAGGCTGTGTGCATGTGCATGCACATTTTAAAAAGGTAACATAACCCTGAAGCATGGAGAAATTTTAAGCCTGAAAAATGATTTGTCCAAATGAGATCCAGTGAGAAAGCTACATATCAACAGAAGTCATCTGAACCTCCCTCACCACCATCAAATATAGTTGAGGTTTACTGCAGACTAAAACATCAGGGGGCTATTTTGAGCCTGAGCTGCAGGCACAGGCAATAAGGACAATGACCAAATCTAAATTGAATTACCAATAAGAAGGCCATAGGGAAAGAGCAAGATACAGGGGATTAAAAAAAGTGCTTAGAAGTGCAGATCAGATTGTCAGTTCTCTTAATATTTAATATAACCATTCCCTGAGATCAAGGAGAAAAAATTAATAATAAAAACCTTGGGACTTCACTAACAGAGCTGAGATAGAGGTTACTCATTGAGAACAAGAATCCTCTGTTATGTCGAAATGACTCAATACCATTGTGAGAACTTTAAAAACAAGTATCAAAGTTCTAGAAAGAAGGTAATATCTGACTCACCTACGGAGTGGGCTTAAAAATGAAAATTCAGGGGCCAAAAACCAAAGACACCAAGATTTAGAATTTAAATATTAAAACATCTCAGTTTTCAACAAATCCTTTCAATTCACTACATAAATGGGAAGTTTAAAGAATATTAAAGAATTATGAAGAATAAATACAGCTTCCCAGAGTGATTATTGCTTTGTTATTCTTTATATAATTATTAATGTTTTAAATAAAATTCATAGGACACTCAGAAATTTAAAAAACTGTCTTATTTAGGGATGCCTGGGTGGCTTAGTTGGTTAGGTGTCTGGCTCTTGATTTCAGCTCAGGTCATGATCTCATGGTTCATGAGATGAGCCCCATGTCAGTCTCTGTGCTGACACCATGGAGCCTGCTTGGGATTCTTTCTCTGCCCCTCCCTAACTCACATGCATGTGCACGTTCTCTCTCTCTCTCGCTCTATCTTAAACTAAATAAACATTTTTAAAAAGTGTCTTATTTAGACACATTTGCCAAAGCAGATGTAAATAAAAGTTTAGACATGACTGTATGTTACTTCATCAGGAGTTAAATGACTTTTTCACCAAATCTAATACATTACAGTCTCCATTTGTTTCTTGCTCAATCTCATATTCTTTAGAGACTTGGTCTTTCATTCTGCAGCAAATTATTTTCATTACTATAATTCAGTTGTTCATAAGAAGTTTTCTGCTGAATTTAAATTGTAGTAGCTACAGGGGTGCCTGGGGTGGCTCAGTCAATTGAGCATCCAACTTTGGTTCAGGTAACGATCTCACAGTTCATGTGTTTGAGCTCCACGTCAGGCTCTGTGCTGACAGCTCGGAGACTGGAGCCTGCTTCGGATTCTGTGTCTCCCTCTCTCTCTGTTCCTCCCCCACTCACACTTTGTCTCTCTCTCTCTCTCAAAAATAAATAAAGATTAAAAATAAAATTTAATTGTAGTAGCTGTAATTAACTGATCAAAGTTTAAGTACATATTTAAATTACTTCTGTCTACTATCATTGTTGATGTCCATGAATTAGAACTAGCATTTTTATGACAAAAACTGCTAAATGTCGGCAGTTCATTTTTTCAGGCCAATAACTGAAAATGATTGCAATTATTGCAATAAATAGCTGTAGGCTAAGCTATATTTCAACAAGCAAAGCAATTCAAATATGTGTAGAATAAGACAATATCAAGTATTCACAAAACACTCTTCTACATTTAGAATTGTGGTCAACAATTTAGCCCCTTTACAGTTAGGATTAATTCATGATCATACAAATGAAAGCTAGAGTCCCTGGCCTAACACCCTAGTTTAAGATTCTTTCATTTTCACTGAAACAACAACTTTAAATACTAAAGCCATAGAGGGTAAACAAGCAAACATAAATTTCACCAGAAACTTGAGAGTTATGAGTTTAATGCACTTAACCACTTCAATCAAATGCTTACACTGGTTTTTGAAGAAGAGTATGCATATTTCATCAAATTCTAAATAGAGAGCACCATATAAGAAAAGCAGAATCTAGAAAATTAACTCAACATGTTGTTTGTATGTGTGTGTGTATGTATGTGCACGCAAATGTTGCTTTCAAAAAATTCCCAGAGAAAAAGAATAGCATCTCCCAATCCTATTTATTCTTAGATGATTGTTTAATAGTGAAGTCAGTTTACATTTGAAGACGTTTTGAATAATCCTATTAAAAACCAATTCAAACAATGTGGCTCATGTTTAACTCCAGTTATTTATCCATCAATCTCTTTAAGTGTTTCCTTCCCTAACACAGCTGTAGTTCAAGAGGTGGCCAGCAGTTGGCCTCCATTTCATGAAAATCCAGCAGTGGATTTTCATGAAAGCCCAGATTTCTTTTTGCAAACTTTTTAACAGTTATATGAAAAATAACTTTTTCATAACTTAAGAGCTTATAAAAAGCTTTTAAAAGGATCCAAAAGAAACACATTTTCTCTTAAAAATCAAAACCAAACAAAAGGAAGCCACACACATTGTTAAGATGTTCTTGCAAAACATTCTGTTCGGCAGATCAGAAATGTCTCCAAAGGGACCAAGAACCACTTAGTTTGGAATTCAACAGTTGAGAACTCAGAACAGACTGGCTAAAAGCCAGTAGTGACAGCCATGAGGAGATCTTTAAAGCAGATTAGGAGTGGCTGAGACACCAGGCACTGGGCCTTGCCTGCTCTTCCTGTTCCATTTATTTCGAATGCCTTCAAATGTACCATGCAACCACCCAGTACAGTACCACTGTTCAAAAGCCTCTGTCCTTGGTCCTCTGTTCTCTTCTCCTTTTATGCTCTCCCCTAAAGACTGCAATCCTACTAACTATAATGTTTATGGTAATAACTGCTAAGCCTACATCTGTTTGTTGTATCCCCCAAACTTAATCCCCTATCTCCCAGCTCTGACTTAAATATTTCCACCAGGATATGCCATCACCAGCTCACATAAAACACATACAAAACAAATTTATTCATCTTTTTAAAAATATTTATTTGAGAGAGAGAGAGAGAGAGAAGGAGAGAGCACACGAGTGGGGGAAGGACAAGGAGAAAGAGAGAAAGAGAGAGGGAGAGAGCGAGAGAGACAGAAAGAGAGAGGGAGAGAGAATCCCAAGTAGGCTCCATGCTGTCAGCACAGAGCCCAAAGCGGGGCTTGATCTCATGAACTGTGAGATCATGATCTGAGCCGAAATCAAGAGTCGGACACCTAACTGACTGAGCCACCTAGGCGCCCCTGTTCATCTTTATCAAACTAATTCCTTCTTTCAGTTTCTCTGCCTCTGTTAACATCAATCCCATTGTTCACCAAGAATTAAGCCACTGGAACAATCATGGACTCCTGGTGCCCTCCATCACTCACGTTCACTTGGTTCATGTGGTTCAGATCACATTTTTCAAAGATGGCCACTGCAATATCCCACATGTATTTCTATAATATGATCTCGCCACTTCACCGTTAAACAAAAAGTAGAGTCTAATTCCTCTCTTCTTGAATATGGACTATCCTGAAGACTCACTTATAACCAAAAGAATGTGACTGAAGCAGGGCTATGAGACTTCTGGGGCTAGGTCAGAAATGACCATGCAGCTCCTGCATGGTTCTCTCGGGACTCTTTCTGAGGAAGCCAGCTGCCATACATGAAAGTCAACTACCTTAAGAATGCCATGCTGAGAGACCACATGTAGTCCCAACCTGGCCCAATCTTCCAGCTGTCCCACCAAGGTAACATAAATATGAATAAAGCTGTCCTGGATCCCCCTGATCAGTTCATCTGCCAGTTCAATGCCACCAACTGAACTCAGTAAACATGCTGAGAAGAATCACCCAGCGGAGCCTTGCCATAACCCTTGACCCATAAAATCATGAAATATGTAGATATATTATGCAAATATAATAAAATCCACAGCTTCCTTCTAAGCATACAATACATCGTGTGTGGAGTTGTTACGAAGTGGGGCTGAATGCTAACTGACATGCCGTCTCTTTCCCTCCATTCCCAGGGCCATCATCACAGAGGAAGCTCTCATCACCTTCAATCTAGATCATTATAACTGGTTCCGGGCTCTCTTCACTGTAATCTGTCATTACAGATCTATCTAATCTAACAGTTCCAACTGGAAAACCACTTTTACAAACCAACACCACCATCAACCTCAATCTCATTGATGTTTTCCATTTGTGGAAAGTTTTATAATACAAACTTGATCCGCACGACAATAGCCAGAGATACATCAATAGGGCGAATATTCTTTTTGTTACTTTAGAGATGAAGGGATCAGAGCTAAAGAGATTAACTTTTGTACAATCTCACTGCCAATAAATGGAATGGATACAAACAGAACTGAGAGCCTATGTCAAAGTTTACTGCTATTTCTCTGTTCTCTGATGCCTCCTATAGTCTATTTCAGATTAAAAAAAAAAATATTCAATGCCTTTCTCCATCCCTACTGCAGCAAACCTACTTTCTAAATATCTGTAATACGGTCTCAATCTACCCAGGGGTACAGTATTGCCTGCTAACACCACCACCACTACAATAAGAATGGCCTAGGGGCGCCTGGGTGGCGCAGTCGGTTAAGCGTCCCGACTTCAGCCAGGTCATGATCTCGCGGTCCGTGAGTTCGAGCCCCGCGTCGGGCTCTGGGCTGATGATAGCTCAGAGCCTGGAGCCTGTTTCCGATTCTGTGTCTCCCTCTCTCTCTGCCCCTCCCCCATTCATGCTCTGTCTCTCTCTGTCCCAAAAATAAAATAAACGTTGAAAAAAAAAAATTTAAAAAAAAAAAAAAAAAAAAAAAAAAAAAGAATGGCCTATTTATTCACCTACCAATATGTCGTGCTGATTATAGCCTCTGAACATCTGCTCATTAAGTTTCCTCCTCTCCTGCTATCTACTTAAACTTCCCTCATGTGTTAGCAGAAAATCTACTTCCTCCATTAAGTCCTAGCAGCCTATTGCTGTTACTTTCTCTCTGCAAGTCCAACATCATTTGTAAATTTGACCCACATTTTGACAATTACACTGGATTGTTGGTCTTGTTCAAGTGTGTTGGCCTCACTTTCCAAGCAGGTATTCAGCTAACACACATCCATACATAAAGCGATGTTAGGTGCTTACAGCCAGTGTCTGTTCTGACCAGTCAGTACCCATGAAATACCCTCTGTTAAATATCTTACGTTTCATCCCTGCTTATTTCATAAACAATAAGCTCTTTAAGAACAGGACCCTTATAAAGAAGTATTATAGCCTCCAGACCAAACACACTACTAAGCACACAACTAGTGTTCAGTATGCATTTGATAATGATTTGAAGGGAGTGAAGTGTGTTATCAGAAAAAATACCCCTAAAGTCATGTCTACACCAGAAACAAAAAGTTGAAAAGATAATAAAATATTTTCAAGATCAGCATTTTAATGTCAGGGCTATTCTATAACATATCGTTTAAAGATATTCTGTGCAGCCCATAACTGCAAAATGTTCTCTAAATGTTTTTACCAGGAGTGTGAAAAAAAAAAAAAAAGTTTCAAAAATATTCAAGGAGTAGATGTCTTACCAGCCCAAAATAAAATGTTTGCTGAGGCTACAAGACTGGCAGAACTCTGCTTCATTTCAAAAAGTTTCCAGGCAATGGAAATGTTTTCCTGGAAAATACTACCTTTTATTTAGAGAACACTTGCCATGAACACTTAGTCATTAAGTAATTTAAGGTTTCCTCACAAGTTCTTTAGAGGAAATCTATTATATGAATGAATGAAATTATCAGCACCTATAATGTCAAAAAAACACATTTGGCTAAATACATGAAATCTACCTAAGTATTTTTCCAGGTAGGGGGGAAAAATATTTGATACTTTTTGGTCTATTTACTCTTCTTTAAAATTTTTCTATAAAATAAAATTATAAAGGAAAACACAAAATCCGTAAGTGTTTCTCTGTCTGTAATATACACAAATCCAAAAAACTGGAAGCTTATTTTATTCCAAATGCCAGGTAATTTTCAAACAGACAAAACAGTCATTTCATTCAACGAAAAGAAATGGTAACTTCAAAGCTATTTTTAGCAAAATCTCTTGAGTTTGCTTCAAATCACCTTTCAATGGGAGAGCAACTTGGTTTGGACATTTCACTCAATCATCTGCAGTAAAGCACACAATGAAACCTAAGAAAAAAATTTCTTCCAAAAGTTTGAAGCCAACTAAGTCTTATTCTTTTAAACATCAAAAGACACAAGTAAATTTTAACTCGAGCACATGGTTTGTATCTTTACTCTTTTAAAAATGTACACAAAAGGATATTTGTTTTGTTTACCTGTTTAGTATTTCAGTGAGTTTCACAAAGCCAGTGTAAGCCAGTTCAAATGCTCCTCTGTGCCTGGACTGTAAGAGGTGTTGTTTAAAGTAATCTCCTATTTCTTTTACCTTTAAAACAAAATGAAAAATAAATGTCTGATTTGTATGTATATTTACAGATATATTTATGTCAGTAATATTTAGAACTCAGGACTAGTTCTCTATCCATTTAGCACTTACTCTGTGACAAGTAGTATTTTAAATGTTTTTATAACACCACATTTAATCTTTACAGTAATTCCATGAAATAAGTACTTTTATTATCTCCACTTTTCATTGGGGAGGGGGCCCAGAAAGGCCAAGTAACTTATTCAAGGTCACACAGCAAGTAAGTAGTAGAGCCAGTACATAAAGCCAGGCAGTCTGGCTCCAGTTGGCCGTCTTTAACTGTTACACTAGAACTGCCTCCCTATGCCAGCTGCACAGACCTCACTGTGTTCTCTGTTAGCTCCTATCACTCAACACCAATAGCAAAGCACACAAGGCGACAACCCTCACACACCTATGGCTAGGTGTGGTTAAAATATACGTAACACAAAATTTAACATTTTAACCATCTTTTAAAATGTTTTTAATGTTTATTTTTGAGAGAGAGACAGAGCATGAGCAAGTGGAGGGGCAGAGAGAGAGATGGAGACAGAATCCGAAGCAGGCTCTAGGTTCTGAGCTGTCAGCACAGAGCCCAACATAGGGCTCGAATCCACAAACCACGAGATCATGACCTGAGCCGAGGTCGGACGCTTAACCAAGCCACCCAGGCACCCTCATTTTAACCATCTTTAAGTGTACAGTTCTGTGACACTCAGTACATTCACACTGTTATGCAACCATCAGCACCATCCATCTATAGAACTTTTTCATCTTCCCCAACTGAGAGTTCAATCCATTAAACAATAACTTCCAAAAATTACCTTTAGAGATATACACTTGTTAATGGCAATGCAAGATTTGTGCAAATGGACTCCTGAAAACTGAAAAGTGATATGCTTTACTCTGAGTCGGAACCATGGAATTTTCCAGAATGCTACCTAATCACTTTCCTACATGTTGCAAGTTTAGACAAATAACAAATATGGCAATTTATTTTAAAGAAGACATGATTAACAATTAGTTGTTGATGAGGTTTTGTACAGAACTAACTATTAAATGGGCTAATTGTACTTTTATACCAGTAAGGTTCGGCGGCTACAGACTTTAGAAAAATCCAAATTTTGTATAAAGCTCAGGACCAAAATTGTAACTGGCTCTCTCTTTTTTCTTTTTTTTTAAATTTATCTGGAGTCGGGGAGAGGGGTAGAGAGAGAGGGAGACAGAGAATCCCAAGAAGGCTCCACGCAGCTACCATCCAGAGTCTAACGTGGGACTCAAACTCACAAAACTGTTGAGATCGTGACCTGAGCCAAAATCAAGAGTCGGACACTCAACTGACTGAGCCCCCAGGCGCCCCTGTAATTGGCTCTCTTGATCCAAGACTCCCCAGCAGATCACAGTATGGTGAGAAGGCAAGATGTCCCAAGATAGTTCAGATATGCTTACCTAGAAACACCTTCTACCTCTGCACAATGACTAGGTTAGTGCCCTGAACACATTAGAGATAACAAACAGTGCAAAGTGTAGTTGAACATGTGGCCATGGGCAAGTGTCTCAGTTTCCTCATCTACAAACCGGGGACAGCAATAGCACTTGCCTCAAAATTATATATTAAAATGAATTAATAAACTTACAAGTCCAGAACAGGACTATAACTTATAATCCAATTCAGTTCTGGGTTTCCAAATAGAGGAAAAGTAAAGACATTACTCCATACTCAAAATATATCTGATTATAGAGAGGCAACAAGCAATACATTTAGAGAAGTAAGAATCAGATATAAAACAACAAAGAACCAGAAAAGCAGTTAATAATAGTAACTTAAAAAGTCTAACACTTTAATATCCCAAAGAATGAGAGGTCATGTTTTTCAGCTCAAGTTTTCAGGTAAAGATCTGATGATACTCCTACTTTTTAATATATATTTTTTAAGACCCACATACTACTAGTTATCAAAAGCCACAGTCAAGGTAAGCTTTGCCATTTTCTCTTCAATACGGTAATTTCAGAGCTTATTTTCATCAGAATTATCAAGCCTTAAATCTGAATTTAACCCCCAAGATAGATGTGAAGCTCAGTAATCCTACAAAATGGGGACCAGAAGAAATTCCAGTTAGCTATGTTGTTATGGCTATCGTTTCTATTATTAGAGAAATAAAAGAAGATGTCTAAGAAGGTGTTTTAAGCCATGGAAAATAAAAACAGGAAGTCATAAAGTTGGGGTCTAAGCTCCTTAACTTTTTGTCTAAAATGTTACAGATAGTAAACCATACTTCAGGAAAAGACAAATGTTAACTATCAAAGTGCTATTCTGTGAACTTACAGTGGTTCACCATCTAGTTCTTAAGCAAAGATTTTCTTTTCATTACTTCCTTTATCCTAACTCTTTTTAAAGGGGCCTGAACCAAAAAGCATATAATAAAATCAAAGACCTCAGAAGCGTGACCAGTGGACGTTCTTCTCAAGGGTGGACCTCGATATTTTAGGTAATCCTGGCCTCAGGAAACAGAATGAGGTTCTCAGAACACAACTGAGAAGTAGACAGTTTTTCCTCATTTTATACTGAACATAATCTCCCACCAAACCCACCTACGTAATACTGCGAATTTGTGCCTTTGAAGAGAATATACAATGTATGTTAATTAGACAGTAAATATTTCTGGAGCACCCAGCCAAATGCTTAGTAGCTTAGTGCTAGGGTAGATGGGGAAGAACAAAACAAGACATCTGTCCTCAACAGGCTTTCAGTTCAGAGAAAAACACTATGCTGAGTGGTACCCATTAGACGCCTAACAACTCCAAGAAATGAAAGATCCTTCTGCTCTGGAATAAATTATTGCAAGAAGCTTTGTGTTCAGACCTTGAACCACATATACTTGGGTGGATCAAAATGGAAGAGGGTAAGTTACATGAGAAGAGGCTGGGTGGCTAGAAGGAATGAATAAACATTTATTAAATACCTGCTACCTGCCAGACACTTTACTGGATCTTCCTATATGAAGGAACACAGATTATGTAAGAGAAGGTTAGGAGACCTGGCTGAATGACCTTAAGGTTCCATTCTAGGAAACAGAGAAAGATAAGGTTGCAAATTGGGGATGAACCCCATTACCAAGGGTTGAAAGAGTCAGCAGGGCAGTGTGGTCTCTGAGCAGCTGGACAGGAAAAAGGGCCATGCTCACACCTCCCACTGGATAATCAGATGACAGGCACAGATTTGACCCTAACAACTTAGAAAATTAATGACAACAGTCAGAATCAGAAATAGATTTTGGGGGCGCCTGGGTGGCTCAGTGGATTAACCGTCTGACTTGGCTCAGGTCATGATCTCACAGTTCGTGAGTTCGAGCCCCGCATCGGGCTCTGTGCTGACAGCTTAGAGCCTGGATGGAGCCTGCTTTGGATTCTGTGTCTCCCTCCCTCTCTGCTCCTCCCCCAGTCATGTTTTGTCTCTCAAAAATAAACAAACATTAAAAAAATCTTAAAAAAAAAATAGAATTTTTAAATGTATCTTAAAAATGAAAAAGCCTTCTGAAAACTCCAACCCAACTGCCTTTTTATTAGATGCGACTGAGGTCCTATCTAAAGTTGACAAAAACATGGATGATTTCTTCACAAAATATTTCTTAATGAATAACATACATCTCAAGATTTCTGAAAGAGAATTAAGGTATAAATGCAAAAAAAAAAGGGGGGGTGGGGCACTGATTTCTATTCTTAAATTCTAGTGACTATCTTTTTAAGTTTAGCAGATCCTGGTTCTAAATTTTCATAAAACCTATTTCTATAGGTCAATTAACACGCTTTCTGGATTTACAGGGTGTAAATTTCCACAGGGGAAAACAGCTACATGCCATGTCTCTAGGCATCTATAATTTACCAGTAGGCTAATTAGAGGAGCTAAATGTACAATCAAGAGTCTAGAACCCATACAGGACAAATTTAAATACATTTTTAAATATCTGTCCTTTGTCTATAGAGAGAAATACGGCTGAAAAATCAAGGCTAATTCCATTCATTTTAAAGTAGATAAACCAAAAGGGATTTAAGTGTTGGTGGAACATTTCTACAAAAAGCACATGCGGTGGTTAAGCTCTGATACTCTAATATAGTGGGAGGTCTGGGTTCAGGAACCCTACTCAGCCTCCTTACTAACATAAGCTAATTCAGCTTACATTATTTTATTATATTATTTATATGTGAAATGGAGACAAAACTAGAACCTACTTCATAGGATTGTTCTAAGAAGTAGGTAAAATTACACATAAGCATTGTGCAGAGTACCTGTCAGAGTAGCAAACACTAAGTGTCCGTTTTGTTTTTATTTTGTATCACCAAGTAGTGAGACTTAATCCCTTAATTTAAATTACGACTTTAGGACACAGCCACTTCTTATTACCTTAGGAATGTCACTAATTCCTCTTTGGTTAAATAGAACGGTTTGTAAAAGTTTATGCCACAGAGGTTAATTCATGTTTTAAACTGTACGTTCTCTACTATAGGGATTTCTTACTAAAACCGGGGATTCTTCAAAGCCCAAATGTTGCTCTCCTACATAATAACACCACAACGATTATATTTTTCTGGTATTTAGACATCTTCTTAGCAGTTTATTCTTTGCTTTCTAGCAAATTCCTAACCACGTGCCATTTTAACTGGTGTCCTTTAGTCTAACTTTCTACAAACGTTTATGTTGTATCTCCCATTACATTTCTAAGCCCTTCGTGGTCAGAGAACCACATATTACATTTCTTTATGTTCCCACAACACCCTTGTCGTATGGCAGTCAACAAACAGGTGACATAAGAGATGTGTTTAATTCCATCTCACAGCTTAAAAATGGTAACCTGAATTCAGTACAATTCAATGCATACTTATTCATAATTTCTAAAAAATAAACCCTGGCAAAATACAAAAGGCAATTTCTTTACGACTTACAAATGCCAATAAACCTAGATCTCCTGTTGCAGACCATTACAGAAAATCTAAAACGGTAACCAAGACACTGAGAAAACGTGTAAAACCACGTGTAAAAGCCACGAGCATCATAAAAATGACAACAGAATCTAAAGTAGGAATTTAAAAAAAATAGCTGATTTCTAATCGGTAATGATTTTCATTCACGTGAGTTCTAGGGCAATAATTAGTAGGAAGGGGAAAACAGATACAAAAATTTTACCCCAAAGCTTCTTTTTAGGAATATTAGAGGAAATACATAAACATATGAATTGATATTCCGGATAGAGGGAGCTGTTTACAAAAAATCAGTAGATGCTGGGTATCCAATATCCCTTGGGAAAAGGACCAACGAAATGTATCAAAAAAAGCTCTGCCTCAGCGAAACATCCAGCTTGAAACCTAGACACACACCAGCCAGGAAGTTGTGAGATAAGGTTGCGCGTACCGCCCGCTCTTTAAGGGGCTCGGCTTACATCCCTCAAAGTTGGTTTTATCTCTGCCTCTTGCACAGAACATTATGAAAGAACCTTTCATTAGGTGATTACCTTGCAGGAGGAAAGTCAGACATGCCTCTGAATGAACACATTTTCCTCTTGCCGAAGCCGTGGAGGACACACTGCTTCACAAGAAGTGATTTAGGGAAATGAATCATTTGCTGAAAAGTTCAGTAGCAAGTTGCCTTACTGTCCTGTTGCTTGTAAATGTCTGGCTGGGCATGGGAAGTAGGGAAAATTAAATTTAAAGAAAAATTAAACGAGCAGTTCAGAATAAAGGCAGCACTGTGCCGTGTCCGAACACAGGCTGGAAAGGAGAACCGGGTTCCGGTCCTGCAACTGCCACAAACCAGCTTTGTGATCTTGGGCAAACCAGGTGACATCCAACGGCTTCAGTTTCCCCTTGTATGAGAAGGCTAGATCATATAAGAAGGCTAGATCATATCATCCCTGTGATTCTTCCAGCTCTCACAGTCTGTGAACACAGCACTGAAAACTGAGTCACGAACAGGCACCAGACCTTCTTGTACAGCAGCAAATTGTAATCTTCAAATTGTATCTCACTGCCGGTCAGCTGGCTAGAAACCACCCCCTCGTGTATGCGGGATTTAAGTGGTCATCCCTTCAACAAACGGCCCTAAAACCAGGATGGGATTAAAGGAATCAGGCTACAAATTTGAAACATCAAATTTTAAATTAGAATAGAACCATACTATTTTCAAGAGTGAAGGGTGAATTGAGAGTAAAAGAAGCATCGGTCTGAGCGTCAATATTTTAGGTCGTATGGAAAAGCCTCCATCCACTGAGAGAAAAGTAGAACACAGTTATCATTATTCTTGGGAATAAGAAATACACGTCCCAGATTCCTCCCACAAGTGACTTCTGCCTACAAGTCACTTCACTGCTTCTGTCTGTGCAAGTCTATTATGGATACCCTCACCTCGGGTACTGACTCTTAAATTCTTAGTTTTGCTGCTAGGTGCACAAAAGATGTAGTGTCATAAGGGTGACTGTGCCCTGGGGAGGAAAGTGGACTTCAGGCATGGCTCAGCCACTTCAATATAAATTATATCCTCTCTGTCATGTATATATTTTTTAACTCTTAAAGGTTTTAAGTACATGGAAACATTTTTATTTAAAAGAATTTCATGGAGCAAAATTCTATGTCTAAAAGTAGGAATCTTCTAAGCAGTATGAATAACACGAATTTCTTGATGACTTTGATTGTCACTGACTAAAGACTCCTAAATGAAGGCATTTCTTTAAAGACAGCATGATCAAGAATAAAGTCTTCCACAGGCAGCATGGTTTCAAGGTCAGAACAGTGCTATCACGTACATTCTTGATTGCTCATTCAGTTGTTAGTTTCCTCTCAAACCAAAAATGTGATGTCATCGTGTGAACAGCGACGTGGAAAAATGGCTGAATCTCATTAGGAAAGAAATTCGTAGTTTACAGAAAAACAAGATTCTATTTTGTATTCAAGAAAACAGCCATTAGTGGGGCGCCTGGGTGGCGCAGTCGGTTAAGCGTCCGACTTCACCCAGGTCACGATCTCGCGGTCCGTGAGTTTAAGCCCCGCGTCGGGCTCTGGGCTGATGGCTCAGAGCCTGGAGCTTGTTTCCGATTCTGTGTCTCCCTCTCTCTCTGCCCCTCCCCCATTCATGCTCCAAAAATAAATAAACGTTGAAAAAAAAAAATTAAAAAAAAAAAAAAGAAAACAGCCATTAGAAGAATCCTTTGCTTTATGGGAACCTCTCTGCTATTGTTGCTATTGTTGTTGTTGTTTTGTCTTTTTTTTTTTTTTTACAAACATCTCTTTTAGTTTATATTAATTCTCAGTCCCAACACCGTTATCCCATGTAAATTAAATTCAAACCATTTGGGTGCTATGTAAAAAGTGTCAAGGACACACGGTTTTCACAGAAAGCTTTCAGGTCTTTCTCGACTATAGTGAAAGCAAAATATGCTTCCCTTAATTTTTTTAAGTGCAGTTATTTATTTTGGGGAGGGGAAGGGGAGAGAGAGGCAGGGAGGGGCACAGAGGGGGGAGAGAGAGAGAGAGAGAGGGAGAGAGAGAAAGAGAGAGAGAGGGGGGGGGGGGAGAGAGAGAGAGAGAGAGAGAGAGAGAGAATCCCAAGCAGGCTTTGAACTGGCAGTGCAGAGTCTGACACAGGGTCCAAACTTAAACACTGGGAAATCATGTCCTCAGTTGAAATCAAGAGTTGGACGCTTAACCAACTGAGCCACCCAGGCTCCCCTAATTTTTCTTAAACACTACGCAACAAACCCCAAAAAACTAGACGTTTTAACTTGTCCTTGAAAAGAGGAGTTGAACAGGGAAGAGCCTCTTGCACATGTTTACTTCTTAGTAAGACGGTACACATCAGTGAAGTAATCATTAATCATAGCTGGATTCCCCCGCGAAGGTGTTGGCATTGGCACTGCAGCTGGTCACCAGCAATGACTGCAAGTAACTCTAGAACACTGACGCCTATTTGATTTGGAGGAGAATAAGGAACACAATGATGCTGGCAGTGCACTGTTCTCCTCCACCATTCTCCACCTCAGGGCCTTGCAACATCACAGGACCAGCTGTTAACCAGATGCAAGCACATGGCCACGGAGAGTGTGTGAATAAAAATATTAGCATTATTTCCATGGAACTAGTCACATGGTTATTACAGAAATAATCAGCATTTAGTGTACTACGATATTTGTTTTGTTCTTAAATGTAACACCCTAGGGGAAAAGTTACCTTACTTGATAAAGGGTACAAATGAAAGTACGTGTTATATATCTTTGCTGGAAAACGGTGAGAAATAGATTTGCTGAAACCATATGGAAAGGAAGAGAGAATCAATTAAAAACAGAAATCTATAAATCTAAAATATTTCCAAATGAAATGCTTGTGGTAAGCTAATTTCTTGTAAACATTGCACTCAATTCACTTGAATAGTCCCAGATGGTGACCTGACTTTGTGGTCTTAAAATAAAAGTCAGCCAAAAAACCAAAGTGACTACAATTTTATTATCAATGTAGTAGGAAGCAAGAGATCCGTAAGTAACCAATACAGCACTTTTTTTCCTTTCCAAATTTTTTTTAAGTTTATTTATTTATTTTGAGAGAGAGAGAGGGAGAGAGTGAGTGAGTGGGGTAGGGTCAGAGAGAGACAGACAGAAAGAATCCCAAGCAGGCTCCAGGCTAACAGCGAACCAACTGTGAGATCATGACCTGAGCCAAAATCAAGAGTCAGACAATCAACTGAGCCACCCAGGTGCACCATTTTCATTTAAGAAGTTTAAGAGGTTTGGGGCGCCTGGGTGGCTCAGTTAGTTGAGCGTCCGGCTTCAGTTCAGACCATGGTCTTACAATTCGTCGGTTCAAGGCCCACGTCGGGCTCTGTGTTGACAGCTCAGAGCCTGGAGCCTGCTTCAGATGCTCTGTCTCCCTCTCTCTCTGTCCCTCCCCCGCTCGCACTGTCTGTCTCTCTCTCAAAAATAAGTAAACATTAAAAAAAAAAAAAATTTAAGGGGTGCCTGGTTGGCTCAGTCGGTTGAGCATCTGACTTTGGCGCAGGTCATGATCTCACAGTTCATGAGTTCGAGCCCCACGTCAGGCTCTGTGCTGACAGTGCAGAGCCTGGAACCTGCTTTGGATTCTGTGTCTCCTTCTCTCTCTGCCCCTCCCCCCCTTCATGCTCTGTCTGTTTCAAAAAAATAAACATTAAAAAAAAATTTTTTTTTTAATTTAAGAAATGTAAGAGGTTTGTGGAGTTTTGCTAAATAGACAATTTCATTTAAATTTACAATTTAAATGTGGGGCTCCTGGGTGGCACTGTCGGTTAAGCATCCGACTTGGATTAAGGTCATGATCTCACAGTCTATGAGTGCGAGCCCCACTTACAGTACAGAGCCTGGAGCCTGCCTCAGATTCTGTCTCCCTCTCTCGCTGCCCCTCCCCTGCTCATGCTCTGTCTCTCTCTTTCTCATAAATAAACATTAAAATATTTTTTTAATTTACAGTTTAAATTTATATATGGTAAATGGAGAAATAAAAATTAAAATGATAATCCTGAAGACAGAAGGTAAAATCGACAGTTCTTTATAACTTAGAAAAATAAAATATTTCTAAAACTGCCATCGTTTGGAAATGTACTCCAAGGCCTAATTTCTGTACTCCCATGAATTTTCTTCAGTTGACATCTGTATGATTTTATTCAAGAAAAATTCAAAACTCATTTGTTTTCGAGTTATGGGACCAGAAATTATACCAGGTGGAATAAACATATACGTACCTGCTCCACTGTCAATAATCCGCTGCGGGGTTCTGGCGTGGACTGCATGGGGAGAAGCTGGCACAGCGTGCCTAAAAGTAGGGCAACTTCCTTCATACTTCGCCAACAACACACCAGCACCATCTGAGCAGTTACATCGCATGTTTTTCTTTCTTTACCTTAAAAAAAAAAAAAAATCTCTTGCAACACTAGACACTTGATTACTCACATCCCAGGTTTCTTAGAATAAGATTATTCATAATTTTCCCAAGAATAATCTGCTTGAACAAATCAATTCTTATATTTATTCATGAGAAAACAACTAATATTTGTTGAGCATGTGCTCTCAGTAGGAATCATGCTAAGCATTTTTAATATAGTTTGTTTTCAAAATAAATTTTGAAATAAAACACAACACCATTTCAAAACTTAAGTCTAACTTTCAGAAATTAATGAAACAAACTCTCTCTGCCTCGTGGTCATCCATAAATTGACCATAATAAATATACTTCATTATTCATCTTGGTGAGGGTGGCTGTTATATCAGTAAAGGGGCAAGATAAAACTTTTAAAATCAAAGGAAAATACAAATTCTCTTTCAAAACATATTTAAGTTCCATGGCCCATAAGTAATAATTATGCTCTTTTTTTCTTGCTTTAAGAATATTTTAGTACTGACATTAAAAAAAAACCCAAGACAATTTAAAAGGCAAGGTAACAAAACAATATTTATAATGTAACCCCATTTGTGTTTTTTAAAAGCCCGCTAAACTCAAAGAGTAAATGTATATACACATCAATACATAGAATAGATCTAAAAGCACATACATTCAAAAGAGAAGAAGTGGGATGGGGAAGAAATAACAAATTTTAATTTCTTTTGTTTTTGTTTTTGTTTTTTAAGGTAAAATGTAAACATTGAATTGAAATTTTAATTAAGGCTTTAATTTGTTTTTAATTAAAATATACCTCTCTATTGCTTGAAACTATTACAATAAGCATATATTTAGATGTTATAGTGTGTAATTTAAAAAAATAAAAACACAAAGAAATTTCGTTAAGTCAGTATCTCCATCTAGTGGACAACGTAGGATATGTAATAAATCACAAGGATATTACTAGTGATGACTTTTTATAACACTATAGAAAATGACACAGTAACAACTAATGAGAAAACAAGCAGTAAGAACACAACTTCTGGACGCTTGATACAACAGAGCAGCTCACACTTTACTGAGTAATAAGGCTGATTTCCCTTAAAAGGCTGCCTGGTTGTAAGGACTCTCACTGAAGACAATGAACCACACGGAGGGGAGGAGCCGACTGCTACCCAAACCCAAGTTCACAGGGCACCACTGCTCTTACACAACCTGGCTGTCAAGACAGCTGTTAGCACTAAAAAGCTTTCTGTTGGAGCACCTTCTATGCCGCACTGGGATGCACCATTTTCTGGTAAAAGTCTTAGAAACTCATTCCTCAAAATAAATCATTGATAAGCTCAAAGGCTTTATTTTCTAGAAATGCTCTGCAAACATCTGCAGCCTGATTTACTATATAAACAGAGCATTTTGTACATTTTGTCACTAAAACACCAATTACAATATTACAATATTGATTTTATACATGCTACCTTTGATCTCTGCAGAAGCACCAATATCCGGCACACTGGCATTCAAGTCCTCCAAATCAAAACTATCACGTTCTTTCAGTATTTTGGCTTGATTGAAGTAGTCATTAGTATCTCGTGGCTGAATCTCACTCAGAATCGTCTGTAAGCGGCTTGCTGACTCTGAGGAAAAAAAATGGGAGTGCACAAACTCCAGTTCCGGATCCCTTGCAGATTTCCCTTGGGGGTATTTGCCTTCCCAAATTTTGTAATTTTTTTTTTAACGTTTATTTATTTTTGAGACAAAGAGAGACAGAGCATGAACAGGGGAGGGGCAGAGAGAGAGGGAGACACAGAATCTGAAACAGTCTCCAGGCTCTGAGCTGTCAGCACAGAGCCCGATGCGGGGCTCGAACTCACGGACCATGAGATCATGACCTGAGCCGAAGTCAGACGCTTAACCGACCAAGCCACCCAGGTGCCCCTGTAATTTTTAATACTTAATAATCAGCTCTATTAGAAGGGTCACATGGGGTAGAAAATGTGAAAATTATTTATGTAAGATCTTCATGACACTTGAGTATGCTTTTATTTTATTTTTTTTTAATTTTTTTTTAAATGTTTATTTATTTTTGGGACAGAGAGAGACACAGAGCATGGACGGGGGAGGGGCAGAGAGAGGGAGACACAGAATCGGAAACAGGCTCCAGGCTCTGAGCCATCAGCCCAGAGCCTGACGCGGGGCTTGAACTCACAGACCGCGAGATCGTGACCTGGCTGAAGTCGGACACTTAACCGACTGCGCCACCCAGGCGCCCCTTGAGTATGCTTTTAAAATACGACAAAAATTTTAAATTGGTTGAAGACAGGACAAAACAATACAACAGAAACTCTCCATAGGACAAAGACCACCATCTCATTTACGTTGCTTTTCTTAGTGTTGTCTAAGAATCTCCAAGACGGTGCTCAATCACGTGAAAAAAGAGCACCAAAGTGCAATTTTGTTTTAAGAGGTAAGAAACCACAACAACAAAAACAATCCTTAATATAATATCGTATTGTCAACCATGCTTCAATTAGAAATAAAGAAAAAAACGTTTTTATAGCCCAGAAGGATTATAAAGACTCTATATTTGACTTTGAAATATATTACACAATATACTGCTTTCTAAGTATGATTTACAATCCTAGTATTATATTGAACTTCATATTTATTCCTTAAGCACTTAATGGATTAGGAAATGCAAGCTCCATGAATGCAACACTTTGTTCGCTGCTGGGTCTCCAGCGCCTACACCAGCCACTGGCTCATGGCAGAGGTTCAGTAGTAACATGGACTAAGGGAATGAATACGTGACACAGTAATAAGAGCTAGCCAGGCTCAGATATTTTAAGGAAAAAAATAAATAAATAACGACAGCTAATCACCTGAAACCAATTAATGAATCAAAGAATGGGTATTTCATATACCTATTATACAAACTTACATTTTAGGTCTAAAAGGAGCTATAAAGACCCAAACTGCTACCATGATGATTCAACCAATGTCTTCTGTTCATTCGTGACCTCCATGAAATATTGCCAAAACAAATTTTGACAGCCATGAAAATGTATCGCTGGCAGAGCACCTGGGTGGCTCAGTTGGTTAAGCAGCCGACTCCTGATACCGGCTCAGGTAGTGATCTCGCAGTCGTGGGATCGAGCCCTGAGTCAGGCTCCATCCGGGCTGAGGATGAAGCCTGCTTGGGATTCTTTCTCTCCCTCTCTCTCTCTGCTCCTCCCCTGGTTATGCTCTCTCTCTCACTCGCTCTCTCTCAAAATACAAAAAAAAAAAAAAAAAAAAAGTTATCACTGGCTCCAAATAGAAACCATGGAAAGACTTAGAAAAAAAGGATAATCAGAATAAAATGAGACCCATTTATTTTTATGGCTTTCAGAGAAAAGAAACATTTTCAAGAAATTCAGAATGCATGGCAGATAGTGTGGGAAAAAAAAAACAAAACAGGAAAAATGGAGACAACCAGAGGAAAAAAGAAAAGGCAAAAATCAAGGAAAAGTCTGTGGGCCACAGACTGTTTTTGAGACCAAAAGGTATTTTAAAACCTGAATAACAAACAGAATTTTAGCATAGTCTATAGGCCCCACCCACAATAGGTGACAAACATTCAAGATTTCTCATTCAGAATATACTGGTACTTGCCTGATCCAAATATTAGCTTTGAGATTGAATGTTCCTTACTCCCATGTACTGTTTAAGTAAGAAAACTAAAACATCAAATTTTGGTCAACTCTCAGCCAAAATTAACAAATAACTGTGTCTTAAGATCATGAACCATCATCAATCTGCGAACTCATTTTTAGTTAAGAACAAAATCTAACATTTTCACACAAACACACAACTCCAAGTTACTTTAATTGGGTATTTGTGATATATGCTCAGTGTGTTTTTAATACAAGACTCTCATTTGCACTCCAAAATGCATTCACTAACTATGTTTCAACGCCAAATGTAAATTTTCTTCATGATTTTATAGGTGTTCAAAGGAATACTCCTGTTAGTATAACACCTTTAGCATCCAATCCCTTCTGGCTGTTGTAATACAGGTATATATATATGTCACCTACGACATCCCACACATTTAGTTCCTAACCTTTCAGGGATCATTCCTGCATTGGTTTATTCATTATAACAAATATTTATTGTAAACCTCTTTCTACCAGGCACTTGCTAAGTACAAGGGAGGAAAATATCGAGAAGATCCCTGTTAATTAAATTGCAACAACTCCATGTGGAATGCTTTGGGAAGAAGAAAAGTGTAAGAAATGAGACTGGCAAGGTTGCAGGAGCCCAACTATTATAGGATCTGATCTGAGGTCACTCAAGTATTTTAAATAAAGGGAGATGGAGTGGGGCAGACAACAAGGGTTAAGCAGAGATAACGTGGAACATGACGAATTATATGAGAAAAAACTGCTGTGAACACAGTAAAAAGGGAATGAGCCAAGAGATGGGGAGAAACCAGTTGGGAGGCCTGTGGAGTCATCCGAACAAGAGAGGAGGAGAGCCTGGAGTAAGGTTAGAAGATACAGATAAAAAGAGAACGGATTTGAAAGACAGTTAAGGGGCACCACTGAAAGAATGTGAGGACAGGCAGTATATACGGAGCAAGACAGAGACGTCAAGCAGTCCGAGGCTCTTAACATAAACAGATCTTTGGTAGGGCCATTTACAAAGACACAGGGGTTGGGAGGGAAAAGACAGATGAAAGTTCATGAGTTCAATTTAGGGCATTTTGAGTATCTTCTCCTATTTCTTTTTTTAATTAAATGGTCTTTGTATATCAAATGCTCTTTCCCCATTCCAGATTCCTAACAGGTTGCCCTCTCTGACTGAACCCCACCTCTCTGATTTATCCTGCCCACTCTCCCAGTCCCAGCTGCTATCTAGTAGGTGGTGCTCCGAAATGACAATACTAGAAAACCCAATCTACCCCAGGAGAAAAAGTACTTCACTCATCCGGCTTTATTGATTTGTTTGTTTTGGTTATTTTTTAAGAGTAAAAAACAATACTAAAGTGGCAGCAATCTTACTAATCATAAGTAATTCCTTAACCAACCTATTTAACTTTTATATCTTCCCCAAAAAATGGTTTGGGGAGGTACGTTGGGGGGAGGTAATGAGGAAAAATATAATAATTACGGTTTCTTTCATCTGCTGACCTGAATCAGTGTCCATCGGGATGAGGCCTTCTGGGGAGGAACTCTGAATGACCGGAGACACCACGGCAGAAAGCCTATAGGACACCAAGAGGAGCTTCTCTACCACAGGTCTCCATTCACTCACCAACTGCAGGCTGCTGCAACAGAAGTCAGTAGGGAAATTTGTAGTAAAAGCAAACAATCAAAAATTGCAAATGGAAATTATGGCACATAAGAAGTTGAAACAATTTGTTTCAAAACTGTGCAATCTATGAAATATTTAAGACATATAAAAATATGTGTACATAGGTACCTTTTAAAATCTAATTCTGAATTCTCTTTAATGCAATACATTCCTTTCCTAGGACACATTCCAGTAAGAGTTGAGAGCTCAGAAATGCGTGCTCGGGAGAGAGCTGTGGATATACTTACTTTAGAGACAACCTCTGCAAAGCTCCTGTTATACAGTGGGCTCGCCCATATAGTGGAAACGATGCTGCTGCCTGAAGCAGAGAATTTTCGGCCTGAGATATTTCCTCCTCAAGATTTTCCAACAAGCATTTGATAACTAGAAAAAGCAAACAAAAACCCAGAATAATGCCAACTTAGAAACACATTTATAAATTTGTGAATAGTTCAACAGTGCCCACAAAAAATCCAACTCAACTAAGCTTTATGTTCAAGGTTTTTTGTTTTTGTTGTTGTTCTTGTTGCTTTTAAAAGAGATCGTTCAGCGGCACCTGGGTGGCTCAGTCTGCTGTGCTTCTGACTCTGGATTTTGGCTCAGGTCATGATCTCACGGTTCATGAGATTGAGCCCCACATGGGGCTATCAGCACAGAGCCTCCTTGGGATTCTCTCTCTCCCTCTCTCTCTGCCCCTCCCCTGCTCGTGCTCACTTATGTATTCTCTCTCTCTCAAAATAAACATTAAAAAAAATAATGAAGAAATCTTCCAAAGTTATCTAGCCTGTTATGTATTTCCAGTCAAGGTAGAACTGTGTCTTTCCTTAACTTCTTGGATCCATTTATAGCATTCACTCTGAATCCTTCCTAGACATCCTCTATCTGGGACATCAGACCCCAGGCCCATGTGCCATGTGCTATTAGAACAGTTGCTGTTGTTTTAAAATAATGGCTTTGGGGCGCCTGGGTGGCGCAGTCGGTTAAGCATCCGACTTCAGCCAGGTCACGATCTCGCGGTCCGTGAGTTCGAGCCCCGCGTCGGGCTCTGGGCTGATGGCTCAGAGCCTGGAGCCTGTTTCCGATTCTGTGTCTCCCTCTCTCTCTGCCCCTCCCCCGTTCATGCTCTGTCTCTCTCTGTCCCAAAAATAAATAAAAAAAACGTTGAAAAAAAATTTTTTAAAAAAATAAAATAAAATAATGGCTTTATTGAGATATAATTCACATACCATGCAATTTATACACCTAAAATGCATGAGCCAATGGTTTTTAGTATATTCACAGATATGTGCAAACATCAGTACAGTGAATTTTAGAACATTTTAATCCTCTCCCCATCAAAAAACCCTTACCCATTATCAGTCACTCCCCTCCCTCAACCTCTCACCTTCCCCAGGCCTAAGCTTATCTATTTTGTCTCTGTAGATTTGCCTATTCTGGACATACCTAAATGGAATCATATATTATATGGCTTTTTTCACTTAGCATAATGTTTTCAAAGCTCATCCATGTTGTAGTGTGTATCAATATTCACTTTTTAATGGCTGAATAACAGTCCGTTGTATGAACATATCACATTTTATTTATCCATTTAACAGTTGATGGACATGTGAGCTGTTTCCATTTGCTGGTTATCATGAATAATGTTGCTATCAACATTCACGTACAAGTTTTTGTTTGGGCATAATTTTCATTTCTCTTAAGTATATATGCCCAGTATGGACTAAATGTTTGTGTCGTTCCCAAAGTACATATGTTGAAGATCTAATCCCCCAGTGTGATGGTATTTGAAAATGGAGTCTTTAGGAAGTAATTAGGTTCAGATGAGGTCATGAGGGTGGGACCCTGTGATGGGATTAGAGTCCTTAAAAGAAGAGGAAGAGACCAGAGCTTGTTCTCCTCCATGTGAGCACAGAGCAAGAAGGGTGCTCTCTGAAGCCAGGGTAAGGGTTCTCACGAGGCATCAAAACTGCTGGCACCTTAATCTCAAACTCTTCAGCTTCCACAACTGTGAGAAATAAATGTCCATGGTTTAAGCCACCCAGGCTATGGTACTTGTTAGAGCAGCCTGAGCATGGAACTGTGGGATCATATAGTAACGCCATGTTTAACTTTTCAAGGAACTGCCAGACTGTTTTCCAATGTGGCTACACCATTTTACATTCCCACAGCAGTGCGTGAGAACGCTATTTTCTCCACATCCCCATACACACGTTATTATCTATTTTCTTGTTTAGAGCCACCCTACTAGGTATGAAGTGCTTCCTCGATGTAATTTTGATTGTATTTCCCTACTGGCTAATGATGCTGAGCATCTTTTTATGTGATTATTTTTCACATTTGTCTTTTACGGAGAAATGTCTATTCAGATTCTTTGTCCACTTTTAAATTTGGTAATATGCTTCCACTAGTGAGTAGTAAAAATTCTTCATATATTTTAGACACAAGTCCTCTATCAGATAAAGGAGTTGCAAATATGTTTTCCCTTCTACAGGTTGTCTTCTCACTTTCTTGATGGTATCCTTGACATACACAAGTTTCAAATTTTGATGAAGGCCAATTTATCTATTTTTTCTTTGTTTGCTTGTGCTTTAGGTGTCAGATCCAAGAAACCACTGCCTAACCTAAGATCACAAAGATTTACACCCATGTTTTCTTTTTACCTTTTGCAGTTAGGTCTTTGATTCATTTTAAACTAATTTTTGTAATATGGTATGAAGTAGTGGGTTCAATTTCATTCTTTTGTGTATAACTATCCAGTTATCCCAGCATAGCTCAGCAGCTTTAAATTTTAGAGTTATGTTTAACCAGTAAATTATTAACATTTAGAATATATAAGTCCTAAAAATCAATAGGAAAAAGACAAACAACCCTATAGAAAACTAAACAAAGGCATTTCACAGAAGGGGAGAAGCAAATGGCTTACAAACATGTAAAAAGATGTTCAATTACATTAGCCATCAGAAAAATGCAAGATGAAACCACAAGATACTACTTTATACTGCATAAACTTTTAAAATCTGACAAGGGCAAGTTCTGGTGATGACATAATACACCACAACTCTCATAATTTATTGGTAGGAATGTAATTTAAAAATCTATTTGGCATCATCTAGTTAAACTGAGGATACACATATTTTATGACTAGGCTATTATCCTTTTTTGTTTATCATAAACTCCTAGACATGTCTAATAGAAGATATACGTACGAGAGTGTTCATATCAGCATTATTTATTTAGAAAGAAGAAGTGCATCAACAGGAAAATGTACTAATAAATTGCAGTAAACTTGTATAATACATATGGTACTATTTATATAAAATTCAAAATCATGTAAAAGTAAATAATACATTGCTTAAATGATATATACATGGGTGGCAAAATCTAGGTGAAATAAAGATGAAAGACTGACATAATGTATAGGACAGTAATTATACGGCAAGGGGAGGGAGCCAGGATAAAGGAGAGGCTTCAAAGGTATGGGTGCTGTTGTACTTCTTAAGTTGTGTGTTATCACCTAGCTTGGGAATAAAACTTGTGAAATTTTTATACTCTTACTATTTAAATCCCAAATATATTTAAGTATTTTTTGTATGCGTGAAAAATTTCACAAAGTTTTTAAATGCCTTGAATTTAAAAAATCCTGTACATGAGGGGCCCTTGGGTGGCTCAGTCGGGTTAAGAATCCGACTTCAGCTCAGGTCATGATTTCACGGTTTATGAGTTCGAGGCCCGCCATTGGCTCTCTGCCGTCAGTGCAGAGCCTGTTTTAGATCCTCTTTCACCCTCTTTGCCCTTCCCCCACTTGCTCGCTCACTCTTTCTCCAAAATAAAAAAACATTAAAAAATGAATAAAATAAATCCTGTACATGAACTCCCCAGTTTACCCGAAGTGCAAACCTCTTCCTCTCATGTATCAGGGTCTCCTTTCGAACCCAGGCCTGAAGCAACTAGAGTGGGTAAGTGCCATCTTCCATGGCACTGTCACCTCTCTATCCCCAGATCCATGGCCACGTTTCCACCAGAACTACCCAGGGCCTCCTAACTTTTTCCCATTATTAGTTCTCTTTTTCACAGCATTTTTGCCATCTTGGAGAGAACAACTTTTAATACTCTTCCTACATCTGACCTCTCTCTCTTTTTAAATAAAAATCCGTATCTGTCCTCACAATTCCAAAATGAAGATTTACTAGCACAAAAGTAAATACATGAGTCCTCAACAAATATTCACTGGAAGTCACTAGGCCTCAGCCAACTTAGACCCTAGGTCTTGGAACCGGCTATGGGAAGAGTAAAAGGCAGGAGTGGGACAGCCAGTGAAAGCATGAGCCCTGACAGACAAAGGAACTCTGCTCTATATAGAAACAGCAAAGATGATCTGGCTGTAGATACAGTAAAATTTCTGCAAAAAAAAAAAAAAGCACAATTTTTGGCAGAGAAAGAGGTCCTATTTAAGTAAGAGCTGTATTAATATACATTTGTATATCTACTTATTTAACACGAACCCTCTGTGTAGAAACAGTGTCATAGCTGAGTAAACTATTTACTTGCAAAAGAGAAATTCATGTATTCTCATATGCTGGTAAACTCTTAAATAAAAAACACCAAGTAAATGTTTAACCACTAGCAATGCTAACTAAATGAATAGTGAGAAAGATACTGGTTTTGATAAGCGACAGCAAAAGGTCATTTATTCAATACAAACCCATTAATGTGTTCCTTTCCACCACAATAGCAGATGTATCTCCATCACCACATGCAGCTTGTTGAGTTTGTAAGTAGGCAGACAGAGATGAGGGCAGGGCATTCTGCCAGATTAAGAAGTTCAGCAGGTAGGAAGCTGTCACACAGTCATATGGCTTGGTGCTTGTGCTGAGCTCCAGTGCTGCCTGGAATAAGCCTTGCAGTTTCTCCGAATCCTAGAATAAATCACAGACTCAGTAACTGTCACTGAAACATTTCTTTGATTTGAAGGAATAGTACATATTCAAAAACAGAGCCTGCCACATAACTGTACTCAGTATAAACATTAATTCAATTCCCTTTCTCCCTGAATATAGGTTAGACTTTTTATTATAGTAATTATTGATTATTATTATTCAGCTCTAATGATGAGGATCTTGAATGTAATTTCTTTGGGAAATGCAACATTGATAATGCTTTTCTTTTTTAAAGCACCTCTTTCTCCAGCAGAAATAGGCTTTTTCCTGTAGAAATGGCCAGATCGTCTTTGTTATTTCCACATGGAGTTTTTTGTACACTGAAGTTCATTTTACCTGTGCTGTGTCCACACAAAAGGACAAATCCACCAGGCTATTCCTGGTGAAAATCCATGTATATGTGTAAAAAATAAAGTGCCCATATCAGCCTCAGAAATTCTGCATCAGAGCTCCCCCACCTCTATCTCATAGAAACATCCACTCACATGTCCGTCCTAACGAAGAAAAAGGACAGTTCACTGTAACATGCATGGAAAGGCACTGGGCTGAAGTCAGGAGATGTGGGTCCTAGTCCCAAATCCATAGTAGACAGACTGCATATTCAGTACACTGGGACTTAGTGTTTCATGGCTCAATTATATTAATTCTACTAGGATTATTATAGAACTGTCTAATACAAGGGGAAAAAATCATTATAAACTTAATTTTTAATTTGGTTATAGGTATATCGATATTTAATTTAATTGGAAATCTATTTCTAAAGGTAACAAACATACTGATTCAAATACCTATTTCTTTCAGTTTAAATTCTCTGCCATTTGATATGTTTAATTTTCTGTGACCTAAAAAACTTAAAGGTAGGGGCCAAAAGCTCAGATCTAAATAAATATTAGAAAGAACCAATTGAGCATCTAAGCCATTTTTTTGTAACTTACAGTTAAGTCCTGGAATTGCTTAACTAACAATTAGTAAGAAACACAATACATGGCATTTGGAGTCTAAAATATCTTTGTTCTATCATCTGAGGTCAGTAAAAATATAATATAAAGACCTTGGATATGTAGCTCCACAAGAAAAAAGGGCAACAGACTATCTGAGTAGTAAAACCATGTATTACAAAGATATGCCATCAAAAACATACATACACAGAAAATATATATATATATATATACACACACACACAGGTCCTTAGAATAGTTAAGATTTAAAAACGTTTTAAAGTTACATCAAAGGACCAAGTCTTTCATATAGGTGCTATAATATACCCTCCCCACACAAGATATTCTCGAAATATTTGCCAAGTATGAGTCATCTATATGATACAAGGCTTCAGTGTGATGAATGGTAAGGGGCAAGGAGGATGGGAAGGTGGGAGAAGAGAAAGGAAACAGAGGAAGAGAAAGCATCTCCTTTAAAAACTCTGTATGGTACCAAAAGAAGCTCTGTATGGTACCAAAACTCTGTATGGTACTCTGTATGGCACCAAAAGAAGCTTCTGCTTAGCAGGGCACCTGAATGATGCTCTAAGATACTGCAATGCCATCTAGAAGCCAATGAAACAGACACCTTGTGCTCTCTGACATGCGCTCCTATAGAATCCCATTGTATCTATAAGCTGTCCCACCCTAAATAGAGCCTAACAGCCAGAGAACAGACCATGGCTCAGCTGCAGCCCCTGTAGGCACCTTTGGCCTCTATACAGTTCTAACAGAAAGCCATAGCAAAGCTCTGGAGCCAGTGAATCCACAGCTGCTGGTGGTCACAGCCTCAGAATATACCTCAAGGGCAGAGCCAAGCACCCCATGTTGTGCCATCACTCCTAGCCCACCTTCGCTTCTCACCCTACAGCTAGATGTGCCAGTTGTCAGGAAGAGACAACTTCTCTTAGGGGCTGGGGCTGGGGCTGGGGCTGGGGCTGGGGTAGGAGGCCAAGGAAGAGAATTGTTGTTAACCTCAAGTGCTCTTTCAGTCTCAGTTTAGCTACTGCTTATTGGAAGATCAGAAACATGTTCTCTACCTCACTTACACTCAGCTTCCCAGTCAACTTGGCAAGGATGTTATCTCAAAACACTCAAGTTACTGTAAGTGATGTGTTTGGACCGAATATTAACATGTCCACGGGAACTGGGGAGACCGCAGTTAACTGAAATCTACGAAAAATCTTGTGGGTAATAAAACCTACTGCTTCTTACACCTCCTTTTTTTATCAAAACAATAAAAAAAGCAAAGCTCACAGATGTGGACTTTGTTTTCTCTTATGGTATTTCCTCCTTCCCTACCATCCATCCCTACCTACCACCCTGCAACAGTATACGTATGATAACTGAAATAGTCAGAAGATGTGAGAAGGCAGACGCAAAGAGCCTGGACAATCCACAGATTGCTTTATTTGCTGCTAAAACTAGAAAGCTTTCATGCATATACCACATTTACGTTTATATAGGAAAAGACCAAAGACCTGGAATTGTACAACTGTTTTTGGTAACTTCATCAGAAGATCAAATGCTAAAATTTTCACTTCTTCAAAAGTACTGGTAAAACATTCCATTAGTGTTTGGAAACGACCGACATCGATATCATGACTCAGCTGATACACTGTTTGGACTTGACCTAAAAAAAGAAAAAGATTTAAAAGTGAATAAAAGAGGGAGGCACTTGGCTGGCTCAGTCAACAGAACATGCAACTCTTGATCTCAGGGTCGTGAGTTCAAGCCTCACCTTGGGTGTGGAGCTTACTTTAAAAGGTAAATAAGTACAGGTGTTTGGGTGGCTCAGTTGGTTAAGCGACCAACTTTGGCTTAGGTCATGATCTCGCAATTCATGAGTTTGAGCACCACATCAGGCTCTGTGCTAACAGCTCAGAGCTTGGAACCTGCTTCAGATTCTGTCTCCCTCTCTCTCTCTGCCCCTCCCCTGCTCACACTCTGTCTCCCTCTCCCTCAAAAATAAATAAACATTAAAAAAATTATTTTAATAAATAAATAATAATTTTTTAAGTTAATAAAAGAAAAAGAAAATCAACATGTTTAAATTATTTGGTCAAATTTAAAGAAAAATTCACACTTCACAGTTTATCCATAGTAGCATATAAAAGAATAATTTGTCCTTTATTTCCTAAAATGATAAAATAATAAAGTTCCCCAAATAAAAAATACTTTTTAAAATTTTGTTTAAAACCATTCTCTTTCAAAGATTATGTTGTATATAAAAGATCCCAAAGTTGGTTTTTAAATAAATAAAAACAAATAAATTTCGGAATTCATCTTTTAAAAAATCTTTGTAAAATGTCTTGATCTGGAATCCAAAGTCCTACCATCTTAGTTAAATCAATGCAGAAAAATCAATGACATATCCTAAGAGAATCACGGAGCATCAAAGATAAAGAAGGAATCTTTTGGTCATTCAGACACAAAATTCATCTACAAAATGGAAAAAATTAAGCTGGCTTTATTCTTTGCCTTAGCAACACGTGAGGCTAGAGGACAGTGGAGCAATGCTTACAACATCCTCAGGGAAAGTTGTGGTGAAAAATTATACATCAAAATCCTATTCCAGCATCATGTGTAACAGCAACATAAGCATTTCTGGAGGTATAAGAAATTAAGAACTACATTTCCCCAAAAACTCTTCTCAAAGAAAAGATGAATTTCAGCCAACCAAGAAATGAACAGAAAAACTATCACAAAAGAATGATGGTAGTCACCAATCCACTTAAATCTAAGATTAAGACTAAACAACTATGGGAATAATGGGCTTCACAGCACAATGTAAAGAACACTTAACAAATTAACCACTGATAATACCTGAAAACATTCCTATGTTAATTTGAGGGATGATATTCAATATGATGTGCATTTCTTATTTAATCTTAACAAGTTAGTGGAACCCTGTGAAACTCCTAGAGCAAGTAAATCAAGTTTTTGTCATTTATTTACACCTCAGTTCAAATTTGCTTCTTTTCCAACTCAGATGCTTTTAATTTCTTTTTCTTGCCTTACTGCTCTGGCTAAAGCTTTCAGTACAATGGTAATCAGTAGTGGTCAAAGTGGACATCTGTATCTTGTTCCTGATCACAGAGAAAAGGCTTTCAATCTTTCACCATTGAGTATGGTGCGATTTTCATGAATGTCCTTTATCCTATTAAGAAAGCTCCCTTCGGGGCACCTGGGTGGCTCAGTAGGTTGAGCATCCGACTTTGGCTCAGGTCATGATCTCAAGGTCCTTGAGTTTGAGCCCCGAGTCAGGCTCTGTGCAGACAGCTTGGAGCCTGGAGCCTGCTTTGGATTCTGTGTCTCCCTCTCTCTCTGCACCTCCCCAACCCCCACCACCCCCGACCCCGCTCGTGTCTGTCTCTGTCTCAAAAATACATAAATGTTCAAAACAGCTGAAAGCAAGCAAGCAAGCAAGCAAGCAAGCAAGCAAGCAAGCTCCCTTCTATTCCTAGTTTCCTAAGTGTTATTTATCATGACAGGGCGCTGCTGAATTTTGTCAACACTTTTTTGCATCAATACAGATTATCATGGTTTTTTTTTCCCCCCTTCATTTTAATGTGGTGTATTACATTGACCCCTTTTTTTTTTTTTTATGTTAAACCACCCTTGCATTCCTGGAATAAATTCCACTTAATTAGCTATGGGTATAATACTTTTAATATGCTGTTGGGTTTGGTTTGCTAACATTCTGTTGAGAATTTTTATATTTATGTTTATAAGGGATACCAGCCTATAGTTTTCTTGTGGTATCTTTGTCTGGCTTTGGTATCAGGGTGATGCTGGCTCCACAGAATGAGTCTGGAAATGTTCCCTTCTGTCCAATTTTTTGGAAGAGTCTGAGAAGGGCTGATTTTAAGTCTTTAAATGTTTGGTAGAATTAGCAGTGGAGCCACTCCCTCTAGAATTTTCTTTGCTGATACGCTTTTGATTAGTGACTCCATCTCTTATTTGCTACACATAACAAATTCTCTGTTTAACTCAGTAACTTTATGTTTCTAGGAATCTGTCCATTTCATCTAAGTTATCCAATTTATTGAAAATACAATTGTTCATAGTATTGTCTTATAATCATTTTTATTTCTATAAGGTCAATAGAATAATGTCCCTGCTTACATTTCTGATCTTAAGTTATTTGCACCTTCTTTTGTTTTTTTCTTGTAGCTAAAATTTTGTCAATTTTGTTGACCTTTTAAAAAAAACAACTTAAAAAAAAAAACCAACTTTGGTTTCATTGATTCTCTATAATGTTTTCCTATTCTCCATTTCACTCATTTATCATATTATTATTTCCTTCCTTCTGCTAATTGTGGGCTGTTTGCTCTTCTTTTTCTAATACCTTGAGGTGTAAAGTTAAGTTATTGATTTGAGATCATTTCTCTGTTTAATGTAGGCGTTTACAGCTGTAAATCTCCCTATAAGCTTTTGCTTCATCCCGGAAGTTCTGGTAAATCGTACTTTGGTTTTCAGTCATCTCAAAGTATTTTCTAATCTCCTTTGTGATTTCTTCTTTGACCCGCTGCTCGTTTAGGAGCTTTGCTCAAATCTGAAACCATCTCTGACACCATGGATGGAAACAGCTTCCCATCCTAGCAGACACTCAATATTCCCCCCACTTTCCTTCCTGAAATATTTTTTCATAATACTTCTCTCCATCTGAAATTCTATACATTACTTGTTAATTTATTGTCTGTCCCCCTTCACTGAAATATCTAAGCTCAAAAATGGGAAGCATTTTGGGGCACCTGGGTGGCTCAGTCTGTTGACCATCCAACTCTTGGTTTTGGCTCAGGTCATGATCCCAGGTTGTGAGAGTGAACCCCACATTGGGCTCTGTGCTAGGCATAGAACCTGCTTAGGATTGTCCCTCTCTCCTTCTCCCTCTGCCCTTCCCTGCAAATGCTCACTCTCTCTCTTGCTCTCTCCCAAATAAAAAAAAAAAATTTTAATAGGAACCATTTTGCTTTGTACACTGCATATCCTTGGCTGCTTGACATATAATAAGCACTGAATAAGTATTTGCTGAGCAAACCCTTTTAATATAACTGTGGAATCCAATTTTGCACCATGAATACCATGACATTTTACTCTGAGTGAAAAAGGAACATGTGGCTTATTCTTCTTGAACTTAAGATGTACTTGAGTAAAGGCAGAAACCATTTTGACTAATCCCACATCAGTAAAATAAAATAAAAACCCACATTCAAGTTCTTGAGATAAAGATGAAGAATGAATTTATGTTTCCCACACTGTATTTCACAGCCATGCCTCTTTGGCCTCCTTTAAAGTTAATGGGTAAAGTGTGGCCTGCTCCATTTGCATTACCTTCCAGTTGTTTAATTAACATAATTACTGTGATATCAGTCACTGCCCAATTATATGTGTCTCACTCATTAGGAAGATGACTCAGGTTTTTCACTTTTAAAGTACATTTAAATATATTAAACTACTCACAGAGCCTGGGTGGCTCAGATGGTTAAATGCCTAACTCTTGATTTGGGTTCAGGTCATGAGTTCAAGCCCCAAATCCAGCTCTGTGCTGGTAACACAGAGCCTGCTTGGGATTCTTTCTCTCCCTCTCTCTCTGCGCCTCCCCTGCTTGCACGTGTTCCCTTTCTCTCTCAAAATAAATAAACTCTTGGGGCGCCTGGGTGGCGCAGTCGGTTAAGCGTCCGACTTCAGCCAGGTCACAATCTCGCGGTCCGTGAGTTCGAGCCCCGCGTCAGGCTCTGGGCTGATGGCTCAGAGCCTGGAGCCTGTTTCTGATTCTGTGTCTCCCTCTCTCTCTCTGCCCCTCCCCCGTTCATGCTCTGTCTCTCTCTGTCCCAAAAATAAATAAACGTTGAAAAAAAAAATTTTTTTTTAAAAATAAACAAACTCTAAAAAATAATAATAAAATTAATTAACTAAACTACTCTCTCAATTAAAAAAATAAAAATATTGGGGTGCCTGTGTGGCTCAGTCAGGTTAAGCACCTGATTCTTGGTGTCAGCTCAGGGCACGGTCTCATGGTTCGTGAGTTCGAGCCCTGCATGGGGCTCTGCACTGCCTGCTTGAGATTCCCTCCTTCTCTCTTTGCCCCTCCACCATGCACTCTCTCTCTCTCTCAAATAAATAAACTTTAAAAAGTTACCAATATTAATTCAGCCTACTATTATTTCCATACACCTAGGTGCAACTATAACTACACTAAACACAGAAAAATTTTTGTTAAATGGATAATCAATCATTCTCAGGTAAAACCTTATCTTCTAGGGGCTCAGTCAGTTGAGTGTCTGACTTCGGCTCAGGTCATGATCTCACAGTTCATGGGTTCACACCCCGCGTCAGGCTCTGTCCTGACAGCTCGGAGCGTGAAGCCTGCTTCGGATTCTGTGTCTCCCTCTCTCTCTGCACTTCCCCCTCTCATGCTCTCCCTCTCTCTCCTTCAAAACTAAATAAACATCTGGCACAAAAACAGACACATAGACCAATGGAATAGAATAGAAACTCCAGAACTAGACCCACAAACGTATGGCCAACTCATCTTTGACAAAGCAGGAAAGAACATCCAATGGAAAAAAGACAGCCTCTTTAACAAATGGTGCTGGGAGAACTGGACAGCAACATGCAGAAGGTTGAAACTAGACCACTTTCTCACACCATTCACAAAAATAAACTCAAAATGGATAAAGGACCTAAATGTGAGACAGGAAACCATCAAAACCTTAGAGGAGAAAGCAGGAAAAGACCTCTCTGACCTCAGCCGTAGCAATCTCTTACTCGACACATCCCCAAAGGCAAGGGAATTAAAAGCAAAAGTGAATTACTGGGACCTTATGAAGATAAAAAGCTTCTGCACAGCAAAGGAAACAACCAACAAAACTAAAAGGCAACCAACGGAATGGGAAAAGATATTCGCAAATGACATATCGGACAAAGGGCTAGTATCCAAAATCTATAAAGAGCTCACCAAACTCCACACCCGAAAAACAAATAACCCAGTGAAGAAATGGGCAGAAAACATGAATAGACACTTCTCTAAAGAAGACATCCGGATGGCCAACAGGCACATGAAAAGATGTTCAGCGTCGCTCCTTATCAGGGAAATACAAATCAAAACCACACTCAGGTATCACCTCACGCCAGTCAGAGTGGCCAAAATGAACAAATCAGGAGACTATAGATGCTGGAGAGGATGTGGAGAAACGGGAACCCTCTTGCACTGTTGGTGGGAATGCAAATTGGTGCAGCCGCTCTGGAAAGCAGTGTGGAGGTTCCTCAGAAAATTAAAAATAGACCTACCCTATGACCCAGCAATAGCACTGCTAGGAATTTATCCAAGGGATACAGGAGTACTGATGCATAGGGCCACTTGTACCCCAATGTTCATAGCAGCACTCTCAACAATAGCCAAATTATGGAAAGAGCCTAAATGTCCATCAACTGATGAATGGATAAAGAAATTGTGGTTTATATACACAATGGAATTCTACATGGCAATGAGAAAAAATGAAATATGGCCTTTTGTAGCAATGTGGATGGAACTGGAGAGTGTGATGCTAAGTGAAATAAGCCATACAGAGAAAGACAGATACCATATGGTTTCACTCTTACGTGGATCCTGAGAAACTTAACAGGAACCCATGGGGGAGGGGAAGGAAAAAAAAAAAAAAAAGAGGTTAGAGTGTGAGAGAGCCAAAGCATAAGAGACTGTTAAAAACTGAGAATAAACTGAGGGTTGATGGGGGGTGGGAGGGAGGAGAGGGTGGATGATGGGTATTGAGGAGGGCACCTTTTGGGATGAGCACTGGGTGTTGTATGGAATCCAATTTGCCAATAAATTTCATATAAAAAAAAAAAAGAAATTCCAAAAAAAAATAAAATAAAAAATAAAGAAGAGAAGAGATGTAGGAAAAAAAAATGAATAAATATACTTAAAAAAAAAAAAACTAAATAAACATCAAAAAAATGTAAAAAAATAAACCAAAAAACCTTATCTTCTAAATTAAGTTATAATACAACATAAATTCCTTAAACCGATGGGATAGTCCCGTATTCATTTTCTGTGCATAAAGTCACAAATTACCATAAACCTGGTGACTTAAAACCAGAGAAATCTATTTTTTCACAGTACTGGATCCATTTTGACTAATGTCCAATTAGTCTGATATGAAGGTGCCGGTGGAGCCACACTCGCTCTGGAGGTTCTAAGAACTCATTGCTCACCTCTTCCAGCTTCTGATGGCTGCCAGTATTCCATGGCTTGAAGCCATATCACTCCAATCTCCATGTCCACTGTTGACTCCTCCTCTTCTGTGTGTCACATCTCCCTCTGTTCCTCTCTAATAACAACAGCTGTGGTGGATTTAGGCCCACCCACATAATCAGGACTATCTTAAGACCCTTAACTTAATCATATCTGCAAAGGCCCGCTTTCTAGGTAAGGTTCTCTTTAACAGGTTCTAAGGATTTGATGCTATCTTTTGTAGGTTGAGCTTGGGCCTACCACACTTACCTTAATCAGGTGATCAAATTAATCACCATGAATAACAGGACAAACCAGTATCATGTATCTCCTGATAACATGCCCTGAGAAGAGCACCACATTACTTATGCATCATACCTACCAAAAATGCACAACCTGAATCAATCATGACGAAACAATAAGGCAAACCCAAATGGAGATACATTCTCTCAAAATGTTAATGTCACGAAATAAAAAACTTTCCAGATTAAAGGAGGCTTAAGAGGCATAACAGTGAAATGCAATGTGTGATCTGGGATTGGTTCCCGGATCATAGTAAAAATCTTTTTCTAAGAAAGGCCACTCATTGGGACAACTGGCAAATTTTGTTGTGGATTATATAATAGATAATAGCATATCAACATTAAATTTCCTGAATTTGATCACTGTGTTGTGGTTAAAAAAAAAATAATGAAAGAGAGATAAACCAAATATAGCAAAATAATAACAACTGATGAATCTAAGTAGAGGGTACATGGCCGTTTGTGAACTATTCTTAAAACTTTGCTCTTGGTTTGAATCTTTTCAAAACAAAAACTTGGAAAAAAAAATGGTGTTCTTTAAATGAAGCAGGGCTGCATGAACAGCAAAAACCATCCTCCTCCCTGCCAAAACATTACACTTTGCCTAAAAATTTAAACTAAAAATAATAATAACCCAATTACAGTGTAAAGCCTCCTGGTCTTCTGGCCATTCCCTCCAAAAGAACAGCTGAGCAGGATATTTTTCTATTTAACCACAGTCAAGGAACACTGAGCACAAACAAGAAATCCACATTAAAACGTACACACTTAATTAAGTGCAGGGATAAAAAGAACTATTTGTTGTCAGAAAGGAAAAGAACTGACTCAGAAGGAAGTTAAATGTTCATCCTCTTGAGTACCCCACAGGCGAAATAAAGGGTATCATTAAACCAGAATGCCTGGAAATGACATCCACATACTGTCTTTCTGAAACCAGATTGGGACTTATGAAACTGAGAGCATATAAGGGAAACCACATTTTAACCACAAAGACTCACTGAGGAATGTTTTACATAAAGAGGCTATTATTTTTTTTAAAGAAGCTATTATTTTTTTTAATTTTTAAAACTTAAAGGACAGATTATGCACTATCTGAAAACAGCAACACATGAATTGGGGGTTGAGAGAAGCCACTCTTCTCATCATAAGCATAATCCATGAAAACTGTAGTTTTGGGTTGGGAAATAATGATCACTGAAAACAATTCCTCAGCCTTATGTCCCTAAATGACAAATTTAATTATGTCCAAGGAAGAATTATATAGTGAGAATAAAACCTCCTATAAGAACCTAAATAAAAGATGACAAAACTAAAACTTTAAGTAAGACAAAATGTTGAAAAAAGTATGTGTTTTGCAAGAAAAAAATACTTTTCTCTAAACATTATTGAAAGCTTACCTTCTGGGACTGGAAAAACTTCAGCTACTGAGCCTAAAATGGTTAAAGCTGAAAATCTAGTTGGGTAGGAAGAACCAGGAAACAGCGCTTCAAAAAGACTGTTGCAAATGGATGACATGAAATTCTAAAAAAAAAAAAAAAAAAAAAAAAAAAAATTATAGTAAGTAACTTAACTCATAATAGGTTATCTTCAAAGTAACACCTTTAAGAGTGGGGTTCTTTTTTTTTGGCAAACCATAAAAGACTCTTAAATACAGAGAACAAACAGGGTTGCTGGAGAGCTGTTGGGTGAGGGGATGAGCTAAATGGGCATTAAGGAGGGCACTTGTTGGGATGAGCACTGGGTGTTATACATAAGTGATGAATAACTAAATTCTATTCCTGAAACCATTATTACACTATATGTTAATTAACTGGGATTTGAATTAAAAAAAAGAGTAGAGTTCTTTTTTTTTTTTTTTAATGTTTATTTATTTATTTTGAGAAGACAGAGACAGTGCAAACTGGGGAGGGACAGAGAGAGAGGGAAACTCCAAGCAGGCTCCATGTTGTCAGCGCAGAACTCGATATAGGACTCGAACCCATGAAGGAGTGAGATCATGACCTGAGCCAAACCCAAGAGTCAGACACTTAACTGACTGAGCCACACAGGTGCCCGAACTGGGCTTCTTTTTTAATTAACAGGGAAGATATTTTTTAAAACAATACCAGTTGTTCACTTCCTTGACAATTCAGATTGGTACCCTTGACCGTAACCCTATCTCTATAGGGTCAAGGAGTACAATTTCTATTGTAGTCTATACAAGAAAAAAGTACACATTTTTAGTGAGAACAAGATCCGTTCTGCTCTGACTTGTGCTAAAGCCGTACGAATATTGGTTTCTTCACCAGAGGCATTCGAGTATGTATATTTTTTAAAGTTTTTTTTAATGACCCCCCCAAAATCCAATACATACTACTTTGATAAATTTGGTAAATATAATACTTGATAAATGTGGCTCTAATGACACAAATCATAAAAAGATCCAACTATTCCACTGTATTCTATCTTCCCCTTTGAGACTCTGGCTCTACCATTCTCTTTATATAAATGTTAAGGGAAAAAATGGAAACTTTTAGTAAAATGCAAATTAAAAAAAAAGCAAAATGGGAAACAGTTTATCCAAGATAAAGCCTTCTTCCTCTGGTTAAAATACTAATAATTATTACTATTTCTGTGTAAGACTGAAGAGAAAACTTAGAAGGAAAAGCTATGATTCTCAAGCATCTCATATACCACTATGCCCCAACAACATATAACTGAGCAGCACATACGCAGTTCTAGTCCCAACTGATTCCAGAAAGGACCTTGGCATTCATTTCTTTGGTCAATGACATACAATCATGGGGATTTATCGTGTAGGTCCTTACAAGCCCTAAGTTAGACTTTATTAGTCTATTAAATCTATTGGGTTTTGGGGTACCTGTGTGGCTCAGTCAGTTGAGCTTCCAACTCTTGATTTCAGCTCAGGTCATGGGATCGAGCCCCATGTTGGGCTCCACACTGAGTGTGGTGGAGTCTGCCTAAGATTCTCTTCCTCTCTGAGGTACCTAGGTAGCTCAGTCGATTAAGCATCTGACTTTGGCTCAGGTCATGATCTTGCGGTTGGTGAGTTCAAGTCCCACATCGGGTGAGCTTGAGCCCCACTTTGGATGAGCCCTGCTTCTCTCTCTCTCTGCCCCTCATGGGATTCTCTCTCTCTCTCTCTCCCTCTTTCTGCCCCTCACTCACTTGTTCCCTCTCTCTCTATCTCAAGAAAAGAAAAAAAAAAAAGCTTCTCTCCCTGTCACCCCCTGCCCCTCTCCCCTACTCATGCTCTCTCTTTCAAAAAAAAAAAAATTTTTTTTAAAAACCTATTGGGTTTCAAAAAAAATTAAAAAAATAAAAAACCGGGGCGCCTGGGTGGCTCAGTCGGTTAAGCGGCCGACTTCGGCTCAGGTCATGATCTCGCGGTCCGTGAGTTCGAGCCCCGCGTCAGGCTCTGTGCTGATAGCTCGGAGCCTGGAACCTGTTTCAGATTCTGTGTCTCCCTCTCTCTGACCCTCCCCCGTTCATGTTCTGTCTCTCCCTGTCTCAAAAATAAATAAAAAACATTTAAAAAAAATAAATTAATTAATTAATTAAAAAAATAAAAAAAATAAAAAACCTATTGGGTTTCAAAGCAATAGGGTAGTTATTGAAAGTATCCTAGTTAAAGTAGTTTTAATTATAAATGAATAGTATAGTATTCACATTAAAGGACAACAAGTTCATCCTTTAAGAATGATCTTATCCGGGACAGCCGAGTGGTTCAATCGGTTGAGCGTCCAACTTCGGCTCAGGTCATGATCTCGCGGTTTGTGCGTTTGAGCCCCGCGTCAGGCTCTGTGCTGACAGCTCGGAGCCTGCAGCCTGATTTGAATTCTGTCTCCCTCTCTCTCTGTCCCTCCTCTGCTCATACTCTGTCTCTCTCTGTCTCTCAAAAATAAATAAATGTTAAACAAACAAAAAAAAAGAATGATCTTATCCTGGGGCGCCTGGGTGGTTCAGTTGGTTGAGTGTCTGACTTCGGCTCAGGTCATGATCTTGGGTTCATGAGTTTGAACCCCACATCAGGCACTGTGCTGACAGCTCAGAGCCTGGAGCCTGCTTCTGATTCTGGGTCTCCCTCTCTCTCAGCCCTTCCACCACTTGTGCTCTCTCTTTCTCAAAAATAAACATTAAAAACATTTTTTTAAAAAAAGAATGATCTTATCCTAACTGTACTACCATTTATATTTTTAGAAATAGTTCTTTCTCTCAAGCAGACTCCCACAGGGAGGCATGGACCACAGTTCATACATTTATATCCCTAGTCCTAAGTATATTGTCCTATACATATAGGAGAAGCTCAATATATGTTCTTGTCACTTTTAACAGCTCCTAGTGAGGCTCCCAAATACCTTAGCCTAGCATTCAAAATCCCTTTAGATTACTCAGGTGTTTTCCCTACTTGCCTTTAAGACTTTTTGCCATGTTATAATTGAGGCTATTGAAAAATAACATTAAAATTGTTTAAAGTGATATATTTCAAATTATAAATATCTGTATGTTTAATTCTACTGTTATGCTACATTTTCATGCATAGAAGATGGAACACTTAGGTGACCAGAGAGGGAAGCCAACCACAGATATGAAATTGGTTTCTATTTCCAGCTTTGTCACTTGTTAACTGTGTAACTACAAGTATGAAATTCCTGAACCTCCATGACATATCTCTTTATAGATTAAAAAACAAAAAAAAACAAAAAAAAAAACAAAAAAAACAAGAAAACCTGTATTCCCTAGGGAAAAAAAGGAAACTTTATTTATACATACACACACAGTGTGTTAGTTAAGCTCTGTTTTGATTATTATAGCAAAAAAAAAAAACAAAATTGCTACCCATCCCCAACTTGATTCTCTAACTTATTTCCTGTTACTCAGCTCCTTTGGTCCTCCAAGTACCTTACATGTCATTCACAAATTCTCCCTGCACTTTTTCACTTCCAAGCTTTCAAATAAGCAGGTATTAGGGAAAACGCTATTCAGACTTTAGAAATAAGAACAGATGTGGATAGGAGTTTGGCTCTACCACTTAGTAGCTGAGGGACCTTGGGAGGGTTACTCAACTTTTCCAAGATGCAGTTTTCTCATTGTCTTGAAGTTTATTTATTCTGAAAGAGAGAGTGCAAGCAGGACAGGGGCACAGAGAGAGGGAGAGAGAATCCCAAACAGGCTCCGCACTGTCAGTGTAGAGCCCGATGCAGGGCTTGAACTCACAAACAGGGAGATCACGACCCGAGCCAAAGTTGGGCGCTTAACCAACTGAGCCACCCGGTCACCACTCATTTTTTTTTTTTTTTTTAATGTTTTATTTATTTTTTGAGAGAGAGAGAGACAGAGTGTGAGTGGGGGAGGGGCAGAGAGAGAGAGAGGGAGACACAGAATCTGAAGCAGGCTCCAGGCTCTGAGCTGTCAGCACAGGGCCTGATGTGGGGCACGAACCCACAAGCTGTGAGATCATGACCTGAGCCGAAGTCAGACGCTTAACTGACTGAGCCACCGAGGCGCCCCTCATTTTTTTTTTTTAAGTGGGCTCTACACCCAACATCGGGTTTTAACTCATAACCCTGAGATCAAGAGTCACACACTCTTCCAACTGAGCCAGCCAGGCGCCCTAATTTTCTCATTTTTAAGTGAGGATAATAATGCCTCTCACAGTTTTGTTATTAAAGTTTAAATGAAATGTGGATACAAAGCATTTTGTAAATTTAAAAGTACTCTAGCGATTACTATTAGTTATTTAGGTATGAAATAATCTCCTTCACTAGACTAGAAGGCATCTTTCCCAACTAATAGCCTCCTCTTCTCCCCCAGGATTCATTCTGTTGACTGGCACCAAGCCTATCATACACTGTGCATGACACCCACTATTCCCACTATTATAAAGATGATGATAAATAATATAGTGTCAAAGTCACAACTGCCAAAAGCCACAGGTGAGTACAGTTGGGAAAAAATATCAGAACCATGAGATTGACTCAGGTGAAGACTCTAAAGGACTATTTTCAAAAACATATATATTCACAAAGACAAACCAAGAAACCAGGTATCCACACAAATTCAGAATGTCAATCTATAACAAAGGTTTTGTCTTTCTAAGTACCTAATTCAGATTTCACAAATGTTATTTTACCCCTTGCAAAAACAGGTAAAAGAGCCATGTTTTCTTAGATCATCTAGTAATGATCTAAGAAAGGCTAAAAATGAGTGCTCCAAACAAAAAGCAAGTGCTCAGTATACACGCTAATCATTTTTAATGACTCCCAGCAAGGCTTTTTAGGGTGATTTAGAGTTTACAAACAGCTTTCTCGTTTAATCCTCAAGAGCAACCTTTCTAGAGAAGGTACTCACCCCACTCAGAGTCTAACAGACTCATAAGGTAAGCCAACTAGCCAGTGGCAGATATGGGACTACACCGATGTCTTTCATGTTTAGGTTGTAACTTTCCAATCTTCGCTGTTGGGATTTTACAAAGCTGAAGGTGACTTCAACCGTGGTATAGAAATATTCTCCTTTACATGATTTTTTTACCTTTCAAATACAAAGCTGAAAGCTAAGGCCATCCATACTAATGTTTGGAATAGGTTGTATGTAATGGCTCCAATGTATCATTAATTTATCACAACCATTTTGCTAAATTAAAGAAAATAAATGAACTCGTGCCCTCTGAATCTTAAATTTTTTTAATGTTCATGTATTTTTGAGAGAGAGAGGGAGTCAAGCTGGGAGGGGCAGAGAGAGAGAAACAGAATCTGAAGCAGGCTCCAGGCTCTGAGCTGTCAGCACAGAGCCTGGTGTGGGGCTTGAACTCAAGAACTGTGAGATCATAACCTGAGCCAAAGTCAGAGGCTTAATGGACTGAGCCACCCAGGTGCCCCTGTCCTCTGAGTCTTAGAAGAAAATAAGAGCCTGCTTCTGAGAGGCTAGATTTGGAGTAAGAAATCAGTGAAAAACTCCTGATGGACAGAAATGGAAGGTTGTCAAGCTAAGCTTTGGCCCAGTCTAGAGCTTATGTCTGGGGTTCCATCCATCCCATTAGCACAGCACCCTGAAACCTAGTCCTACTCTTCACACTCCCTCCCAAATGGAATAGACTGGAAACTCCATAGCTGGACCACAGACCAGGAAGCACTAATATCAAGCCACTGTAGGTCAGGTTAGTCTAAAGAAGAAGCAGGCTCCGATATAGCAATCTTCTACCCTGGGGAGGGGTGGACGAGTTCAGGGCCAGCAATTACCTTTCTGTTAAAGTACTAAATTAATGTAGCCCCCATTAAGCTGTAAATGATTGAGGTGAACCCATTACTGTTATTCTGTAACAGGACTCAAGTCCAGCACTGGTTCTATAACTCAGAGTACCTCGAGAGAAGTACCAAAGCGCCAGAAGGAATATGTAAAACCCAGATTGAAGGGAAACAAAGCACAGAAACGCTATTCGCTACAAGACTTCCATTTATTTCCCTTTAACGTTTATTCATAATTGCTCTAGGTTTCGTAAAAATCCTTAAGTCTAGAAACAGGTCACCTACCTTATACTGCTGTAAAGATACAGAAGGGTGCTGTTTGGATAACTCATTCTCTGGCTCATGTTTCGATCTACTTTGCTCCAGTTTATAAAGCACCTGAGAACTCTCCTGTATCCTACAAAACAACTTTTGAGAAAAAGAAAAATAAAGCATATGTGAGTTCCATTCATCTTAAATGTCAGTCTAAAAAAAGGCAAAGGACAAGTTTTCTACATTCTTTAGACTAAACCTCAGGCAAGGAGAGTACTGGTTTCTAAACTCTTAATATTTATACAGTGTTTCTCTCTGACAGAAAATGAACACATATTTTTAAACCCCCCCCCCAAAAATCACTGCAAATCAGAATACAGTCATTAAACTACAATTCTACTTCCTTTAGGTTGGCATGAAACTACAGATATACTCACTTCTATACTCTCCCAATTCTGCATCCCATAAATGTGGCATGCGATTAATTCAAGTGGAATTAGTCAACAGTCACCATTTCATGAGGCACTTCAATGGTAAAACTTCAAGGGCACCTTTCCTCCCCTCACCAAAGTTTTCTTAAAATACCTTTCACCCTGAAAGATCCATCACTATAGTTTTTTTGTTTTACTTTCAAACATTAAAAAAAAAAAAAAAAAAAAAAAAAGAGCTCAAGTTTAATTTATTTTACACCAAAACGAAAGGACTTTATACCATGGACTTGAATCCCAAATGTAAACTTTAGGGAAATGGTTCACAGAAGGGCCATGAAGGGATGTGCAGTCCAATCCTACGACCATTATTCCCACATTCTCTCAAAATCTGAGCTCTTTTCAAAAATGATTTGCAGAGCAGAGTCCACCACTTTCCAATACTTTCTGATGAGAAATTCTACCTTTTTAAGAAGAGAACAAATCTGTTGCCGCACTCCTGGGGACTGACTGTTAAGATTGTATGCGATAAAGAATTGAATCCACTGCATTTCTTCTGTGGAAACGATTTCTGTACTTCGATTACTTTCACAAAGCAAGCCTAGCGTATCTATCCGTACCTAAAACACATCAAGCAATAAAACGTTACTTTTTCAATGAAATAAGCAAAATGTAAACTACTTGACATATTCATTTACCAAAAAAACAGTAAAACACAGTTTACCCACATGTACTTCAGAAAGGTTCCCTAAGGGGTGTGTGAGTGGCTCAGTCGGTTAAGCACCCAAATGTTGATCTCAGCTCAAGTCATGATCTCAGTTTGTGAGTTCGAGCGCCATGTAGGGCTCTGCACAGACAGTGTGGAGCCTGCTTGGGATTCTCTCCCTCCCTCTCCCACTGCTCCTCTGTTTGTGTGTGTATGCTCTCTCAAATAAATGAACTTAAAAAATAAAATAAAAAAATTTTTTAAAAAGACAGGTTTCCTAATCCCAAAGATCCTGTGGTTATATCCTATCAAATTATTTTATTAAATGTGTAAGTTGGGTATTTGCAAGTCAACAATCTTAAAGATTCTTATTCCATGGTAATGCTCAATTTCATTCTTTTTCCTCTTTTTTCTCAGTGACTACTCTACTCCAGGACCTTATCACCTCACTCTTAGATTACAGTTATGCACATCTTACCAGTCTTCTGGTTTCTTTTTGCTCTCACACTGGAAACTCATCTGTTTCCATTAATTCCACTTTTTTGCTGAAGGCAGAATGGCTCTGGTTCCTAGTTACCAACTGAGTGAAATCTGAAGTCTTCAACCTAGCACTGGAGGCCTCCATAAACACTCCACTCTTACCAAACAATGTCCTGAATCATCCTCCTGACCTTGTTTTGTGTTCTCCCATTTTAGTATTTTTTTTTTTTTTGTAAATCATTTTTTTTTTTCATCACGATAACTATACTCCTTCATTCCCATCTCCTATTTCTCCCTTCCCCCAAACCACTTCACCTCTGGTAACCATCTGTTTGTTCACTATAGTGAAAAGTCTGTTTCTTCGTTTGTCTCTTTTTTTTTTCCCTTTGCTCATCCGTTTTATTTCTTAAATTTCACATGAGTGCTATCACATGGTATATGTGTCTTTCTCTAAGTTTGTTTAGCATTATATTCTCTAGCTCTATCCATGTTGTTGTAAATGGCAAGATTTCATTCTTTTTTATGGCTGAGTAATATTGCATTGCATATATATATAATATATATACCACATCTTCTTTATCCATTCATCTATTGGACACTTCAGCTCCTTCCACAGTTTGGCTATTGTAAATAATGTTGCAGTAAACATCAGGTGCATGTGTCCCTTTGAATTAATGTTTTTGGATTTCTTGGGTAAATACCCAGTGGTGTGATTACTGGAAAATAGGACAGTTCTATTTTTAATTTTCTGAGGAACCTCCACACTGTTTTCCACAGTGGCTGTACCAGTTTGCATTCCCACCAACAGTGCAAGGGGGTTTCTTTTCCTCCACATCCTTGCCAACACTTGATGTTTCTTATGTTTGAGTTTGGTCATTCTGACAGGTGTGAGATAATATCTCATTGTAGTTTTGATTTGCATTTCCCCGATGATGAATCAGATGTTGAGCATCTTTTCATGTGTCTTTTGGCCATCTGAATGCCTTGTTTGCAGAAATGTCTGTTCATGTCTTCTGCCCATTTTTTTGTCTTTTATTTAAATTACTATGATTTCTCTGCCCATTCTTAATTAGATTATTTGTTTTTTGAGTATTGAGTTGTATCAGTTGTTCATATCTAACCTTTTATTGGATATGTCATTTGCAAATATCTTCTCCCATTCCATAGGTTGCCTTTTAGTTTTGTTGGTTATTTCCTTTGCTGTGCAGAAGCTTTTATTTTGATGTACTCCCAATAGTTCATTTTTGCTTTTGTTTCTCTTGCCTCAGGAGACCTCTCTAGAAAAATGTTGCTATAGCCAACATCCGAGAGATTACTGCTTGTGCTCTCTTCAAGGATTTTTATGATTTCAGGTCTCACATTTAGGTCTTTAATCCATTTGAGTTTATTTTTGTTTAAGGTGAGAGCAAGTAGTACAGTTTCATTCTTTTGCATGGTGCTGTCCAGTTTTTCCAGCACCATTTGTTGAAGAGACTGTCTTTCCCACTGGATATTCTTTCCTGCTTTGTTGAAGATTAATTGACTGTATAACTGTGTGTTTATTTCTAGGTTTTCTATTCTATTCCATTGATCTATATGTCTATTTTTATGCAAGCACCAAACTGTCTTAATTACTACCACTCTGTAATATAACTTGAAATGTGGAATTGTGATACCTCCAGTTTAATTTTTCTTTTCAAGATTGTTTTAGCTATTTGAGGTCTTTTGTGGGCTCCATACAAATTTTAGGATTGTTTGTTCTAGTTCTGTGAAAAATGCTGTTGGTATTTTGATACAGATTGCATCAAATTTGTAGATTGCTTTGAGTAGTATAGACATTTTAACAGTATTAGTTCTTCCAACACATGAGCATGGACTGTCTCTCCATTTCTTTGCATCATCTTTAATTCCTTTCATCAATGCTTCATAGTTTTCACGGTATATTTTACTGTTTTTGGTGCAATTATAAACGGGATTGTTTTCTTAATTTCACTTTCTGCTGCTTCATCATTAGTGTATAGGAATCCAACAGATTTCTGTACATTGATTTTCTATCCTGCAACTTTACTGAATTCATTTGTCAATTCTAGTGTTCTCCCATTTTGTGTACTGCTCCAACACTTCCTCTCCCTTAATCGCATTTATCACATTTCTAATCAACCACCACCTACTCTGCTCTAAGCTCCCCCCCAAATCCTAACCCATAAAAGCGCACTTATATATGTCTAGTCTTCTAAGAGTTTCCACTTGTGTTACACAGGTTTTCTTATTCCTTCAACTAAAATTTAAATAGCCTGGGGGCGCCTGGGTAGCTCAGTCGGTTGAGCAACCAACTTCGGCTCAGGCCACGATCTCGTGGTTTGTGTGTTCGAGCCCTGCATCGGACTCACTGCTGTCAGCCTGTCAGCACAGAGCCCTGTTCGGATCCTCTGTCCCCTTCTCTTTACCCCTCCCCTGCTTGTGCTCTCTCTAAAATAAATATTTTTTATAAGTAAATAAATAAATAAAATTTAAATGGCTGGGATGCAAACTCTACACTTTTCACTTTCAATTTACCCTCCCTACGGACCCCTTAAAATAGTTCTGGGCTCAACAGAGGGGCCTCTATAGTGGACTGCTAACTGAATAAATGACTCAGGGATCTACTACATGTATGAAATTCTCAGACATTTTGTTTGCTTACTTGGCAGTGCTGATGAATTAAGCCTTGTTTTATTCTTGCGCTGGACACAAGGTTCCTCCAGACATCAGTTGCAGACCGAAGATGTCCATGAGCTCTAGCTGCTCGCAGACATGCCATCAAAGCTCCCAGAGCCCCTGTACTATTATAAGATCCTAAGGATGGAAAAGATTGTTGCCTCAAAAGCACAATAACACAGACCACTACTGTGCTATATAACATAACAACTACCACAATTTTCATTTGCAATTAACATTATATTTCCAGAAAAAAATTGTATTTTAAATTCTAACGTGAATTAAAGTTCCTATTCTAAGGGCACCTGGGTGGCTCAGTCGGTTAAGCAGCCGACTTCAGCTCAGGTCATGATCTCACGGTTTGTGAGTTCAAGCCCCACATCATCAGGTTCTGTGCAGATAGCTCAGAGCCTGGAGCCTGCTTCAGATCCTGTGTCTCCCTCTCTCTCTCTGCCCCTCCCTTACTCATGCTCTGTCTCTGTCTCTCTCAAAAATAAACATTAAAAAAAATTTTAATAAATAAATAAAGTTCCTGTTATAAAATAAACATTATTGAAAGAGATTTAATAGTTCTTGTGTCAGTAGTTTTCAGTAAGCATAATCCCCTTATGGTAACTTAAAGAAATCATTCTTGGAGCAACTTTCAGCCAAAATCAGGAAAAACACTTCAGTGGCCAAATATCATTTCTCTAAAAATAAACACTAACCCTCTGCATATTTTGGAGGTATTCTTCCTCCCTCATAAAAAAGACAAAAGGAGGATTATAAAGAACCTGATGCTTGGGGTGTCTGGGTGGCTCAGGCAGATAAGCACCCGACTCTTGATTTCGACTCAGGTCATGATCTGACGGTTCACGAGATCAAGCTCTATGTGGGGTTCTATGCTGACAGCACAGACCCTGTTTGGGATCCTCTCTCTCCCTCTCTCTGCCCCTCCCCCACTCACATTGGCTCATGCTGTCTCTTAAAATAAATAAATGAACTAAAAAAAAAAACAAACCAAAAAAACCTAATGCGTTTGGAGGTTAGGACATCAGCCATTACTAACAGGACAGGGGGCTCAACCTCACAAGGTGCAATGATATAAAAATAGAGACTGCCTTATTTCAGAACAGATTCATGAATCTTGAACTTTAGATGGCTTCTCCGAAAGGCGGGAACAATTGTTGTTAAAAACTACAAATAATGAGAAAAAAAACCAACTACAAATAATGGCTTATTTTTGGGTATAGGAATCATATTTTTCTAGCTACCTTGTGGTTACTGTTTGAAGTATTGAAAGTTTTCAACTATTTTTAGTTGTAAGTATTCTTAAACTGTGATGCAGGATACCATATTCCTGCTTCGTTAAACAGAAAATAATAATCTTAAGATTTACATGATAGGGGCTCCTGGACGGCTCAGTCGGTTAAGCATCCGACTTCAGCTCAGGTCATGATCTCACATGATTCACCACCCATGAATTCAAGCCCCACATCAGGCTCTGTGCTGGCAGCTCAGAGCCTGGAGCCTACTTCGGATTCTATGTCTCCCTCTCTCTGTCCCTCCCCAGCTCAATTCTATCTCTCTCTCAAAAATAAATAAACATTAAAAAAAATTTTTTTTTTAAGATTTACATGATAAGTCAAGATCCATCATTTACATATTAATTACTGATTTATGCTTTAATGTAGTACTTCCTTCTGGGTTACTGAGTTTCAACGGAATGTTTACCCCTATTCTAATTGACTACAGATGGCTGTTTCTTGAGGTCACACATGCTCTACATATTTTTTTCTCTTTCCCAGAGACAAAAACTTGCTACTGTCAACTTAACCTGTCTTCATCCTTGCCTAAAACAATACTTAATTACTGTTTCAATCACTAGAATAAGGAACTTATATAAAACACTCACTTTTATTCCAGTCTGACAACCTAACAAATAACAACTCAGTAAAATGAGATAAAACTAGTAATAAGGGGGGAAGAGGGGGGGCGGGCAGCGTGGATGGTTCAGTCAGTTAAACATCTGACTCTTGATTTTGGCCCAGATCAGGATCTCACAATTCCTGAGATCGAACCCCACGTCCGGCTCTGAGTTGACAGTGCAGAGCCTGCTTGGGATCCTCTCTCTCCCTCTCGCTCTGCCCCACTCCACTCTCAAAATAAATAAATAAACTAAAAAAAAAAAAAAAAAAAAAAAAAAAGACTTAAAAAAAAAACTAGTAATAAAGGGAACCTTATACTCATAACTGAAATCAATCTTTAGCTTATAGAAATGACTTAAGCCAAAAAAATTCTATTCCCCTCAGGACAGGAACATTCATTTCAATCTGAAATCTCTATCATTGATGCCCTCTTTTGCAATTTATGGAAGTGGTAATATTGAAATTTGAATATCGTCCACATCTATCGAGGAACCTAGCCTTTCTTAACTAGAAATTACTAAAAGAATGGTTCATCTTACCACTTTTAGCATCAGCAGAAGACTGAAGAATCTTTACCATGTAGCTTAAGCTTTCGGGGCTGCAATTCAACAATTTTGGCAAGTAATAATCGATCACGTAAGATTTCTGGTCCAGATTTCCTTCACACAGTATAAAAAGGAGAGGAGAAACCCAAGTCTCATGCCACTCATCAATCCACGTACTGTCAACAGCCTGGGACTTCAAATGACTCTTGTGACTTCTGAACATGGTCTCCAAGAGGTCACTTGCATAAGGTACCAATGACTGGTCTCCCATCACCTCTAAGATTTGTGATGGAATAGTTTTGGCTAGTGCCAAAATATGTCCAATTCCTGTATAATCTACTAAACAACCAAGACACATGTATTTCCCTTTAACATGCCATTCCAGTCGCAAAAGACTCTCTGTCAATTCACAAATGAAACGATCGGCAGCCAAACCTGACGCTTCTGAGTCTGATTTTTCTTTAGTGAGCTGGTGTATTTGGAGAACATTTCTGAATATAATTTTGGTTTGGTGTCTCAAAGCATCCAATGGATGTTCCCAGTGGGTATACACATATTCCAAAAGTTTCCCAACTATGCTTGAATTCCCATTCAGACTGTCCTTTAGGCTTGGGGAACTTGATTCAAGGACATGTATGGCTGAATTAGTCCAAGATGCCAAAATTCTAGAGAAAAACAATTCCAGAGTTGATTCCTTGATCCTGAAGAAAAATGAGTCATGTTATTATAAACTGACTAGTAAAAGAAATTTCATTTTATAACCATTTAAATTTTAAAAATATAAAAGACAAAGAATGACCAGAAAATTCAATCATTATTAAATTTACAACAAAAATTAAAAACAAGGCCAAAATAGACTCAAATTTATAAATTAGTCTTTCCACCTTATAGTAATAATCCAGGGGCACCTGGGTGGCTCAGTCGGTTGAGCATCCATCTCTTGATTTCAATTCAGGTCATGATCCCAGGGTCGTGGGATCAAGTCCCACGTTGGGCTCCATGCTGAGCATGGAGCCTGCTTAAGATTCTCTCTCTCCCTCTGCCCCTCTCCCCCGCTCACACTCTCTCTCTTTCTCTCTCCCTAAAATAATAATAATAATAATAATAATAATAATAATAATAATAATAAAGAAAATAATCCAAAAAAGGACTAAGGAAACTTTTGGGAATGATAGAAATGTTCATTACTTTATTCTGATGATGGTTTCACAAGTGTTTTAAATTTTTTTTTTTTCAACGTTTTTATTTATTTTTGGGACAGAGAGAGACAGAGCATGAACGGGGGAGGGGCAGAGAGAGAGGGAGACGCAGAATCGGAAACAGGCTCCAGGCTCTGAGCCATCAGCCCAGAGCCCAACGCGGGGCTCGAACTCACGGACCGTGAGATCGTGACCTGGCTGAAGTCGGACGCTTAACCGACTGCGCCACCCAGGCGCCCCCACAAGTGTTTTAAAACATAGTGAGGGGTTAGGGCTGGAGAAAGTTAGGGGGAATGGGGTTTCTTTTGAGAGTAATAAAAATATTCCAGAATTGATTGCAGTGATAGTTGTACAACCCTGTGAATCTACTGAAACAAAACTGAATTACACACTTTAAATAAGTGACTTTTACGGTATATAAATTATATCTCAATAGAGCTGTTATACAACACCACAATAAAAAATATTTTTTATAATTTAAATAATTTGTATATTATTATATTTATATTATTTTAAAAAATTATTTTAGAACATTGTGCTTTTTTTCCTTTACCTACATGTTCACTACTATCAAGCTGTATCTATGGTTTGATATTTTAAGCACACAATCACTTTCAGGCATTATGAAAAAAACACCCAAAAAACCCACAAAACACAATCCAGTGAAGTCAAAAGAACTGGTTACAATTCTGGCTCAGGTGCTTATTAGCAATACACTCTTAGGTTTTAGCATTTACTTTTCTGACTTCACTTTTTCCACACAACACATCTGATTTCCTATCCTATCTATCAAGACACGTGAAGCTCATACTGAATTACCTATGTTGACGTTGTTCATAAACTCCAAAGCACTATCCATATAAAAATTTTCATAGTTTTTTAAAAATGCTAGCATTAGGGGCACCTGGGTGGCTCAGTCAGTTGAGCGTCCGACTTCGGCTCAGGTCATGATCTCACAGTTTATGGGTTCAAGCCCCACGTCGGGCTCTGTGCTGACTGCTTGCTCAGAGCCTGGAGCCTGCTTCAGATTCTGTGTCTCCTTCTCTCTCTGCCCCTCCCCCGCTCACGCTTTGTCTCACTCTGTTTCTCAAAAATAAATAAAATGTAAAAAAAAAATTTTTTTTAAATGCTAGCATTAGAGACTAAACGTTAACATTAGTATTAGAAATGTTCAATACAGGGGCGCCTGGGTAAGCCTCTGACTTTGGCTCAGGTCACGATCTCACAGTTGATGAGTTAAAGCCCCACATCAAGCTTTCTGCTGTCAGCACAGAGCCCGCTTCAGATCCTGTCCCCTTCTCTCTCTCTGCTCCTCCTCGTTTCATGTTCTTTCTCTCAAAAATAAATAAACATTAAAAAAAAAAACGTTCAGTACAGGTTCACCTGCCCTAGTAATTTCTGTAACTCTCTCTCATCTCATCTTCTTTCATACCCGCTTCATTGCCTACACATATCACCCTTTCAATTCAGGATTATCCTGAGCACTTTGCATTGAACTACTAAGTATGCAGGTTCAGTCGCCATCTTTTAAATGTCTGGCAAGCAAAAGAAAATATGAGACAACAGCATGAAAACTCACTGTGAACTCAAGGTGAACAATACATGGACGATATTCAAGAGCAGAGCCTCCCCGCTTGGGCCCATCCTTCCATTCTGCCAGTCCAACATGGTGAGTGTCCCTTGACACAGGAATAAGAGAGTTGACTGAGAGACATCAGCACAACAAAGGCTCCTGCAGCAGTTCAAAAACCAGTCAGGGATGCTGGTACAGTCCACTGAACGGAGAAGCAAACTACTAATCTGGAAAAACATAACAGAGCTAACATGTTACAAAGCCTCTAAAACTGTACAGATATTTCAAGATGTACATCCAAAATTCCCTTTCCCCTGAAACATCCTAGGAAAAATAACTGAAACTAAAGATGAGAAGCCACAAGTGTTAAAGTTATTATTACCAAAAGGGAAAAAATTAAGTCTTAGGATTAAGAATTCTAAATACGTGAACCATTTTGCTGGTTTGAATGTACTAGTGGAGCAAAACTTATCATCCCCTGCAGGTGAATGACCTTAACACTTTTTAGAGGTGATATGAGAAATCAAATTATAAAATTTTATCCAATGGTAAATACTTTGTGTGATCTCATAGAAGAGTACACATCTATTTTGTATAGTGTCAGGTAAACAGCTGCTTTCCGTAAAGTCAGGTAAACAACTAAAATAAGTTTCTAGATAACAGAGTAAGGGAAGAAAACCCTGCTGGTACTAAATATAAGGATTAGCACGCAAACTATCAAATTACATTTTCCATGTAATCAAATTCACCGAAAAATTGATTCTCACATGCTTCCAGTCTAAAGTTCAATATTTGGGTTATTCTTAATAAAAAGGACCTACTTATCAAAAAGTTAGGACTTCATGTATGTATATATTAATCTCTGCATAATTTTAATATTACAAATATCTTTTATAACACTGAGAGATGGAACTGAACAAACAGCACTAGAAACATGAAGAGGCACCCCTAAAAATGTTGATAGTGATTATCTTTAGGAGGTGGATTTACAGGTGACTACTCTGGTCTTCTTTCTGCTTTTTCTGCATTTTTGGACTGTCTCTTACTATAAGAGAAAAAGATCATCAGAAAGATTCTACTATGCAGAAAGAAATTTTTAATTCATGTCTTTAAAAATATTTTTAAAACATGTGTCTAATTATCAATGAAGTATACAATTTTACAAAGGAGATGCACTCACCAAATCAGGAATCTCTTCAGGTGGGTGAAACATAGCCTTAATAAAAAGAATAACAGCTAATCCAGATGTACTCTGAATTGTCTGTAAGAGTTGATCTATTTGGTAAAAAAGTAGAGAGTGTGGATTAAATGACAATGGATATTCTGGTACAGTGGAAAAAGCACACGCTGCAGGGACAGAGAGTCCTGGGTGCAATTTCTAGCATGACCACATCCTAGGTGAATAGGACTTGGGCAAGTTACTTCACCTCCCAGGGACACAGCTTTCTCTTCTGTAATATGGGAAAATATAACTCCTATCTGACAATTATTTTAAGCTTTAAATGCATAACGAACATAAGACTTTTATGCCCAGCACATAAACACTTAATAAATAAACGTGATTCCTTCCTCTCTCCACTAACACCCACTCTCCCTTCCTCTCCCCGCAGCACATCTAGCAGCAATACCGCTCACTCTCTTCCCTGCACTGAGGCCTCTCCAGCCCAACCCCCACATGCATTACTCTTTCTTAAAGTGATTTCGGGGCTTGTGTAAAGAGCCTGCATCAGTGCTAACTGAAAGCTCTGCTATCATTGGCATGTACCCAATGCAACCAATCTTGACTTGCTATTTTCTCTTTGTTTTCTATTAGCCTCTGGTTTGTAATAAAGTTTACCAAATATGGTAAATTATTCAACCGGGGCTAAGACTCAAAAATGCCTACCATAAACTACCTACTAAATATCCACTGTGCCCTTTATCCCTGCTAACAGAACTGTGACTTTGATTGGGGCATCCATGTACTCAGCCAAAGGCGGGACACTTGCTTCCTCAATCTTGCCTGCAAGTAAAGGTAGCCACGTGAGGGTTCAGGCCAATGGGATAGAAGCAGGTACTTGGGAACTTTTGTTTTTCCTGATTAAAGGTAAGGATGCAACTGGCCCTTCTTCCGGCCGTGAACATAGACATAATGTCTGGAGCTACAGCAGTCAAATGGCAACCAGGAGGCAAAAAACGTGAGTAAAAGCCAACATGCTGAAGACGGCAGAGCAGAAAGGCAGAAATGTTTGGGTCCTAGACTGCATACAGTTCGGGATCACCTGCCTCGGAACTTCAAGTTATGTGGGGACGAGGGAGGTATATTTGCTTAAGTGCCTGAAGTGCCTGAAGTTTGGTTTTCTGTTACTTGCAGCTGAACATTTTACTAATACATGAAATTTTAAAATCCTGGGGAAGAACAGCAATGAAGAGGTCCCATCGACGGTTCAGAAAAGGGACTACCTCTTACTAAAATCAGGCCTTCTCTGTGTTTTACCCATCCTATAACAAATTCCTCTTTTATTTTTTTAAAAAAAAAATTTTTTTTTTAACATTTATTAATTTTTGAGACAGAGACAGAGCATGAACGGGGGAGGGTCAGAGAGAGAGGGAGACACATAATCTGAAACAGGCTCCAGGCTCCGAGCAGTCAGCACAGAGCCCAACGCAGGGCTCGAACTCACGGACCGTGAGATCATGACCTGAGCCGAAGTCAGCCGCTCAACCAACTGAGACACCCAGGCGCCCCACAAATTCCTCTTTTAAAAAGCAAATATCCGGGGCGCCTGGGTGGCTCTGTCAGAAAAGGGGTTACCTCTTATTAAAATCAGGCCTTCTCTGTGTTTTACCCATCCTATAACAAATTCCTCTTTTAAAAAACAAATATCCGGGCGCCTGGGTGGCTCTGTCAGTTAAGCGTAGGACTCCGGCTCAGGTCATGATCTCGCGGTTTGTGAGTTCGAGCCCCGCATCGGGCTCTGTGCTTATAGCTCAGAGCCTGGAGCTTGCTTCGGATTCTGTGTCTCCCTCTCTCTCTGACCCTCCCCTGCTCACACTCTGTCTCTCTCTCTTTCTCTGTCTCTCTCTCACAATAAATAAACATGAAAAAAATTTTAAAAAAACAAATGAAACATCTGAACCAATTCATTAATTTTTTCATTAATATTCATGCATACATGATCATATAGAATGAGAGATAAAAGTGAAAAAGTAATTTAACTTTTTGTGAACACGGTAAGTATCATTTTTTTTTATCTTATTGTAATATAAAACACTGATATAGGAAAACACCCAAAACAAGGGCACAGCTTAATGAATTAACTGAAATGAACACCCTTGTACCTACCGCCAAAAGCAAGAAGCAGGACTCAGACACCCTGCCCGGAAGGCTCATCCACGTGCCTCATCTCAACCACAATCCCCTTCTCTCACCCTGAGTAAGCATTATTGTGACTTTCACAGTAATGGCTTTCTTCTTTTCAAATGGTTTTATTAATCAAATGTGCATCCCGTCCATTTTTTTAAAACCGTGATGTATTTTTTAAATGCATTTTAATCTACAGGTGCCCTCTCTACCCCTTTCATTGCATAACAATTTCTCTATTCAAGAACTCTGGCCTTTGACCTGCAGCATTTTCCACAATCTAGATGTGGGTTTGTTTAGTCCTGATGCAATTCCACACGTTCTTCTCTCTTCTACAATTGCTGTAAACTGGCAGGTGACCTAGAGATTGGTCCCAAGTTCAGTCACTTTGGGAAAAGTACAGGTGGTGAAACCAAGACTAGATCTAAGGGGCATATATCGTCTGGTTGTCTGTTCTGTAAAGTTAGCAGCTGATGATGCTTAATGCCTACATCAATTCATTGGGGGTTACAAAATGGTGATATTCTACCATTTCATCTTAATTTATTATTTGAAATACTTTTATAAAGACAGACTTCCTCTCATTAACTATTTGGTTTCCAGTGGCACAGTTCATATAAAGAAAACCACATATGAGAGATACAAAGGGGAATGATGAATGGCCCCACAAGGATTACTATCATTACTTGAGGATAATACCTACTGCTGAGGAGAAATGTGCAGATAACATTTACCTTTCCAGATTTTCCTTCTAAATTTGGAAATCTATTCTTCTCAAGAATTTTCTTTTGCCACTTAAAGTCTCTGGCTTTTCAACACTAAGACTGTCAGATTTCCTTCTTTACAATACACATACACACATTTAGAAAAGTCCTTCAACTTTACCCGTTGGAGAACTGGTACATTTGAAAGAAAAAGCATTAAAACCTCATAATCCAGGGCCTCCCCACTTTAAGGGGCTAGGGGAGAAGTAGTTCTACGTGTCAGTTAAGTATCAAACATTTCATACCATTATTAGCGTAAGCTGAACGACACTCAATTATAATCACCATTTTTACGGTTTTACACTTACCATCAATTAAAAACTTGGTGAAAATACTCAGCAATCCACACATACTTTGCCATGTGGGGGAACTGGAAATCCTCACATGAAGTGTCTGAAAATCTTGTATTTTCTGTACCAACATCACAGAAACTCTAGTGCCTACCGACAAGTCATTCATCAACTGCGTCTGAACAATATGATTTCCGGCAAATTTTCTATAACGAAGAAGAGACGTTATTACAAAAGAAAAGTCACACAAAAATGTCACCATTTCCATCCCTCGATAAAAAACATTCCTCAATCAAAGGGCCAAAATTCATTTTAGGTTATAACAGACATTCATACCTCTCTGTTCCACTCCCATAAACATTCCAATTCTATGGACATTTACTACAAACTTTCAACACTCTTACCTCAACATTTCCCTCCTTCTCAGCCAATGACCAACCTCATTTCTCTCCTTTTAGAGTAAAAGTAGCAGATCCAGAATGAATGCCACAATTTCATAACTTGAACACTCCCTCAACCTTGGTATGCTCTCTTCACCTGGCTTCCAAGACACCAGGCTCTCCTCCACTTTCTCCTACTTCACCATCGCTCCTTCCTAGACACCTTGGCTAGTTCATCATCTTCTCTCCAAGCTCTTTATGTTATAGCTCTCCACAACTCAGTCTTTAGTCCCCCTCTCCAGCTACTTTGTTCCCTTGATGCTGATCTCATCCAGCTCATAAACCTTAAATTATAATCTATATGCTGACAATTCCCCAATTTTTATCTCCAGGTTAGACCTCTCTTTCTAATTCCAGACTTGTATATGCAACTTTCTATTCAATATCTTTCCTTGGATGTCTAACAGACACCTCCAACTACATGAACTCATCTTCAACTCCAAATCTGCTACACCTGCTAGGATCTCTATCCTACAAAAACCCTGTGACCATCCTTGACTTCCTCCTCCCCATCCCATCTGTAAGAAAATCTTGTTCGTCCTACCTTCAAAATACAGAATCAGACCACTTCCACTGCTACTCCTGGCCTGAGTCACTCTTGTCTCTCCCTTGGATTACTGCAGTGGCCTCCTAACTGGTCCCCCAGCTTCTATCCTTGGCCCACCCTCAGTCTATTCTCAACACAGCAGAACACAGAGTGATGATATTAAAACACAGGTCAGGGAAAACAGTCTAAGGTCCCCCAGAAAGTTAAACACTAGATTACCATATGATCCACTAATTCTACTAATTACCATATAATCCACTAATTCTGAAAGTACAGACTCAAACAGATATTTGCATAACAATGTTTATAGCAGCATTATTTACATCAGCCAAAAGGTAGAAGAAACAACCCAGCTGTCCATCAACAGATGAATGGATAAACAAAATGTGGTATATACATACAATGGAATGCTGTATTCAGCCAAAAAGAAATAAAACTCTAATACATGGCACAATATGGATTAACCCTGAAAACACACAAAAAAATAAAAATCGTATTCTATTTGCGTGACGTATCCAGGATAGGCAAATTCAAAGATACAGAAAGAAGAATAGAAGTAATTAGTGGGTGGGGGTAAAAAGGCAGTGAATTTTCTTTTGGACACACTGAATGTGAGACACCTATAAAACATCCCAGTTGAGATGTCCAGGAGGCAAGCGACTATATGAAGCCACCACTTCAGGGAAGAGATCTAACTTGGAGTGAGAAATGTGGGAATCTTGAATATTAGCAGGTGCCTAACACCAAGGAGGTAGATGGTATTAAGCAGTAAGAACAAACAGAATAACAAGGAAAGAACCCACATTCAAGAGATGAGCAGAGGAAGAACCTAAAAGGAGACAGAGAAGGCACTCCTGGCAAGGCAAAAGGAAACCTTGGGTGAAAGATGGCACACAGAGGCTAAAATCAAAAACACCGGAAACAGCAAGTGCTGGTGAAGGTGTGGAGAAAAAGGAACCCTCGTGCACTGTTGGTGGGAATACAAACTGGTGCAGCCACTGCAGAAAACAGTGTGGAGTTTCCTCAAAAAATTAAAAATAGAATTACCACATGATCCAGTAATTCCACTATTGGGTATTTACCCAAAGAATATGAAAACACTAATTTGAAAAGACATATGCATCCCTATGTTTACTGCAGCATGATTTACGATAGCCAAGATACAGAAACAACCCAAGTGTCCACTGATAGATGAATGGATAAAGAAGATGTGATATATACACATATATACATACACACACACATGCATACAATGGAAAATTATTCAGCCATAAAAAAGAACGAAATGTTGCCATTTGCAACATGGATAGATCTAGAAGGTATAATGCTAAATAAGACAGAGAAAGGCAAATACCATAGCATTTTACTCATATATGGAATTTAAGAAACAAAACAAATGAACAAAGAAAAAAGGGACAAATTAAAAAAGACTATTAACTATAGAGAACAAACAGATGGTTACCAGGGGGGGGGTTCGTGAGGGGAGGGGTGAAGTAGGTGAAGGGGATTAAAGACTACACTTATGGTGAGAAGAACTGGGTAATGTATAGAATTGTTGAATCACTCTAATAGCCTGAAACTAATATAACACTGTATGTTAAGTATACTGGAGTTAAAATAAAAATTAATTAAAAAAAAAAAAGAATAGCACACATTTATTACCTCTATTCCCTGCCAGAACCTCAGTAAACCAACCACATAAAAAGACATAAATACACAAGGGCAACAAATAGACAACAAGACAATAACGATAAGCCTATGGAAGCCACAAAGCAGATAGATAATAACTAACTTAGCAGAATCAACAAAAGTAAATACTAGGCCAGAGAATAATCCCCAAAACGACCTGATTTGCAGACTCAAAAGGTTAAGAAACTTGGCACCAGGACTCCTTGATGTGGAAATAAATGTAGGGCTGAAAATAAGAAGACAGGCTACAAGTCTGTTGAAGAAGAGTAAGAACCAGCAAACAAGTGGCTTACCTCTAGGGAAGGTGAAGCAACACCAGATTGCAAACAAGCGAATTAGGCAAATATATGAACAATGAATGCCAAACGCCATGACCTCAGCTGTTTTCACTCCCTCAGCAACCAGAAGATTAAGCCAATGGTTTGGTTCCATGGTGAATCCACTACCCATGCAAAAAGACCTAAAGATATTGACATCGGAGGTTTTCCAAAGAAATAGCCTAGCTAAACTAGCCTACAATAAAACCTGCCATCAACCCCACCCATATACACAGTTTCAAATCAACTCTCAGTGCCCCATCCTTAAATATGAGCGCTAGGCTAAAAATCACCAGACTTCTAAAGAAAGCTTCCAGTTTCATATAGTGAAGTGACCGAAAGCATCAAACAGAAAAAAAACAGCAACATGAAAGAACTAGGACTATGCAAAGGTAAGAAAACTATATTTAAAAACAAAACAAAACAAAACCCTATCATTAATATCCCCAGAAAAATAACAGGATGTTTCATTTATAAAAGAACAGACGTTATGAGTAAGGAACACTCAGGGAGGAAGGAACTCTTGCTCATATTCTCCTAAAAATTTATTTGATTTTTTTAAGTTGATTTATTTATTTTGAGGGTAGGGGGAAAGAGAGAAAGAGGGAGAGAGAGAATCCCAAGCAGGCTCCACACTGTCAGCACAGAACCCGACGCGGGGCTCAATCTCACAAACTGTTGAAATCAACAGTTGAAATCAAGAGCTGGACGTTTAGCTCACTGAGCCACCCAGGTGCCCCTTTCTGATTTTTTAAATTAAATATCAAACCTCTAAAAAATACATTTAAATAATCAGGTCTAATATTAACAGAGAGGAATGGAATGAAGCATGTTCTGGAAACTTTTTAAAAATTTCCTATGTACAAAGACAATGCGCAACCACAAGTGTTCATGCACACATGCACAAGCATACAGATACTACTTGCCTATTTTCTTCAGAGATTTCAGTTAAACTCTTCTGCATAAAATGAAGCACTGAAACAAAAAGAGTATATAATGACAAAGCAGAACCTAAAACTGTGAATTTTTTTTTAATTTTTTTTTAATGTTTATTTATTTTTGAGACAGAGAGAGACAGAGCATGAATGGGGGAGGGGCAGAGAGAGAGGGAGACACAGAATCTGAAGCAGGCTCCAGACTCTGAGCCATCAGCCCAGAGCCTGACGCGGGGCTCGAACTCACGAACCGTGAGATCGTGACGTGAGCCGAAGTCGGATGCTCAACCGACTGAGCCACCCAGGCGCCCCTAAAACTGTGAATTTTAATGTCAATATAAGAAAATATTTTAAGTCACTATTACCTAAAGTGATATCATGGTATAGAAGTAGAAATTTAAAAGGAATATTTAAAAGGAAGGGACGTGATGCACGTTGGTAATCTGCAAAACTCTACCCATTGTCAAGAAACCGAAAACAACCAGTTCCAAAATGACTCATACAAGCAGTTACACCCTCAGAATAAAATAAAAGAATGGGACTTACCATTTTTAAGAAGATTACTAACACCTGCTCTACCTGTGGGAATAAAAAAATTAACACTGGTAGGGAGCTTCAGGACCAAAACTAACATTAACAAAATTGTTTAAAAACAATAATGTAATGATAGAAAAAATACTACAAAAGAGCTGGCTTACCTACGTCAAAGTTCTCCATACAGGAAGATATATTGTCAATTACTTTCCTATAAGAGTACACATCAGTAGTACTCAATTCTTCCTGAAGACGAGAAGTAAAACTTTGTACAGCCTCAGTTAGAAAAAATTCAGGTAGGCCATTTAGTGAGCTAGAAAAAGAACGAAGCATTAGAAATCTGGCAACCATGTAGTATGTAGAAGGGAATCATACAAATGAAGTAATACTGGACTACATCTTCAAAATACAGCCAGAAAATTTTAACTTCATGCCACAATTGTTGAACTCCTTGCTTCCCTCCTCAATAGAGAAGCCAGAGTGAGATTATAAAAACACTGTGTTAATCTTCTGCTTAAAATTGTCCCACATGTCCATCTCAGTCCAGTTGGTTGCCATAGCGCTGACAATGACTTACAGACTCCACAAACTCTAGCCCCACCACTATCTCTCCAGCCTCATCTTGATCCTTGTTGACTTAGCTCTAGCTGCATGGCCTTCCTTGTGGCAACAATATAACAAAGTCTTTGTTCTTGCTATTGCCTCCAACTGACATTCCTCCCTCAAATAGACCCAATAATAATCATTCCCTTGTCCCTTTCAGGTCAATCTCAAATATCACCTTATCAATGTCATTTTAGCAAAGATATCTGAAGTGACCACCATATTTTAAATTGCAACCTTCACCCCATCCTTGATGCTCCCATCTCCCATCACTGCTTTATTTTTCCCAATCACATTCATTTCATCTAATCCTATATATTTTGACTATTTGGCTATTTTCAATCTTCCTCTTAGAATGTAACCTCCATTCTATACTGCCTTATTCACTGTCTCCCCAGTGCCTAGAATATTTATTTGACATAGAGTAGATAGTCAATAAAAATTCACTGAATAGGGGCACCTGGATGGCTCAGCTGGTTAAGTGTTGGATTCTTGCTCTGGGCTCAGGCCATGATCTCACGGTTGTGAGATTGAGCCCCATGTTGGGCTCAGCAAGGAGTGCAGAGCCTGCTTGGGGTTCTCTCTCTCTGTCCCTCCCCTGCTCGTGTACACATGCTCGCTCTCAAAATAAACAAATTTTTTTAAAAATTTTTGAAAAGATAAATTTAATTTAGTGTCAATTTTACCTCAATTAATCTAAATCAAAACCACTAGGGGGAGCCTGCGTGGCTCCGTCGGTTAAGCTTCTGACTTCAGCTCAAGTCATGATCTTAACATTCATGGGTTTGAGTCCTGCATCAGGCTCTGTGCTGACAGCTCAGAGCCTGGAACCTGCATCAGATTCTGTGTCTCCCTCTCTCTCTGCCCTCCCCTGTTCACACTGTCTCTGTCTCTGTCTCTGTCTCTCTCTCTCTCTCTCTCTCTCAAAAATAAATAAACATTATAAATTTAGAAAAAAAAAGTAAGAATTTTTTTTAATTGCCTAAAGAGTTCTAAAGCTCTTCTAGAAGAAAAAGAATTTAGAAATAGGAACAGTCTGAAAAAGAAAGGTCACCAAAGGGGTGATGTGCTTCAGTATATAATTAAACTAAATTATCACACTATAGGAAATGAAAGTGTGGTATGGGTGAGTAAACAAATAGACACAAATCTAAAATTGAATCTATGTTTATACAGGAACACAGAACATAATAAAATGGCATTCCAAATAAATGGGAAAGATGGACTATTCAAAAGTTTGGGGATAAGTGGCTCCCCATTACAAAAAAGAAAACTAAATTGGATCTCTAACGTATGGTCCACTCAAAGCTTAACTCCAGATGAATTTAAAAATTAAACAAAAAAAATAAATTTTAAAAGACAAGCATGTAATTTTATATGATCTTATCCTAGAAAAAGTATACATAAGCAAGGCATGAAACTCAGAAATCTATACAAAGAAAAATATTAGTAGATTTGATTACCAAAAAAATAATTTGTAATTTTTAAAAAGCAAACACACTATAAACAAAGGAATACATTTGCCACATAATCTATATAAAGCTGTTATAAATCAAGAAGACATTCTGTGGTTGCTGACTTCCTGCAGGCATTCCCCATGCCTTTTTTTTTTTTTAATTTTAACGTTTATTATTGAGAGACAGAGAGACAGAGCATGAGCATGAGAGGAGGAAGAAAGAGGGGCAGACACAGAATCTGAAGCAGGCTCCAGGCTCTGAACTGTCAGCACAGAGCCTGGCACGGGGCCTGAACACACAAACCGTGAGATCATGACCTGAGCTGAAGTCGGATGCTTAACCAACTGAGCCACCCAGAGGCCCCCCACATGCCCTTTTTTATTGGCAAAACCCACCTCCCACTACAGAGGTGTGAGAATCTTGCTTCCCAGCCATTCTTAAAACCAGAAGGAGGGTATATGACCCAATCTTGACAACACAAAGTGATAGGAACTCTACTGAGACCTCCTGCAAAATGTTTTCTCTCCAACAAAAAGAGTTGGAAAAGACTTTTTTTCTGGATGCAGTCATGTCTGTCTAAGGTGCTTGTAACTGCTACAGTCCCTTGTAATTCTGAGGGAAGATATGGCCAACACATGGGAGAAAAATGGAAAACATCAAGATTTTTGATGACATGGTTGACTGCTTCACCAAAACCCTAGAACTGGCCACTATCTGATCATTTGCTTTTTGACACATTAAATAAATTTACTTAAGTAAGAAAAAAAGTCATTCTAACAAGAAGACACACAAAAGATATGTAATCACAAACAGTCAAACTGTGCATATTAAAAAATATTCAATCTCAGCAATCTGGGAAATGAAAAGTAAAACATAATACTATTTTTTACCCAATAGATTTTTAAAGATATAAAGACTGATATTATCCAGAATTATAAATAAAGGTATGAAGACACTGGCACTCTGGTTCACTGTTAGGGGGAGTACAGATTAGCAATGTTTTTGGTGAAGAAATTCCACTTCTAGGAATTTATCTCAGAAAATACAAAGAACAACTATATACATGATTAAGAATATCACTGCATCATGGAATAATGAAATTGGAATAATGAAAACAAAACACTAAATATCAGTGAGAAAGTGATTAAATTTTGTATACCCGTATTATGGAATACACATAGCTGTAAGAAAAGATAAGGGCTTTGGGTGGGAACATAAAATAGTAAAGACATTATGGAAAACAATATGGAGGCTCCTCGGAAAATTAAAAATAGAACTACCATATGATCCAGTAGTCCTATTTCTGGGTGTATATATCCAAAAGAACTGAAAGCAGGATCTCAAAGAGATATTTACACACCCAGCATGTTCACAGCAGCATTCTCCACAACAGCCAAGAGGAGGAAGCAACCCAGATGTCTATCAACAGATGAATGGATGAATACAATGAGGTACATATGGACAATGAAACATAATTTAACCTTAAAAAGGAAGAAAATCCTGCCACATGCTACAACATGGATGGACCTTGAGAATATTATGCTAAGTAAAATAAGCCAATCAAAAAGGTACAGATACAAATATTCCACTTATTTGAGGTAACTAAAGCAATCAAATTCATAGAAACAACTGTGGCAGCTAGAGGGTAGGGAGAAGGAAAATGGGGATTTGCTGTTTAATGGGTATAGATTTTCAGTTTTGCAAGATGAAAAAGCTCCAGAGATCCACTGCACAACAATGTAAATATACTTAATACTCAAAAATGGTTAAGACGGCAAATTTTATGTTATGTGTTTTTTAACACAATTTTTAAAAAAGAATAAGGACTACACTGATACGAAAATATCTCTAAAACATTCCTTTTTTTTTTTAAGTTTATTTATTTATTTTTGAGAGAGAGAGACAGAGAGAGCAAGCAGGGGAGGGGCAGAGAGAGAGAGAGAGAGAGAGAGAGAGAGAGAGAGAGAACCCCAAGCAGGCCCTGCATTGTCAGCACAGAGCCCAATGTGTGGCTCGAACTCACAAACTGTGAGATCATGACCTGAGATGAAACCAAGAGTTGGGCGCTTAACCGACTGAGCCACCCAGGCACCCCTCTAAGACATTCTTCAGTCAAAAAACAAGCTACAGAGCAATAAGTAGAGTATAATCACATTTATGTAAAAAAAAAAAAAAAATCAAAATTAAAATAAAATACAATACACCTATTAAACCCAAAGGAAAGGTCTAAAGAGATAGATACCAAAATGTGAAGCGATGACCTTTACTAAAGAAAGTAAGATAGGGGTGGCTGGATGGCTCAGTCAGTTAAGTACCAGACTCTCAGTTTCAGCTCAGGTCATGATCTCCCGGTTCATGGGATGGAGCCCCACATCAGGCTCTGTGCTGACAGTGTGGAGCCTGCTTGGGATTCTCTCTCGCCTACTCTCTGCTCCTCCTCAGCTTGGCTTGCACACGCACATGCCCCTCTCTCCCTCAAAAATAAATAAACTTAAAAAAAAAAAAAAAAAGTAAAGTAAGATAGGCCAGAAAGAGGGAAACAGAAGGCTCATTTTTCATTTTGTTCACTTCTGCATTGCTTAAAGTCTTTACATTAAGCATACATTTCTATATTACCTGTGTAATTAAAAATATGCTTAAACCAAGAACAAATGGGAAAAATAAAGGAAAAAGAAATAGCAGGATGACAGTTTAAACTTAACCAAGAATTGCATTAATATAAATGTACTAAACCAAGCGTCTGTAAACTTGAGCCCAGAGCCTGTTTTATTAAGGTCTTTGACCTAAAAAGCCTTTTTACATTTTATAAAAGTTGTAATATATACACAAAACAGAGACCATACAAATGAAATTGCTAGTAACATATTTCAGTTCAGTTTTACCAAACCAGGAGAACTTTAAATACTGGTTACTTTTGCTCAGATTGAACATTTATGATGGTTAACTTCCTTTCCTTTTTGTCCTTACCTTGCCAAGACTTTCTTCAAGGGATTCTTTAGACTCAAAGAAAGATAAATTCCTGCTAAAATATCCAAACAACTTCGAATACTGGGATCACATGTGCCATTTTTATCTGCCTTCTCCAGTAAAGGCACAATCTACAATCCAAAAAATTCAAAGTCATGGTACTTTTGTCTAATATCAAGTATATATAGCAAAGTAACAGTTTCAAACACTCTTTTAAGTCTCAATGTAATGTGAAATATTTCCTACCCTATATTGTTAAGGATACTGATTTAAACACTGATTTTAGTATTTTTTAACTTTTTAACCCATACCCCCAGCTCCCATTTTACTCTCCAGACCCACCTCTATTAAGAATTAGACTTGTTAATGGTTCAAGTTATAGAATTCTGTGGCACTATTGAAAAAGCAAAAATATATATAATTGCTTTCCAAAAAAAACTATGCAAGTTCAAATGGTAAATCCTAATACTGAAACACTTACTGGTAAGGACAGTCTTTATATTTTATATTAACTTTTTAATGTGTCTGCTAAAAAGTTTTAAAGATTCAGATCAATATTCAGAATAATTTTTTTAAATTTATCTCCACAAAAAAGGTATGCACAGTTGTCCCAATGTCCCATCTATTTACAGCTCCAATGGCAGTGGAAGCCTGAATATGGCTTCTATTGATACCCTGAGTAAAACGAGATTATACAATGAACAGAAAAGGAAAAAAAAATCTATTTTTTAATGATACATTGATATTAAAAATCGAGAGCCAAAAACTGTCAGTTAATTTTAAAAGTTCATAATAGCATGATACAATATTCTTCAAGATGCATCAATGAATATCAACTCAGTCTTACCTGTTTAACACAATGTATTTGTGACACTCCATCTGTGAGTTGTACACAATGTAACAGCAAAGAAGCTAGATTCTTTCCTTCCACATCAGCCAAAGCTAGATAACACACATACAAAAACATTTCAAGGATTTAACAATATATGCAAATAAGTTTACCTTTGCTACGCATTATGCAAAATCTAAGTATTTATAAACCAAACCAAAACAAAAGCAGGTCGAACTTCATCTGAAGACAAAATCATTTTACATGCAAAACTGAATGTAAGGAACATGGAAAAATTGAACAGAAAGAGTCTGAACATTATGTGATATTGAGTCTTGACATAAAAATACTCTGCAACCCAGAAAAGAAATAAACAAATGAGGTCAGAAATCACTTACAACGCAAGGTTTCAAGGTCTTGATGGCAAATGGTCAGTGCAGTCACTTGCATTTCTTTCTTCTTCTTTACGCCCATTTTAAATAGAATTAATAGTAGACACTGTAAAAAAGAAGAATTTAAAGCATTGTCTAATTCAGGATTTCTGAACTCAGCACTATTGGCATTTTGGACCAGAAACTTTTTGGCTAATTTTTGGGTGTCTATGTATTGTAGGATGTTTAACACGTTCCTCGCCTCTACCCATTAGATGCCAGCAGCATCCCCTCCCCCCAAGTTATTACAATCAAAAACTATCTCCGGGCATTGCCAAATGTCCCGTGGAGAGCAGAGTGGCCCCAGGTTGAGAACCACTGATCTAAGGATTTCTGCTTCAAAAAAGAAAAACGTTTTTAAGCTCAACAACAGCTTATTATTTTCCAAAGTTACTCCTATTACGACCCAGTCTTTGTATTTTAAAAATACAGCAAACCTTCATTTTAGTAATGACAGTAACAACAACAACAGCATGGTTTTTCCAAAAGTAAACTGGGCTCAACTAACTTCTGTGCCTTCTTGGACATATCAGGAGATGTCATAACACACTGTATCTTGACTTTTGCAGAGTATTTGATAAAGGAAACTTGCATACTATCCTTGTGAGTTTGCTTTTAGTTAACAGAATTTGCTTTTAGTTAAAAAGGTTTTAGTTAACAAGGTCCGTAATGGGTTTGAATAAATGTTCCTAAAGAATACACACATATAGTACCATGACATCTGGGCATCTCTAGGGAAATGCAACACAGGGCTCTTTTCTTAGCACAGTTAGCATGTTTAGCAATGTTTGTGATTCAGACATTGGAGGACATAACATAGAGAATCTGTAAAAGCTACAAAGCTGGAAGGTCATGTTAAATGTTGAAATCAGGATTAAAGTACAGCCCAATAAACTGGAATGAACTTAGCAAGATGAAACAGAAATAAATGTAAAATGCTGCATTTTTTATTAGAAAAAAACATAAAACATTAATACAAGACATGGAGACAGCAGCCAAATGTGATTTGAAACAAATCAGTATGTGAGCCAACAGAACAACATGTCTGCTAAAGACCACATTATAAGTCAGCCTGATCAAGGGAGTGCATGATCCCTTGCTCACCCCCACAGGTCAGGTGACATGTGGAGCATCAAGTAAAGTGCTAGTGGCTATCCCTTAAGGAGCCATAACAAATGATAAAACTTTCAAGGAGCTAACAGATTTCTGAAGGGCCTAGAGAGCACCCCCTTCAGAGAACAGCTCAGTTAACCAAAGGTGTTTGGTCTGGAGAAAAGAGGACAGGACAAGTGCCATAAGGCAGCTGCTGTTGCTGGAGGACTGTCAGAAAAAGAGATGTCTTTTGTCTTGCTATAGAATTAGGAAAAGTCAGTGCAAGCTTCAGGGAGGCTGAATCCAGCTCCCTGGATTCAGGGAGAACTCTCCCTGAACTCTCTGGTCTAACTATGGAATGGACTGCCTTTTTAACAGAGAATCGCCCAGCTCTGAAAATATCCAAACAGAAGCAGAATGAACCCTTTGCACCTGAACTCTTGCAACGGCCTCACAACTGGTCTCCTCTCTTCTCCCTTGTTTCTCAAGAGTCCCCTCTTTTTACAGTCTTTTTAAAACTCTCATCAAATCTAATTACTCTCTTGTTTAAAACTTTCCAAGGGCTTCCAATTACACTTAGAATAAAATCTAGCTTCAGACCTTGGCCTTCAAGGCCCTAAGTAATCTGGTACTACCTTCCTCTGCATTTCATCTCAAATCAATCTTCTCTTAACCATCTAAGGGACCTTGCCCTTCCTAATACCTCTGCCTGTTAATGTCTGTTCCACCTGATCTTTGCAAGATCTTGGCACCTCATCTTTCAGGTCTCTTCTCAAATACCACCTCCTGTGAGAAGCCTTCCATGACCACTGTCCCTAAAATGCCACCACTCCTATTCACAGATCATTTCCATTAACTTATTTTCTTCATAGTACTTACTACTACCTGAAATTGCAGTAACTTGGTTATTTGTATATTGTCTGTCTCCCCTAGTAATAAACACTATGAAGGCAGCAACTTTAATCTGTTTTATCCACTGTTTTAATCCTCAATTCCTAAAACAGTACCTGGCATATATTCAGTGCTTAATAAATATCTGATGAATAAACGAATTAACTAACAAATACTGTCAGAGATGTTCTAGAAGGGAGGTATGCCTTTAACAATAGAAAAGTGCACTACCAGATATATTCTATATCTAAATGACAAGTTAGTCCTGACCTTAAAAAAAACTACGGTCCATCTGCAAAGTAAGAAATCAATACAGCAATGGAACGTGAAAAACTACTTAACAGAAAGTGGTAATAAAAATAAACACACAATGGCAACAACAAGGGAAGAATTTGGAAAGTGACATGATTATATCTAGGGGAACAAATGGGGATCACTTCCTAGAAAAAGTGACCAATACACAAACTTAAGAAGTGATAGAGACAGATAACTGGGGAGACTATTTTCTGGTGAATGGCGAGTAAGTTTACAGCAGGATTTGATCTTGAAACCCTCAATACTATGCAAAAATTGACTCGGTGCTTATGCGTGGTCAACAGGTACCTAAACGTCTGTCCTGATGAACTGGGCCTCCCCAAAAGGGAAAATCCCGTGCCCACCCTATGACACTGCTTCAGTGGCCAGAAGATGCTCGGCAAATTGTAGTCCTAAATCCCACTGGCTGCTTTCCTTTGACGGCTGCTTTCCTCCCATTTACACCGTCTGGTTGACTCCCACATTCTCTGGGTAATTTCCGAACCACGTGGAATCCAGAGAATGACAGGTGATCAAAAAAAGTAGTTAAAGTGCTGTCTCCATGGAGACGTAAGCGACCGGATATCAGTACCAAAACCTCCAAATTCTCGCGATAGCCCAGGACTGGGGGAATTGGTGCGAATCACCTAGCTGCCCTAGCTAAGTGGCCGAGCAGGGCTGTGAAGAGTCGCGCGCTACCGCGGGTCTGGCAGAATGCCTGGGAGCCAAACCTCGTGCTTGTGAGCGTCTGAGAAGAGTCGCAGCCGTCTAGATGAGTGCCGGAGCTGCTCTGGTTCTACGGTATCTCCGTGGCCCGCAACGTGGTCTGTTGACTACCGGGTAGGGGTGATGGGAGGGAAGCAAGGGGACCTGGACCAGGAGTGATCGCGAGAATTGAATGACTGAGCTCTTCCAATCAGGAGGCTGGAACGGTCGTGATGTCACTGGGAACGGGTGTTGCCGAGTGGATTTGGGTAGACGGCGACTTTAAAAGAATGCGCGGTGCAACCCCTTCTAAGCCAGGGGCGAACTCAGCGGTTTGGAACCCTGTTTCATTCGCTTTACGGCAGTCTACACCTCGAGCACTTCGGAAGCATCTTTGCCTCAATCTGACGTTCCACTCTTCCTCCCACACATTTTACCCAGCACAGAGACAGGACGAACTGCCTCCGGGATGCGGAAACCAGCGATTATAGAGCCTGGGAGATGGTGTCGGGAGAGGGAGGTAGTGAGAGCCGAAGCCACAGTAAGAGTTTGGTTTGGTTTGGTTTGGTTTGGTTTGGTTTGGTTTGGTTTGAGAGAGGAAGACACATAATCCGAAGCAGGCTCCCGGCTCTGAGCTGTCAGCACAGAGCCTGATGCGGGGCTGGCATTCACAGACTGCGAAATCACTACCTGAGCCGAAGTTGGAGGCTTAACCGAATGAGCCACCCAGACGCCCAAGGGTTTTAATTAAAATGAGAAACTCTGAAATGAACTAACCTATAACCAAGTGCGTTTGTTCCTGAGTTCAAGCCCGGCATTGGGCTCTGCGCTAACAGTGTGGAGCCTGCTTGGGATTCTCTCTCTCTCCCATTCTCTCTCTGCCCCTCCCCCCTTGTGCTCGCTCGCTCTCTCTCTCTCTCTCTCTCAAAATAAATGAACTTTAAAAAAAAAGTTTAGGGGTGCCTGGATGGTGTAGTTGGTTGAACTTCCAACTCTTGATTCCAGAAGAGATCCCACAGTTGGTGAGTTTGAGTCCCACATCAGGCTCTGCACTGATGACATGGAGCCTGCTTGGGATTCTCTCTCTCCTTTTCTCTGCCCCTCCCCCGCTTGTGAGCGTGCTCTCTTTCTCCCCCCAAATAAATAAATAAATAATTTTTTTTTAAGTTTAAGAAATAAATAAATAAATAAAATGCACCATGAATTTGGGCCATGAACTTCTTTCTAAATAGCTATCTATTTTATTTGTAAAAATGTATTCCAAGGGAATTTTTTTTTAATTTTTTTTTCAACGTTTATTTATTTTTGGGACAGAGAGAGACAGAGCATGAAGGGGGAAGGGCAGAGAGAGAGGGAGACACAGAATCAGAAACAGGCTCCGGGCTCTGAGCCATCAGCCCAGAGCCGGATGCGGGGCTCGAACTCACAGACCGCGAGATCGTGACCTGGCTGAAGTCGGACGCTTAACCGACTGCGCCACCCAGGCGCCCCTTCCAAGGGAATTTTTAAATTTTTTTTAATGTTTATTTATTTTTGAGAGACAGAGAATGAGTAGGGAGGGGCAGAGAGAGAGGGAGACACAGAATCTGAAGCAGGCTCCAGGCTCTGAGTTGTCAGCACAGAGCCAGACTCGGAGCTCCAACCCACCAGCAGTGAGATCATGACCTGATCCAAAGTTGGATGCTTAACTGACTGAGCCACCCAGGCGCCCCCCAAGGGAATTTTTAAAGAATCCATAGTCTTTAGTATGTAAAAGTGTAAAAGAAAACACTTAAATGACATCTTCTTGTAAAAGTGGACTACATAGGGGCGCCTGGGTGGCGCAGTTGGTTAAGCGTCTGACTTCAGCCAGGTCACGATCTCGCGGGCGTGAGTTCGATCCCCGCGTCGGGCTCTGGGCTGATGGCTCGGAGCCTGGAGCCTGTTTCCGATTCTGTGTCTCCCTCTCTCTCTGCCCCTCCCCCGTTCATGCTCTGTCTCTCTCTGTCCCAAAAATAAATAAAAAACGTTGAAAAAAAAAAGTGGACTACATAAAATCATGAAAAATAATATATACATGTTTGGTTCAGTGTAGTTTAGCTTTGGAAATATGTACCTGTTGAAGCAGCATTTTCCCCCCAATTAGGGAATGGATTTTTTTTTTATACTTACTTAATGACACATTTTCACACAGATTTTTAAAATCTGTGACATTTGAATGATTAAAATTTGACCTCCGAATACCACAAAAAAGGGCTTTGACTGCCTACTCATTTAATACTTGTTCCTTAAGCATCTCTATTCAAGCCAAACTTCAGACCAAGCCAAGGTAAGTTTTTCCTGTAAGTATTGTTTTCCTAGACTGAAAAACATAATATGGTCTATCAGTCAGTTTTATATTCCCAGTACCTCCTAAAAAAACACAATTTATGGTAATCAGCCAGGAATACATGATGATTTACATAATTAAAGAATCCATCATAAGAAGCGTTATGGCACCTGGGTGGCTCAGTCATTAAGTGTTCAACTCTTGATTTCAGCTCAGGTCATGAACTCAGGGTTTGTGAGTTCCAGCCCCACATTGGGCTCACGCTGACAGCACAGAGTCTACTTGGGATTCTCTCTCTGCCCCTCCCCTGCTCTCTCTTTTTCTCTCTCAAAATAAGTAAATAAGCTTTAAAAAAAAAAAAAAGCCTATTTAATGGTTTCATGCCCATCTAGATGTCATATCTAGAACTATGAGTATGAATATTGTGTTATTTTTTAATAGAAGATGAAATCTTGTTACTTGTTAAAATATATATATATGTTATTTGTTAATGTGTTTGTCCCTGAGTCAGCGAAAGAAAGCAGAATTCTTCTGGTATTTATCTTGCTGTGTAATAAGTTACCCCAAAACTTAATGCCTTAAAACACTACTTTTTTTTTTTTTTAATTTTAATTTAGAGAAAGAGAGAGAGTGCAAGTGGGCGAGAGGGTCAGAGGGAACTTGCTGTGTAATAAGTTACCCCAAAACTTAATGCCTTAAAATGCTACTTTTTTTTTTTTTTTTTTAATTTGAGAGAGAGAGAGTGCAAGTGGGCGAGAGGGTCAGAGGGAAAGAGAGACAGAATCTTAAGCAGGCTCCATGCTCAGTGTGGAGCCTGATGTGGGACTCTATCCCATAACCCTGGGATCATGACCTGAGCTGAAATCAAGAGCAGGAAGCTGAGACTGAGCCACCCAGCTGCCCCTAAAACACTACATTTTTACTATCTCACAGTTTCTATGGGTCAGAAATTCAACAGTCATGTATGTGGTTGAGTGCTGCTGGCCAGGAATCTCTCATGAGGTTACAGTCATTGGAAGATTTGGCTGGAGCTGGAGAAACCACTTCCAAGATGACTACACCCAGTGGCTCTGATTGGTAAATGGAGGCCTCAATTCCTTCCATGTGGCTTCTCCCCAGGCTGCTTAAACATCCTTACAACATGGTGGCAGACACCCCCACCCCCAGGATGAGCATGAGACAGCAGGGTAGAAGCTTTAATGGCTTTTGTGGCCCAGCCACATGTCAAACATCATTTCAACAACATTTTGTTAGTTACAAAGGTTAGCTCTATTCATGGTGAGAAGGGATTACACTCAAGTGTGAATACCCGGACGCCAATACAATTGGAGAGTGCCATTTTGGAGGCTACCATAGTACTATAACACATCTGCAGGGTTTTCCTCAATGCTTAAAATGTACTAACTAAGGAATCACAACTATGGAATTATTTATTTAAGAGTTGTTTGAATAGGATTTCCACAGTACATCTTAAGGACACATTAATGCTCATGTTTTCTTACAAAGTTATTTGCCTTTAATGGCATACATTTTCACAGAAGACAGCCACAGAATTTAAACGTGAAACGAGTTTTATTGTGGGTGAGGAACGTTTTAGATGTTCTCCAAACTTTCTCTTTTCAAGCCATTCTGATCTTATCCCTTCCCTACTTGAGAGCACATAGTGTCTTGTCTTCTATGTGATAGTCTTTTCTTTCCCTATATACCAGGCTCTGCTCCAGCCTGAGTGACCTTCTCAATAGTCCTTGAAAGCATGGTTCTTTCCTGTGCTGTTCTGTGCTCTCTGCTGGGACGGTCTTTCTTACTCCCACCTGAGAAACCAGCACACTTGAAGACCCATCTCAAACGTCACCTCCTCACTGCAACCTGACAAGAAATCCCTGTTCTTCTTCCATTCGTCTCAGTTGTAACACTGTCATTTTGGTAGTACATGCCAGTTATTTGTATGCTTGTCAAACATCCTATGAGTTTATGAACTTTTCCAAGATAGGGACCATCTTTAGATCCCTAGTGCCTAGCCCAGTGCCGAGCCCGCGTAACTCAGCAAATATTTGTTGGGTTAGGGTCAAGTTCTTTACAGCGTTATTGGGCAGTGGTGCTTACTTTACCACTCTGGGGCAGCCAACTACAGAATTGTTTCCACCTGTGAATGAGGAGTTCCGCCGGGATGGATATTCACCAAATCGTAGTCACTGGTTTTTTAGGGTAGTGAAATTCAGGAGGCCCTCACTTTCCATGCTATTTTTGCATTGTTTGAATAATAGCATAATTTTTCATAGGGAATATAGCATTCCTACAGAAAAGTACAAAAAAACAAGTATTTATGAGGAAGTTTAACTTCCTAGTTTCCTACTTGAAAGTATGTTAGAATAACTTGTCAACTCAGTTTAAGTAATATACCATGAAATATAACATCCAAATAGAAGATTGCTTCGTGAAAATTGCTCAATGCTGTGTGTATGTGTGGTTTGTTTGTTTAGTATTAGTCTGGTTCTGTGAAAAATGTTGGTATTTTGATAAGGATGGCATTAAATCTGTAGATTGCTTCGGGTAGTATGAACATTTTAATAATATTGATTCTTCCAGTCCATAAGCATGGGATATCTTTCTGTTTACTTGTGTCATCTTCAGTCTCTTGCATCATTCTTATATATTTTCAGAGTACAGGTCTTTCCTTGGTTAAGTTTCTTCCTAGGTATTTTATTATTTTTGGTGAAATTGTAAATGGGATTGTTTTCAATATTGTGTTTTTAAAATTCAGCATTATTGCTGTTTATACCTATTGCATCAAAAAATAAAATCTTTAAAAGAAAACTTAAGTAATTTAAAAAGTAATAAGGAAAAATATTTGTAAATATGGCCTGAAAATATTAGAACAAAAAATTATGTACACATTTATTATGTTTACAACTTCATAAAAACATAGATACTATGAATAAGGATTGGAAGAGAATGTGTTTTAGGAAAGTAGTTTATCCAGCTGGTGAGACTGAGTGAAATTTTTCTCTTCCTTTTTTCTTCTTAAACTTTCTTTAATGTTGTAACACTGGGCTAATAAACTTTTCTTTTAAGGCCTGTTTTTATAATCACCGGAAAGGTAACATTTTTTACCATTTGAATTATGTTACTATCATTTTATTTTATTTTGTTTTTTTAGATTTGATTTCTAAATAATCTCTATACCCAGTGTAGGGCTTGAACTCACACCCCCAAGATCAAGATGTTACTGTCATTTTATTTTTTTATTATTTTTTTAAATGTTTATTTTTTTTGAGAGAGAGAGAGAAAGGGGGACAGAGGATTTGAAGCATGCTCTGCTCTGACAGCAGAGAGCCTGATGTGGGGCTCAAACTCACAAACTATGAGATTATGACCTGAGCCAAAGTCCGATGCTTAACCAACTGAGCTACCTAGGCGTCCCAAGATATTACTGTCATTTTAAAGAAAGGTAGCAGTTGTGTAGGGCACAGATGGAAAAACATAAAAATTTTTAACATGTAGCACCATCCTTGATTAAAATGCTTTTGAAAAGAAATGTTTTTCATTCTTATTTTAAAAAGCAATCTCATTTCCACCACATTATTCTGCCACCCCAAACCAGCCATCATTTGGGAGCCCATGTATGGACTTTATCTAAGAAAGACAAATGAGGGAGATTTGCATCACTTGGTCCTTATGACCATCCCAATTCTCAGCCCTCCCATGGAAGGAACTAGTAGATGCCTACCACTATTTCTTTGGGACATCTGAAATGGAGATGGAAAATGTGGTATAAATTGTAGAGAGTAGGCTTCCACCCTACGGGGTTCTGCAAGGGGAGAAAAGAGTTTGTAAAACATAGTTCTATGTATTAGAAAAGGTGAAGATTGTGTTGGGTTTTTAATACCCATATTTACTAATATTATCCTGACTGCATGTTTTAGGTTTCTGGAGCAGAGCAGATTGCTATTATTTACTTTCAGCCAACAACAGCCACATGGTTCCCCAGTGCCCAAATTCTTATCCCTGGGATGAATCAGAGCTGGTTAAATAAAACTCTACATATGAAGTAATGCATTTTATAGGTGAGGAACCCCCTAAAAATGCATCCGGGCACTTATACAGAAGGGAGAAGCAGTTGTACCTCTCCCCTCTTCTTTAGAGAGTTTCCTTAGAAATGCCATAGGAAGCATCCTGGATTCTTACTCTTAACCTTTAACCTTTTGGAATATAAGTAAATTTCTCCAGGGGAAAGATAAACCTGGTGTCTCCAGCTTTACTACCCAGAGATGCCTCCACAATACAAGTCTCATTCCTCCCCTTGAAATGCAAACACAAACACATACACATCCACGAGGTAAATCTCTGTAATTTACCTCCTGTGGATGTTACAGAGTAAATATTATATGTGTAAATTTTATGTGTGTATGGTAAATCTCTTCTGTATGTGTCACAGAGTTCACTCATTAATCAGTCATAAATTAACCTTCCAGGGCTTGATTTTAGTCCAAGTCCCCAGTACAATTTTCTTAGAAAGCCCAAACTGCAAAAACAAAAATATTTTCTCTACTGTTCCACAGATTGGTTAGAACATCCCAAGACTTGCATATCCAAGTTAGTGTGACCTTTCACATTTATGTCAATCTGCTGCAATTGCTAAAATTTCTGAAACTCTTCTTTTATCATTCTTTTGTGTTATTCTGACTACATAAGGAAATCAGCCTTGCTATTTATGGCCTAGCTTTGCTTTTGGCCATTTGAGCACACTCCTTGATCATACCTGCCATAACCTTTTTTTTTTTTTTTAATGTTTATTTATTTTTGAGAGAGAGACAGAGCATGAGCGGGGGAGGGGCAGAGAGAGAGGGAGACACAGAATCTGAAGCAGGCTCCAGGCTTTGAACTGTCAGCACAGAGCCCGACGCAGGGCTCAAACTCACAACCGCCAGATCATGACCTGAGCCGAAGTCGGACGCCCAACCGACTGAGCCACCCAGGCGCCCCCATACCTGCCATATCTTAAAGTTACTTTTGATGGTTTTGAAAAATCAAATCCAGTTCCAAAGGATAAAGATTTCTATATCATCAGCAATCCTGAAAAGAATGATTTAAAAAGAACATCCAAAAAGATTTCCCAAAATATTATGAGCTATACTAATATTTGAAGAAACAAGTGTATGGCCTCCCAAGGTGATTTCTCTGATAGGGACTATTTTCATTTGGTTATGTAAGTTTTGGGCTATTTTGCTTTTAATTCACATAGCTTTATATAAGGAACAGAGAAAGGTATGTTCTGGTCCTGACTTGATGTCACCAGCACTAATCCTTAACCAAGTGAAGGTAACCTATAAAGGTCACCTCAGTTCTCTCCTACAAGTGAATGGAATATTCTTTTTCCAATATCTACACCATTGCATTCTAGGAGCTGCCATAATACCTTTCTTTTTCCCTGAGGTATGAGCAAGACAGCCATGAGGATAGCTAGCTAATCCAATATTGGTGACTTGGGTTGAATGCATATAGATATCAGGGAGGCAAGAATTCCAGTGGCAATAATACCAAGTGGGCATGAGCAACCAGTCTGGCTGTCCATTCACAGCAGGCTCTCAGCCAGTGCCTGAGTGTGTAGGGAAAGGGGTCTGACCACTGGGGTGAAGAGTGTGCCAAATGAACGGTAGGCAGGGCTTCAGGGCAGAAGTGGAGGCTCATAAAGCAGTAGCCCAATGGCAGTAAAGACAGTGCTTCCTCAGTAGACAGGCAGAGGGATCCAGAACTCACTCCTAACAGCCAGGTTATCAGTCTATCTCAAATCCAAGTGTGGTCCAGCCACAAAAGGAAAGAACTAGATCTGAACTTCCCAAATGGTGTGCTTAGCAGACTGATGGTATTGCAAATGGTCAAGGTTACACCACGATCAGGATCCCTCAGCCTTCAGGTCAGCCAGGCCATAGCTAGGGACCCCTACCCATACTTGTCCATTTACCCCCGAGTGCTACTCCGTATTCTTATTTTCCGTGTCTGTGATGAGAAGCCGTGGACAAGTTCTTTCAGCCTTGAGGACAGGAGCTGACCAGTTTGGGGTTAGTTTTTGGAGATACAAAGTTTAATAACCTGAATACTCTTCCTCAATTGCTGTACTTGTGAGCCATAGACATGAAAGGTACCTAAGTGGATTTAAAAGATGATTAGGAGGCCTGATCCACAGAATTCAGGAACTAGTTGAATGCAGGCAATAAGTGAAAGGCAAGAGGATGGTTTCTAGGTTTCTGGTTTGAGTGAAGACACATATCATCTTGGGCCTTATTAGCAGCACTGAATTGAGAGCCAGTGGAATAGCTGCTTTGGTCATTTTTGGGTTTGAGTTAAAGTAGTTAACATTCTTGCCCCTTTCAGACAAAGCTTGATTCACTTCTGTGGGCACTTCTGGAAAAAGGCTACAAAATAGGGACGTTCACCTTTATTTTAAAATAATACACAGGGGCACCTGGGTGGCTTAGTCAGTTAAGCGTCCAACTTCAGCTCAGGTCATGATCTCCTGGTTCGTAAGTTCGAGCCCCATGTTGGGCTCTGTGCTGACTGCGCACACAGAGCCTGGTGCCTGCTTTGGTTTCTGTGTCTCCCTCTCTCTCTCTGCCCCTCCCCTGCTCATGCTCTCTCTCTCTCTCTCTCAAAAATAAACATTAAAAATTTTTAAATAATACACAAAATAGTACACAAAAAATAGTACAGTCAAACCTTGGATTGCGAGTAACTTGTTCTGCAAGGGTTCTGCAAGACGAGCAAACATTTCTAATAAATTTTAACTTGATAAACGAGTGATGTATTGCAATACGAGTAGTACCTGACACCGAATGTCACATGATCACAACTGAGCCGTTGTCCCCCCCCCCCCCCCCCCCGTCTCTCTGGGATTGTGGGTGATCATCTCCCATGCTCGGATGCTCGGTCTCAGGCTGTGGTGTTTGGCAGAAATCTGTGATTTTTTAGAATGTTGGAAGGTGCCCACAACTGGCACTAGTGTATTTTTTGTCACTTCAGAGTACCTACAGACAGTGCTTTGCTCATCCATACAAGAGTAAGCTTAGGAATGCTTTGCTTCATTCTAGGCCTGGCTGTCTGCCGGATATAGACCCTTTCCTCTACTGCCTTATTGCCAGTTACACTAAATACAGTAGATGGCAAGAGTTTATTAATACTGTACTGTAGCCAACATTGTGTCAACATATACAATGGCCCCCATGCAGAAGAAGGTTGAAAAGAAAGGGGTGAGAAGGAGATGATTACGGTGGAAGTTAAGAAGGAAATCACTGAGAAGTGTGAACAAAGTATGCGAGTGGCTGAAATTGCAAGATTTTATAAGAAGTCTACATCTGCATCTCTTATGCAGAGGAGGAGAAATCGGTGGAGGAATCCCTCCTTTCAAATGATTAGGGAGATGTGTACAATGTGGGAAACAATGTAAAGTTTTGTTGAAAAGCAGCACCCAAATAAAGCTGTAGCAGTGTGAGCAACGATTTTGTTTAACGACAATGCAATGTCACATTTCCGCAAAATCCTTTAAGAAAGGCAAAAGCAAGTGTCATTGGATAGGTTCCTTGTTAAAGTTGCACAGAAAGAAAAAGATTCCACTGAGCCAAGAGAAAGCGGTGATTCTGTTAGTGAAAGTCGTCCTACACAATAACCCTCCTCTCTCTTATCTCCCTCAAACCAGCCACGAACATTTTCAAAGGTAAGTGGAAGTTAGTTTTGTTATTTTTCTTTATATTTTGTGTTTTATTATTTTGTATTAGATTACAGTATTGTAATCATTTTTATATGAATATTTTTGGGTTGTGGAACAAAACATCTGAGTTTCCATTATTTCTTATGGGGAAATTCGCTTTGATATACAAGTGCTTTGAATTACAAGCATGTTTCTGGAAGAAATTATGTTCACAAACTAAGGTTTTACTGTATTTTTTCTTCAATTGAATGCTCTGCCCTAGTATTTCATGGTACCAGCTCTGTAGCAGCATACTAATTTAGAGCTTACAGCCTACTTTGCCTAGAATTACTACACCAGGGCTTTTGCCCACTTCGGTCAGAATTGGCTTAGGGGTACCTAGGTGGCTCAGTCAGCTAAGCATCTGACTTGAGCTCAAGGTCTTGATCTCATGGTTTCTGAGTTCAAGCCCCACATGGGATTTTCTCTCTCTCTCCCTCTCTCTCTGTGCCTTCCCCACTCTCTCTTTTTCTCTCTCTCTCCCTCAAAATAAGTAAATAAAGGGGCACCTGGGTGGCTCAGTCAGTTAAGCATCCGACTTCGGCTGGGGTCATGATCTCGTAGTCTGTGAGTTAAAGCCCTGAGTCAGGCTCTGTGCTGACAGCTCAGAGCTTGGAGCTGCTTCGGATGGATTCTGTGTCTCCCTCTCTCTGCCCTTCCATGGCTCATGCTCTGTCTGTCTCTCTCTCTCCCTCAAAAAAATAAACATTAAAAAATTTTAAAAGAAAAAATAAATAAAAATAAAAACTTTTTTAAATTAAAAAATTTGAAAAGAATTGGCTTAAACTGGGTGAGGCTGCCTGCCAGAGAGAGAGGAAGCACTTCAGCTGGGAGGGATGAGGGCAGGTTAGGACTGGCTGACAGTAACAGTAACAGCTGTCACTACTGGAACCTTTGGCACGAGCCACCCCCTCTACACATGTCAGCTCAATTAATTCTCACACAAACCTATGACTAGTTACTATCTCCATTTCACAAGTGAGAAAGCTGATTTTCCTAGAGATTATAGGAAAGAATTGAATCAAAAAGACCCAAATGCAAAGCTTTACCACAGACCAGTGAACTATTTAACCTCCCTGAGCCTCAATTTTCTCACCTTAAAAAAAAAAAAAAAAAAAAAACCTGTAATAATACCTACTTTGCTACATACCTGTGAGAATTAAATGAGACAGCACATGTAATATGCCTATCACAGTTTCTGGAATATAATCCACATTCAACAAATGGCCTATTATTTTTCTCATTCACATTTGATGCTAGACCTATAGCCCTCTTTAATTTACTCCCAATTTTCAGAACTCCCTGGGATAGACTGCATAAAGTCTTTACAAAGATGTCCCTGGTAACACGGGCCTGTGGATGTCACTTCACATGGCAAAAGGATTTTGCAGATGTGGTTAAATTAAGGATTTTGAGATGAGATTATCCAGGATTCGCTGGGTGGTCCACTGTAATCAAGGGCTCTTTATGAAAAAGAGGTAAGAGGATCAGCATCAGAAAAGGGAGCTGTGTTTCTAACTCCGTAAGATCCATTTGCTGCTTCTGACCTCTGGACTACAATATAATAAATGTATATATTAAACTACTAAATTTGTGGTATTTGTTACACTGGCAATAAGAAAGTAATGCATCGCCCAACTGAAAGAGGTGAGAGCGGACTCCAGGCTGCACACCTCCATTGACCCCAGTGTCCAAGCCAGACTGTTGCAGGGTACTCACTTGGCTAGCTGTCCCCGGCCCCTTGGCTCAGGCAGCCTCAGGGCTGGAGAAAGTAAACCTATGCAGCTGCGGTTTTTGAGTTTGAGGCTTTTTCTCCAAGAGATTTTTTTTTTTTTTAATTTAGGGGCCAGATATCGAGGAGAGAAAAAACATGCTACAGAGAAATATGAAATAGAAAATAAATACAAATGCAAGCTGTTCTGCTAGTTTTATAACCGCGACACACTGGTGCTGAGACAAAACATCACAAAGTTTCGAAGGTGGTGGTGTTCCTTTAGCACGGCTAAGTCTTCGGAATTCTGACTGCAGTCCTTCTTTAGGGGGGCATCACTGGGTCCTTGGCACAGTCCACGCTTTGAACCGGATTTGAACGGGAGAACCACCACGTGGTCCAGGTGCTAGCAGCGGAAGTGGGTGCGTTGGTGGGTCGCGTGACCCCAGAAGCTCCTCCCCTCGGTGCCGTAGGGTCCTCCAGGTCGTACTTCTCCAGCGCCTGAGTGATGTGCCCCTAGAGTCTGGAGGCACGTCCGGCTATTTGCGCCTCTTTGATCCTCGCCTTCCAGTGGCACGTCGCCCAGACTGCCCTGGCTTGGCTGGCCCTGGCCTCTTCCCGCAGCCCGTCACTGGTGCGGGAATAGGTGATCCAGGCAGGGGGGTGACCGTCCCCTTCCAGTGTGAAAAAATGCACCCAAACTCCGCCCCCCTTTGCGCGTCTCACAGCACGCACACGCAAGCAAGGACTGGAGTTGGGGATTCTTGAAAGAAGTGAAGCCTCCCAGCGTGCTGGAGGGGAACAACCTTCAGAGGGGGCGCACAAGCCAAGGAGTAACTGCCCCGCCGCGCCCGGGAGCCTGGCTTGGACTGGAGCGCGTGTATCAGGAGCCAGGGGCTCCTTAAAGGGCACCACACACACTAGCCCCTTCCTCTGGGAGCCAGGTAAAGTCTGTACGCGTACTCCATCCCGGGCCCCACGCCCAGAGCTCTCCTGGAGTAGGGAGAGATACGTGTGGTCCCTTCCACCAGACCCCAGTAATTTTCATGTATTCCTCTCAACAGACCTGTTTTTACCGAAGAAACCTTATTTTACCGAAGAAACCCTTCAAATGGGGCAAATGGCCAGTGTGTAGTGTGGTTCTGATGCTTACTTAGTCTGGGGCCCTTTCCATTATATTCCAAACGCTCCTTTTTATATGCAAATGAGGCCAACTGTGTCGGTGACACTTTCCTACAAAATGAAACAATGCCATAATTACGAAGGCTTGGGAATTAATGGTACTAAATGGGTAATTTGGGTTTAATGTTGAATCTTGGAGTAGGTGACCTAGGTCCAGAAAGAGTGGCTTTCCAAGTGTCACCTCTGCCATCTGGTGGTCAAATGACAATATAACTAAAACAAATGGGTATTAATACTATCATCTTGTACAAGTCATGCGTGCCCCCGAGGCTGGGTGAATGATTGGAGTGTGAACTCTTGACTTTTAGAGCCTGAGATGACAAAGTAAAATGTTAAATATACAAATAAAGGTCAGAGGCCTTCCATGATAATCTCTGCTTAGGGTGAAGAACCTCATGGTTTACAATGGAAGAGCCCATTCATCCATTTATTCAACGAATATTTATTAAATCTTGTCTTACGTCTGTTTGCCAGGAAACCGATTCTAGGCAGAGATTTGAATGAGAGAGGGTTTCTGGAGAGTGCTCTCGAGAACAACCCCTGGAAAGGCATGAGGGAAAGAGAACTAGTCAGAAAGGATTGAACTGGGATGAATTTGCCACAGAGGACTTAGCCAATCCTACTGGGAGCTCTGGAGTTGGCTTGGCAAGGGACAGAGCCTCTGTCCCACATCCATCAGTAATTTGATCACTGAGTTGTATCAGTTGACACTGGCCGTAGCTAGGGGAACGAGTGCCTTGGTCCTAAAAGGAGGATCCAGGAAGCACACCACACCATCCACTACAGACCCCTACTGCTTCTTGGGCACTGTGCCATGGTCTAGGGATGTGCTATTGAACAAAACAACATCCCTGCCTCCAAAGGTACCCAGGGGTGCAGAGTTAAAGAATAAACAAATAGGTAAATGTTTAAAAAAGCAGGAAACAAAATTGTTTTATAGCTAGTAAATGTATCCTGTAAGATTAAATAAACAACAAAGAAAAATCCTTGCTTTTTATTGGTGGCAATAAACAAGGTTGAAAATATTTAGGGTGAAAAGTGCATTCACTCTCTGATGATGCAAAAATTGGAGATGAAGGACAAAGTTTGTCCAAAAACAGTTCTAGAGAAACTTGCCTATGAAACGCAACCAGAGCAGTGGGAGATCACTTTGGCATTCATCTCTGCATGGACTGTAGCTCCACCCAAGACTCGGTAATGGGGTTTTCCGTCTATGCCGTGACCTGCAAGTGTTCTGAGCTATTGGTAAGAAGGCTGCCCATAGGCAGGGGTCATTCCTGAATGCAGCATGGGGTGCGCTGGCTGCTGATTTGGGGTTCTCAGACATTGCACTTTGGTACAATCAGGAAAGGCAGGTCCTTGGTGCCTGCTTAGGTGGAACCAGGGAAGTCCCAGTGATGATTCTGCTCCCCCATTGGCTGCCACCCCACCAAATACTGTTGTCCTGGCCATCCCCCCTTTTTTCTTTACAGAGAAAAAGTACTTGGACTTGCCTGTTTTCCCAGGCTGCTACTTCTAGCATGACAATGCACTCTATTCCTTGAGCTCGTCAGGGCTTAAATATTTGAAATGCACAAAACTATTTCTCTGCCATGGGTTTCAGAAAAATCATGTGAGACTTAAAAAGCCAAAAATGACCTTCCTTGTCCCCTGGTTTGGTTGTGGTGTCCGTTCTCTGAGGCAAGACGGATGGAATTGTCTCAGAGGTTTGGGTGAAACAGAGGACCACAACGGGTGCTGCTGACAGTTCTAAAACATCTCTTCAGAGCTTCAGGTGCTGGCCTTCACACATCCCTGTTTGATGTCCTGCTATCAACTCCTCTCTCTATTTGCCTCGCTTCTACCTAACTAGCTCCTCCTTCTGAATTCTGTCCTCCAGCTCATGCTTAAGTCAATAAGTGACTAAGTAAGTCTAAGTAAGCCTAAGTAAATAAGTGACTAAGTAAGCAAGTAAGTAAGTCTAAGTAAGTGGGAGCCATTCTTTCCTTCAGCCTCCACTCCCTCCCCGCTGGTTAATCATCAGGTTTTAGACAGTTGCACATTTGCTGTCACTGCTGCAATTCAAGACACTGCTAACAACCTCCTTACTTGTCCCTGGAGAATAGAGTTTCTTAATCTGAGCGCTATTGACATTCGGGACAGGATCATTCCTTATGAAACTGTCCTGTGCATTGTAGGATGTTTAGTAGCATCCTGGCCACTACCCACTAGATGTCAGTAGCATCCCTTAGTCGTGATGATCAAAAATGTCTTCAGACCACTACAGGCCAAGCCATATTGGAGCCTGCAGTAAGAGGAAAAATGTGTGCCCTGTGTACATTTACCAAAAGGTCCTCTCATATTTTGAACCGAGTGTGAAAAGTTAATGAAAGGTTTGCAACAACGAAAAGACTGAATTCACTCTATGCTGATGTAAAATTTGAAGGGGGAAAAAAAAACAACAAAAAGAAGACATCGGGAAACCAGTCCACGAGAAACTTTGAAACAAGACCCAGTACAAAATGAAAATACAGGTCTCCTTCTTCAAAAATTATGACGAATTTCAAAACAGTGACAGAAGAATGTTAAACCAAGTATGGGGCCTTTTGAAGCGTGGGGTCCTTCTGAACATGGGGCCCTAGTCAACTGCACGGGTCTCACACTTGTGAAGCTTTCCCTGAACCCCATGTTACCCAATCTTCCTGATGGGGAATGTGACAGCTGTGTGGGCCCTGGGAACCCCAAGCCTGATTGGAAACAACTGTTCGCATTGCACAATAACACAGCATCCTAGAACACACAACACGGTGAATTCTTGGCATTAATTTTGATTTTTAAAAAATAATTGCACTAAAATATTATTTATCTTGATTATCAAGGATTTGGGCCCCCTCTTAAATTTTGCCCCTCACTTTCCGCACCCCAATCTGAGACTTTGTCAAATGCTCCCTGCTGATCTAGAGGAGTGGTTCGCAAACTTTGGCCAGTGTCAGAATCACCTGCAGAGCTTGGTAAGACACAGGCAGGTGGGCCCCACTCCCAGTTTCTGATTCAGGAGGTGGGGGTTGAGGCCTGAGGATTTGCATTTCTAACAAGTCCCCAGATAATGTTGAAGCTGCTAGTCCTGGGCACACTGAGAACCATTACTTTCAAGCCATCCTTCATTTGCCAGCGAGAATGGTATTTCCAAAATAGAAGTGACTTCTCTGCTTAACTCTTCATGGGTCCCCATGGCCTATAGAATACAATAGATGCTCCTTGGCATGGCAGACATTACCCCAGAGGCTACCTTTCCAACCCCTTCTTGTTTCCTCCACATGATGCTCTGCACTATGGGACAGGATGACTCTTACACATCCTTGAACACTCATATCATCTGTCATGCCGAGAAACCTTTCTCAAACCTCTAGGTTGAGCTAAGTGCCTTTTCTTTGCCCTCCCACCGCACATCCAATACGACAAAGTCAACATTTAACTTTGTACTGAAGTGTTTATGTGAATGTCTACCCCATCAGATGGCAGGAGCCGGGAAAGGTTATCTTTATTCCTCTAGTCCCCATTTACCTTCTATGGCAATAGAATTTACCAGTTCTATTTACCAATAGCATCTGATGAACTGAACTGAACTGAACTAGCCGGAACACCATTCTGTTACAGTACAGTGAAAACAGAGAAAAAGAACATAACCTTGAGGGGCAGATAGAGATGTAAGTGCATAAGGGGAACACAGCTGAGTGTCAAGAGTCTTGAAGCTTAAAGATCTGCCAGTTTTTCAATGGTCTATGCATCTAATACTTTTTTTTTTTAATTTACATCCAAGTTAGTTATCATATAGTGTAACAATGATTTCAGGAGTAGATTCCTTAATGCCTCTTACCTATTTAACCCACTCCCCCTCCCACAACCCCTCCAATAACCCTGTATTTGTTCTCCATATTTAAGAGTCTCTTATGTCTGAACCCCTTCCTGTTTTTATATTATTTTTGCTTCCCTTCCCTTATGTTCATCTGTTTTGTATCCTAAAGTCTTCATATGAGTGAAGTCATATAATATTTGTCTTTCTCTGATTAATTTCGCTTAGCATAATACCCTCTAGTTCCATCCAGGTAGTTGTGACTGGCAAGATTTCATTCTTTTTGATTGCTGAGTAATACTCCATCGTGTGTGTGTGTGTGTGTGTGTGTGTGTGTGTGTGTGTGTGTGTATACACCACATCTTTATCCATTCATCCATCAATGGACGTTTGGGATCTTTCCATACTTTGGCTATTGTTGACAGCACTGCTATAGACATTGGGGTGCATGTGCCCCTTCGAAACAGTATACCTGTATCCCTTGGATAAATACCTAGTAGTGCAATTGCTGGGTCATAGGGTAGTTCTATTTTTAATTTTTTGAGGAACCTCCATCCTGTTTTCCAGAGTGGCTGCACTGGTTTGCATTCCCACCAGCAGTGCAAAAGGGATCCTTTTTCTCCATATCCTCACCTACATCTGTTGTTATCTGAGTTGTTAATGTTAGCCATTCTGACAGGTGTGAGGTGGCATCTCATTGTGGTTTTGATTTGTATTTCCCTGATGATGAGTGATGTTGAGCATTTTTTCATGTGTCGGTTTGCCATCTGGATGTCTTCTTTGGAGAAGTGTCTATTCATGTCTTTTGCCCACTTCTTCATTGGATTATTTGTTTTTTGGGCATAAAGTTTAATAAGTTCTTTATAGATTCTGGATACTAACCCTTTATCTGATATGTTGTTTGCAAATATCTTCTCCCATTCCCTCAGTTGCCTTTTAGTTTTGCTGATAGTTTCCTTCACTGTGCAGAAGCTTTTATTTTGATGAGGTCCCAGTAGTCCATTTTTGCTTTTGTTTCCCTTACGTCTGGAGATGGAGACATGTGGAGTAAGAAGTTGCTGCAGCCAAGGTCAAAGAGGTTTTTGCCTGCTTTCTCCTTGAGGATTTGGATGGCTTCCTGTCTTGCATTTAGGTCTTTCATCCATTTTGAGTTTGTTTTTGTGTATCGTGTAAGAAAGTGGTTCAGTTTCATTTTTCTGCATGTCGCTGTCCAGTTTTCCCAGCACCACTTGCTGAAGAGACTTTATTCCATTGGATATTCTTTCCTGCTTTGTCAAAGATGAGTTGGCCATATGTTGGTGGGTCCATTTCTGGGTTCTCCATTCTGTTCCATTGATCTGAGTGTCTGTTTTTGTGCCAGTACCATACTGTCTTGATGATTACAGCTTTCTAATACAGCTTGAAGTCCAGGATTGTGATGCTGCCTGCTTCGGTTTTCTTTTTCAAGGTTGCTTTGACTATTTGGGGTCTTTTCTGGTTCCATACAAATTTTAGGATTGTTTGTTCTAGCTCTGTAAAGAATGCTGGTGTTATTTTGATAGGGATTACATTGAATAGGTAGATTGCTTTGGGTAGTATTGACCTTTTAACAATATTTGTTCTTATCCAGGAGCATGGAGTATTTTTCCATTTTTTGTGTCTTCTGCAATTTCTTTCATAAACTGTCTATTGTTTTCAGTGTATAGATTTTTCACCTCTTTGGTTAGATTTATTCCTAGGTATTTTATGGGTTTTGGTGCAATTGTAAATGGGATCGATTCCTTGATTTCTCTTTCTGTTGCTTCATTGTTGGTGTATAGGAATGCAACCGATTTCTGGGCATTGATTTTATATCCTGCAACTTTGCTGAATTCATGAATTAGTTCTAGTAGTTTTTTGGTGGGATCTTTTTGGGTTTTCCGTATAGAGTATTATGTCATCTTCAAAGAGTGAAAGTTTGACTGAGTCTAATACTTTTTAATGCAGAGATAACCCTTAATGTGTTATTGATGACCTCTAGATCCTATTGATAGCGATAACTGTATAAGCTGTGAAAGAAAACAGCTAAGAAAGAAAAACATGAAACCCTGGTTAGAACCAATAACAAATGCAGCAAGAAAGAAAGAGCAACAATAGAATAGGATAGTCTAGGATGACACAGGTAGAAAAACAGAGCCTGAAAGAAAAAATTCTTACACTCAGAGGGAAAGCGGCGTTTTTTCCCCACTAAAAGTTAATTCTTACTAGGTCAAAATTCTTCAATTATATCTATTACATTGAAAAAGCACCAAGAAGGGCACCTGGGTGGCTCAGTGGGTTAAACACCCGACTTCAACTCAGGTCATGATTTCACAGCTCGTGAGTTCAAGCCCAACATCAGGCTCTGTGCTGACAGCTCGGAGCCTGGAGCCTGTTTCAGATTCTGTGTCTCCCTCTCTCTCTGCTCCTCTCCCACTCACACTCTGTCTCTCTCTCTCAAAAATACATAAATATTAAAAAAAGGAAAAAAGAGGGGTGCCTGGGTGGCTCAGTCGGTTAAGCGTCCGACTTCAGCTCAGGTCATGATCTTGCGTTCCGTGAGTTCAAGCCCCACGTCGGGCTCTGTGCTGACCGCTCAGAGCCTGGAGCCTGTTTCAGATTCTGTGTCTCCCTCTCTCTCTGACCCTCCCCCATTCATGCTCTGTCTCTCTCTGTCTCAAAAATAAATAAATGTTTTAAAAAATTTTTAAAAAAAGGAAAAAAGAAAGCATTGCAGACTCTGGGTCTGAAGTTCTCTCTTCCAACAAGAGAGCAGGATGCAGGATTGAAAATGCAAGAGAGGCTAATGTCCGGGAGAAGACAAGAGCCCTGAATAAGGGTCCTTGCTCCGTTTTTATTAGGATCGGAAGGCTTACAAACGTGGTGAATGGGAGTGCACAAAGAGACAATGAAATCATGAACATTAACTCATGGGTGTGAGGGAAAGGGGATTTTGAAGACACGCAGTGTTAGGGGTTTGGGTCAATACAAAACAAAATCCTGGCACCAGGCAGAAGGTTGTTTACAGCAGACATGGGGGGGGGGGGGGAACCATCTCTGTTTACCTAAACTGGCCTAGGGGACAAGAAAGACAAAGCATGCTACCTCAGGGTCTAGAAGGCACCTTTCTTTTGGTAATTAGCTCCACTCTGGGCAACTTTGCCCCAAGGCTGTCCAGAGCCCTATTTACCTGTTCACCTAATTTGGTCCTTCCTTCCTGTGAAAGCAGCTTTCTGCTATAGTACTAAGTTGGGGGGGCATTTCTGCTCTGAATACCTAATCTTGTTTACCTCATCTTGAATGTTTTCACCCTGAGATTCCCTATTCCTATACCTTTGTCCTATGCTGGGACTTTTGCTTCACTTCACCTATTCTTACTCACCTAATCTTGTTTACCCAGTCTTGGGTGTATACATCCTATGGCATTCTAATTCTTTATGCCTTGTTAACCCATCAGTGCAGGCTCAGGGAATTCCTAAACTTATTCCCCGCAAGAAAGAAAAAGTACCAAGAGATCAATTGGTTTCATTGCTTTAAAATGGGTTTTGGGGTGCCTAGGTGGCTCAGTGAAGCATCTGACTTTGGCTCAAGTCATGATCTTGACATTCATGGTTTTGAGTCCTGCATTGGGCTCTGTGCTGACAACTCAGAGCCTGGAACCTGCTTCAGATTCTGTGTCTCCCTCTCTCTCTCTCTCTCTCTGCCCCTCCCTCACACAAGCTCTGTCCCTCTTTCTCAAAAATAAATAAACATTAAACATTTTAAATAGGTTTGAAGAAGTATTTTACAATATAAAAGATTAACACTAAACTTCAAAGTGCAAAGCTACCATATGAATCCGTTTAAGTGAAATTTGTTTGGATACTTGGCTCTTGATGTCATGGAAAAGGGATGGAAAATATGAAAATCACAGTACCTCAAAGGAGAGAGTGATCTGCAATCTACCATGGAAAATGTTAGATGTCGTTTGGGATAAAGTAAACCAAAATCCTGGCATAAAAGTATTGCCCATCAAACTTTAAGAAAGGAAGCGACATGGTGATGCTTCAAATTCCAATAATGTCTCTGGGAAAAGTGTGTTTGTAGTGTATTTCCAATATAATGATTTCCATCATACATCTTTGTTGCTTTCCACACCTTTTTAAATAGACACATTCTTGTTAGGGAAATCTGAATATAACCTTCCTCGTTGGAAATTGTGACTGCATGCTTATGGAATAATACTGCAGTGGACACAGAGGTCCTACTTCAAGGAAGTACTTGCTGCCCAAGCTGTTCAGAATTTGGTGACCAGATAGCCCCCAGCTATCGCTCCAATCAGGGTTTCCCTAAACTATTGCCACGCCCAAACACACACCCTTCCATCCAACCGTTGATAAACTGATAGCATTCTTGGTATATTTCAGGTCACTATGGGACAACTCTGATTGAGGTCGTATGTGCTCTAGGACTCCCCATGGCATTTCCTGAGGCTTCGGTGAGCCTACATCACATTTCTCTCTCCAATCCTACCTCTTCACCTCCAACAGAAAGGTGGTCCCTAATAAATACCCTGAATGAAACCCCCATCTCACAGAATACAGATGTGTTCACAGAACTAATTGGAGGCATATATTGACAAGTTTATGGAATATGACACATTTGTGGTTCTTTACCTCTTTTACTAATTAAGCACCAGCTAGAACATGGATAGATGGATAAATGGATGGCTGGATGGATAGATTGGTAGATAGGTAGATAGACAAAATAGATACACCAATAGATCTGTCAATATCTATATTTAGATGATTTTTCACTCTGCAGTCATTCTGTCTCTGTCTCTTTTTTTTTTTTTTTTTTTTTTTTTTTGATGTGGGATGGTCATGGGATTTTCCAGTCATTACTCCTCCCTCCAAGTAATAGAATCAGGAAATGACATTCAGAAGCAGAACTAATTATTCACTCATTCATTCAGCAAATATTTAGTGAGTGCCTACTCTGTGCCAGGTCTTTCGGTTTCCTAGTGCCTAATGATACAAAGGACCTGAGACATATTTTCTGTTCTCTAAGGAAATCCATCTGACATTGAGGAAAAGCATTGCTAGGGGCTTGAACGGAGGAAACACTGGTCATAGAGATGGGACAAAGAAGAAGCCAGAGGTTTCTCAGGATGTAGAAGTGACTGTGCAGTAAACAGGTGGCATTCCAGCCATTTCCGGCAGAGGGAGCACCACATGCAAAGACTTGAACACATGAAACAAATCAGTGCCCTTGGGGAGGGGAAGTCTTCAGTTTTCCAACATCCTCTCTCACTGTACACCCTTTTCTAAGAGTGAAACACTTTTGACTCTTCAAACTGCCCATCTGGATTAGCTCCTTGTCCTTTGTGTCTTTGTTAGAACTGTACTTCCTCCAGGAATTCTTCTTTGATTCCTTCAAAACTAGGCTGCACAAGGGGTGCTGGGTGGCTCAGTGGGTTAAGTGGCTGACTTTGGCTCAGGTCATGATCTCTTGATTCATGGGTTTGAACCCTGTGTTGGGCTCTGTGTTGACAGCTTGGAGCCTGGAGCCTGCATTGGATTCTGTGTCTCCCTCTCTTTCTGTCCCTCCCCTGCTTGTGCTCTGACTCAATCTCTCTCTCTCTCTCTCTCTCTCTCTCTCTCTCTCAAAAATAAATGAACATTAAAAAAAAAAATTTTTTTTTTTTTTTAAAGCTGGGCTACAAGAGTCTGCTACATGGTCCCACAGTGTCCGGTATATCTACCTAACACAACCTCTATTATACTGTGCTTTAGTGGCCAATTTACTTGACATTTGCCTCTGACTATACTGTAACCTCCCTGAAGGCAGAGGCTACTCACTGTTCATTATCAGATCTCAGCACAGTGCTGAAAAGATGAAAGGTACTGTTTGTTGAATGACAAAATGAAAACTGCTAAGTGCAATAGAGTTAGGAAGGTATTTTATTTATTTAACAAACATTTATTCAGTGCCCACTGTATACTAGGCATCTCCAGGCATTGAAAATGGCAGGACTAAATAGAGCAAAGAACCTCATGGAGTTTATATTCTACTGGGAAAGACAGACAATACACAAACTGCTATAAAGTAATATAAAGCAGGATTGGGGGAGGAGAAGTTTCTTATATCATATAAAATAGTCCGAGAAGGGGCACCTGGGTGGCTCAGTCAGTTAAGCGTCCGACTTCGGCTCAGGTCATGATCTCGCAGTTCCTAAGTTCAAGCCCCGTGTCGGGCTCTGTGCTGGCAACTCGAAGCCTGGAGCCTGCTTCGGATTCTGTCTCTCTCTCTGCCCCTCTCCCACTCACCTCTGTCTCTCTCTCTCTCTCTCTCAAAAATAAACATTAAAAAAATTTTAAAAAATAGAGAAGACTTTAGTCATGAGGTTATATTTGAGCAAAGTCACAAAGGAAATGAAGGAATGAGCTATAAATATTTGACAAATAGGATATATACAATACAAACATCAGCAATACTTCTTAAAATTACCCCACTAATGTTGCCTCTATATCATGACTAATTTCTTTCTCTCAGCTATTGCGGGTAATGTCAGAAAGGATTTTTGTTAAATTCTCACTTTTATTGTGTCTATCCCAAGCAAAACATCTCAAGGTTCTTTATTTCACAGTCTATTTTATAAGGATTCCTGAGGTGGTCAGGAACTCTGTTTCTAAAGCATTTTGAAATCATAGACTAACAATATCTTCTATCAGTACAAATATTTTATCTTTTGTTAGTTGGCAGGCCTAGGCAAGAGCAGTTAATATGGCCACTGAACTGATTTAATTTCTGTGAGAAGCTTAAATTTCCAGGGTAAATTCAAATCTGTGATAGCCTAGCCTCTTTGGCAACTTTTAGTTTAAGTATAAATGATTATAAAATTATATCAGAGATATGCAAGGTGTTTCTCCAAGATCTGTAAGGGACAAGGAGAGTTCCTTGGTAGGGGTTATGTAATCACAGGGTTCTCTTTTCACGGAAAGGAAAGACAGTGGCTATGTTAGTGCTGCGGTGATATAGAAAGGGCAATACAATATTGTGTAAAGATTAGGTGGTGACCCGCTGAGAAGTGATGAGCGTTTTCTATCAACAGAAGAATCTATATAGCATGGGAACCATTACGTTTGGTGGAGACCTTAAAACAAAATCAATTGAAGTTTTTACACCTTTTCCTACTGCTGTCACACTGTCAGACAAGGTGGCTATGTTTTGATTACTCAATGAAATGCTGAAATAAACAATAGATCTCTGAAGATTACCAGGTATTTGAATTAATACTGCTAGTGTTTATTCATATTTTTCATAAACAAAGGGAAATACAGATTGTGAATCTAGGATCCTAGGAAACACATTTTGACAGAAAGTCATTGTACCAATCTTTGTGATTATACATGAGCATGTTTAAAAAAAAAAAAACTTCAAAAGTATACAATCCTAGAAAGTACACAATCCTGCATATTTGATTTTGAGAAAGACATTTTACATAAGCATAATTTGCCTAAGAAGATAAACTCTTTTTTATTGTCAGTTTTTTTTTCTTCATCCTAAATTTGCCAAAAAAAGAAAAAAAAAGAAAGGAACTCTCATACAGGTTTTGGAGAATTTTACAATTTGAAGAATTTTAGACAAACCTGATATTCCTATTTTCCTTTCTTTTATAGCGAATGGAACAATTCTTGGTCTTGCCTACTAGTCATTTAGGAAACTGAAAAATAGTTCAGTCACAAAAGGCATCTTAACAGCTTTATTATTCAGAATTTGAGGGTTGAATTTAGAAAAGGCAACAGACAGATTGCCAAGAGACAGATTGATAAATATCTAAAGACTAACAATTTGCAGCAAAGTTGTAAAAACGTTACAGTAAACAATGATTGCTAGGAATTTAACTTTTTTCAAAAGTAAGGACTCTTTTTTTTTTTAAAGATTTTACTTTTAAGTAAGCTCTATACCCAATGTGGCACTTGAACTTAATGCTGAGATCAAGAGTCACATGTTGTTCTGAGTGAGCCAGCCAGGCATCCTAAAATAGGGACTCTTAAAAAATAATTTAGGGGGCGCCTGGGTGGCTCAGTCGGTTGAGTGTCCGACTTCAGCTCAGGTCACGATCTCGCGGTCCGTGAGTTCGAGCCCCGCGTCGGGCTCTGGGCTGATGGCCCAGAGCCTGGAGCCTGCTTCCGATTCTGTGTCTCCCTCTCTCTCTGCTCCTCCCCCGTTCATGCTCTGTCTCTCTCTGTCTCAAAAATAAATAAACGTTAAAAAAATTTTTAAAAATAAATAAATAAATAAACGTTAAAAAAAATTAAAAAAAAAAAAAAGATTTAGGACTATGTCAAGAAGTACCATGAGTGAGCAAAAGAATTTAGTGACTTCTGATCTGTACCTAAAACAACATACCCATTTTATAGAAAAAAAAAAGATCAAAACTCTAATATTACTCCTTTTGTAGATTAGTCACATAATGGTCTGCAGTAAAGGATTTATTGATACACCTTTATATGTATTCATTGCCACATTCATATACAGATCTATAAATATGCAAATAGGTATTCATTTTAAGCCTTTATGGTTTTAGAATATAAGTAACTTAGTAATAAAATAAATGAAACAATGTATATATCACAGTAAATTTACCATCTAAAACTATGACTGAGGCACCTGGGTGGCTCAGTCGGTTAAGCGGCAGACTTCAGCTCAGGTCATGATCTCACAGTTTGTGAGTCTGAGCCCTGCATCGGGCTCTCTGCTCTCAGCGCAGAGCCTGCTTTGGATTTTCTGTCTCCCTCTCTCTCTCTGCCACTCATGCACTCTCTCTCTCTCTCTCTCTCTCTCTCAAAAATAAATAAGCATTTAAAAATAAATAAATAAATAAACTATGACTTTCTTAAAAACAGAAAAGCATATGCATTATCATTGTGTATATACCTATGTTTTAAAAAAATATTATATTGTCACATTTATCCAAGGTAACTAACTTTTCTTTTTTCCAGGCACAAAAGAAAGGTAAAGAATTGAAAACAAAATGCTGTCTATTTTTTTTCCTTCAATATTTGTTTCACATAATTTTAACAAATCTGAGGAGGAAAAATAACTAAAATGTGTGTATCATCCAAGTGTATTTGCCGATTTTGTTAATCTATTGTCAATTTAAGCGATAAAGGTAACTTAAAACTACGTTTAGTGACTAATGTTTTATATTTGTTTCTTCTTCTAGAAACTGCCTATACATCCAAAGATTATTTATTAATTAAATTAATGATTTGCCTAAGGTTTTGAAGTTAGTTAAAAATCTGGAAATGATAACATAGCTAACACATTAAATGCCTATCATTGTAGCATTGTAAGAATTTCACAAAATTATGGGGCGCCTGGGTGGCGCAGTCGGTTAAGCGTCCGACTTCAGCCAGGTCACGATCTCGCGGTCCGTGAGTTCGAGCCCCGCGTCAGGCTCTGGGCTGATGGCTCGGAGCCTGGAGCCTGTTTCCGATTCTGTGTCTCCCTCTCTCTCTGCCCCTCCCCCGTTCATGCTCTGTCTCTCTCTGTCCCAAAAATAAAATAAAATAAAATAAAATAAAATAAAATAAAAACGAAAAAAAAAAAAGAATTTCACAAAATTAAACCTTTTGAACAGACAGTCATTTCATTCCATTTAGTTGAATACAATTTTATACATGTAACTTTTTACTTAAAGCAAGTTGTGGAAACAGTGGTAATTTACTTAATTCATAAAACCAAATTAAAAAATTTAAGAAGTTTGAATCATAAGAAATTTAACCCTGGTCTTGAACAAACAAAACTGTTGGGCTGACATTTTTATATGGTAAACTAATTTTTAAAGACGCTCAATCATGACAAAAATTATTCTTTCGTCCTAAAATTAAAGGCTTTTCTTCTCACCTCATAGCGTTATGCAGCCTATTGTGTAGATATACTTTTTAGTGCCAGTAAGAAGAAACATAGTTTAATAACCTTTTCTTTTCTTTCTTTCTTTCTTTTTTTTTTTTTAGATACTTTTGACTGCTTGTCTGGACTATTCTTGGGCTGAGCACATAACAACTGAATGCTTCTTTAAAATTATTTAATCTCTAAAGTTTCCCAAGAGAAGGAAAAAGAAGAAGAGAAAAGGAAAGAAGAGGAAAGGGAAGGGAAGGGAAGGGAAGGGAAGGGAAGGGAAGGGAAGTGTAGGGGAGGGAAGGGGAGGGGAGGGGAGGGGAGGGGAGGGAAGGGAAGGGAAGGGAAGGGAAGGGAAGGGAAACATGAGGGAGCCAGCTTCAGACAAATGTGAAACTGTTCCTGTAAAACTGATTATGATCCCTCTGTGAGGAGGGGGAAGAAAGTTTAGATAGAGAAGAATAAATGTTACCTATATACACACAAAAGAGAGTGATACATAGTTGATTTGGATGTAACTTGACTCCTTGACAACTCTATTGAGCCATAAATTAAAACATGAGGTCTCATTCATTCCTGAAGCACAAAAAAATAAAGAAGAAGGTGTCTCTAAGCTTAAACAAAATTTTCTCTCTTTTAGACAAGTCAATCTCCTTAAGAAGCTTTCTTTCTTTTTTTGTTCTGAGGTACTTCTCAAATGAACAACCTCATTCGTGTCAAAGTTTCCCCAAATTGGCCATCGCATTCCCAATTGTCCCTGGTGAAATTGTGCCAGTTAGAAAGTTAAGGGTGCACGTTAGCGTATAAGGAGAAAACATGAAGGCAACAGGTGTCTCTTGGAAGACATGTGGTTTCATGTTGAGAAAGCCCCCCAAAGATGGGACGGTCTGTAAGAATAAAACCTGGTTAGCTTTGTGTCTCCGGAACCGGGCCAAAGCCCAATTTTTTGCTAATCCAGAGCTGACCAGAATTTCCCGATTTGGTGCAGACAAAATTAAACAGCGCAAATCTGTGACTACACTAAAAATCATTGAATTGTACACTTTAAATAAGTCAATTGTATAGTATGTGAAGCATATCTCAAGAAAGCTGCTATGAAAAAAGTCTTCCAAAGGACTATTATATTTGGAAAGCACAAAAACATTGAAACGGTTATGTTGTTTTTATACTAAGGGGAAACTGGAAAGAATACAATTGTATGTTAACAAGAGAATAGTTAAATACATTAGGGTAAAATTGTATGGTGGAATATTAGCTAGTCATTAAGAATGTTTTTAAGTAATACTTAACGACAAAGAAAAGGCTCACAGTAGAGTCTTAGTGTGAGAGCAGGATAAAAAGTGTGCATTCAGCATAATTTTACAAGGAAATCTCATTAAGGGAAAACAGCATATAGAAATAAACCCTGAATGGAAAGACAACAGCATAACAGTGTTTATGAATGATGGACTGTGGGTAATTTAAACTTTTTTCGTTGTTCTGTCTCTATCGTTTCCAGTGAAAATGAATTTTTATTGCTTTTATAATCGGGAAACAAAATGTTGTAAAACAAAAATGGCTATGGGGACCTAAAGCAAGGTTTTTGTTTTTTTTTTTTTAATTTTTTTTTTCAACGTTTATTTATTTTTGGGACAGAGAGAGACGGAGCATGAACGGGGGAGTGGCAGAGAGAGAGGGAGACACAGAATCGGAAACAGGCTCCAGGTTCGGAGCCATCAGCCCAGAGCCTGACGCGGGGCTCGAACTCACGGACCGCGAGATCGTGACCTGGCTGAAGTCGGACGCTTAACCGACTGCGCCACCCAGGCGCCCCTAAAGCAAGGTTTTTATATTGATTTGAGTGTACAACAGAGTAACATAGCACTAAAGTTCCAAGTACAGGGTCACCATATGAATTTGGTTAAGTGAAGGAAGAGACTATTGAAAACAAGGATCCAAGTAATTACTTTTTCCTTTCAGTTGTTCGAAATACTGCTGCCAAATCATCTCAGATTACTCCAGCTAGGCTCAGAGCAAACCCACCTCTTGAGTTCAACACGACATTGACCCTCTTCTTTCCCTGCATACAGCCCTCTCATTTGTGCATTTCCTTACTTCATCTCCCCACTTCTCCTCACTTCACCTCGGGATTTTCCTGCTATGTATCTGCTATCCTTCAAATAAATGCTTCATGTAAGCTTACAATAGCTTGTGTGTACTGGCATTGTACTTGATTCAGTTCAGTGCCAATCAAATACCTCTTCAGTGGCCCCGCCAGGTTTTCTGAATCATCCATGCTATATCCCTATCCCATAGGCAATGACAGAAGAAACCTGATACACACACTTTGGATAATGTTGTGGTAGGTCTTGCTTCTCAACACCTCAGTGTCAGTTGTTAGGATTGGACTGTAAACTGATGCAAACTGATGTAAACTGATGATGTAAACCTGTTTCCTTCCAGCTGTGTAGGATGGTTTAATCTACCTCATGGATACCACATTCATTCATTCATTCATTTATTCATTCATTCATTCATATATATGGGCTATTGCCTCCTGGGCTCAAGAGGTTCACCCATCCCCAAACCATCAATGAGGTAACCAGTTCCTTCTGATTCACCAAATCTTTCCCCAGCTCAAACCCCACCTCCTCACCAAGTATTCTCTGCTTGCCACCATCCTGTTCACTTCTGCTTTTTCCAGTCTTTTGAGGATACTTTTTCTTTTCTTTTTTTTTTTAAGGGAAACTTTTCTTCCCTTGTTTTTAAGAAAAAATTTAATGTTTATTTTATTTTTGAGAGAGAGAGAGAGAGAGAGAGAGAGTGTGTGTGTGTGTGTGTGTGTGTGTGTGTGAGCAGGGGAGGGGCAGAGAGAGAGAGGAGACAGACTTTGAAGCAGGCTCCAGGCTGAGCTGTCAGCACAGAGCCCAACGCAGCGCTTGAACCCACGAACCATGAGATCATGACCTGAGCTCAAGTCAGATCCTCAACCAACGGAGCCACCCAGGCGCCCCGAGGATCCTTTTTCATTAAAAAAAATTTTTTTTAAGGTTTATTTTTGAGAGAGAGAGAGTCAGAGCGTGAGTAGGGAGGGGCAGAGAGAGAGAGGGAGACACAGAATCCGAAGCAGGCTCCAGGCTCCGAGCTGTCAGCACAGAGCCCAACGTGGGGCTCGAACCCACAAACCACGAGATTATGGCCTGAGCCCAGGTGGGACTCTAGACCAACTGAGCCACCCAGGCACCCCTCCTTTTTCATTTTACAATTATTACACAGCACACAATAATGTCCTTATAATGTGTCTTTTCTCTAATTGTCAGTGTCAGGGGATGTTGTGGTCAGTTTTGCTGTGTTTTTCATTCCTTTACTTCTGGCTTAAACTGACCCTTTGTGCAATATGAAAAGAGAGAGGGAAGATTTTTAGTACTGGCTGTGATATGGATCTGTATCAGAATGGCTGCCTCTGTCTGGTAGGTACTGACTCCAAACAGAATAAATCATCAGTTCACATTTAATGCTTTTTTAAAGAAGATGACTTAATTTTTTTTAATGTTTGTTTAGTTTTGAGAAAGAGAGAGAGACAGAGCATGAGCAGGGGAGGGGCAGAGAGAGAGAGAGGGAGACACAGCATCTGAAGCAGGTTCCAGGCTCTGAGCTGTCAGCACAGAGCCTGATGGCCCAATGTAGGGCTTGAACTCACGAACTGTGAGATCATGAAGTTGGATGCTTAACCAACTGAGCCCCCTAGGTGCCTCTTATACTATCTGGGTCACAGTCTTCCTGTGTGACCCTCATGTGTGGTGTCTTTGTTTTTAGCTTCATAGGTCCTGACCAAGCCATGGCCGAATACCCTTCAATCTTCTCTTCCTTTCAATTGCCCTTAAAATAAGTGATCTGCAAAGCTCTGCCCAGTGTTTTTCTTTTTCCTCTGTACATACTTGTTCTTTCTCTGTGGTCTTACCAATGCCCATTAAATTCTTACCTCCACCAGTGTTGGCCTTGACCTGGACCCACCTATGAGCTTCTCCCTACACCAATCTATGATAGAGGGGGTCCAGCTCACCTGTGAGATAAGGTGAGTTTGAAGCGGGTCCTGCCTCCACTGCAGACCCAAAGGATTGAGTAGGTCATTACAACCTGGGTACTGGGAACACACCATCAGCCCAGCCATCTCTTATCCATCTCTACTAGGAAGGCCAAGTTCTTTGGTGCCCAGAATTTGCTGCTTTCCTGGGATGCAGATAAATAGCTTGGAGTGTCCAAGCCTACAGTCCAGGCTTGCATTCCAGTCAGCAGGTGAGAATTTATTCCTACCAGCTTTATTTCTTTTTCCCAAACTTCTTCCCCTTGTCTTTGATATATTTCACCAGGAGCTGGGAATTCTAGTTTCTGAACTGGGGTTTCCACTCTCTCTACTCCAGCTGCCACATGCTCATTCTAGGTGGGGGTCAGTGTCTCCTCCCTCTGTTGGATTTTATGTGTGATCGAATGAAAGAACAAGATCTTTCTTCCCAAATATTTACTCAGCTCCCTTATTCTTGCTCCTTCCAACCTCTCTGTTCCCGCTTCCGGTATGCCAAATGGCTGTGTGGTCCACAATCATTCTGCAAGCCACAAGACTCTCCCCTCTATGCAGCTTACCTTGAAATGTATACCCCAACCCAGACCTTTCTCCCCAACTCAGCCTGACTAATTTTCCGCTGGCTCTCCTGCTGGACGTTTCACTGACCTCTCAGCTTGTGCTTGGCACATATAAGCCAAATCGTATTCTTCCTGTTAACTAATTCCTCCCTTCTTGCTTCTCTACTTTGGTTAATGGCACCTTAGGGGCGCCTGGGTGGCGCAGTCGGTTAAGCGTCCGACTTCAGCCAGGTCACGATCTCGCGGTCCGTGAGTTCGAGCCCCGCGTCAGGCTCTGGGCTGATGGCTCGGAGCCTGGAGCCTGTTTCCGATTCTGTGTCTCCCTCTCTCTCTGCCCCTCCCCCGTTCATGCTCTGTCTCTCTCTGTCCCCCCAAAAATAAATAAACGTTGGTTAATGGCACCTTCATTTCCCAGTTACACGAAGCCTCCCAGACCCTCATGTTCCCAATCTTCAAATCAATTGTTAGACCTGGTAGATTCAATTTCTTGAAAGAAGTTGAGATGTAGTAGAGAGTAGTGGTTACTGTCAAACCAGAATTCCCAGTTCCATTACATAATATCTGTGTACCCTTAGGGCAGTGATTTAACCTCTGTGCCTCAGTTGTCCCATCTGTCAGGTGGGAATAGTAATGGTCCCTATATTACAAAATAGTCATGAGTTTACATTTGCTAAAGCACTCGAAAGAACACTAGGTGCATTGTGTCACCTGTCTGCTATTTTTATCTCTTCCGCCCAGAGCCTTCCAATTCCACCATGGCCTGCACTTCATTCTCACCCTGAGTGCCCTAGTTCAGATCTTCACTGAAGCCCTCCCTTAGCTCCTAATTGTTCCTCCCTCTCCTAGCTATTCTTGCTGCGTGCTAGATAGAGCTTCCTAAAGAACAGCTTTGGTCACCCGCCACATTTTCCCACAACCTCTGCCACCCAGCTGCCACCATTTCTCACCAGAATGACTGAAATAGTTCCCCATCTGGTTGCGTTGAATCTACTTGTGTTTTTCTAATCACCTCCATACTCTTGTCACATCTGGTCTTGTCACGTCTCTGTTGAAAACACTTCAGTGGACTCCCTGTGCTCTTGGAATAATTGTAGTCACAGCCTTGCTACTCAAAGTGTGTCCCTGGAGCTTGTTAGAAATGCAGATTCTTGGTTCCCATCCCAGACCTACTGGCGTCTGAATCTGCATTTTAACAAGATCGCCATTAAAGTTTGAGAAGCCTTGTTCTTCAAGGCCCCAGATGGTCTGGCCTTCTTTCTTCAACAGCCTCCTCCTCCTCTACTTCTCTCCTTGCTCACTGTGCCTCATTGTGTTCTGGCCTCTCTGGTCTCCATTAGGTCCCTCCAATGTCTCAGGCTCCTCCTCACCACAGGGCCTGGTACCTGTGCTTCCCACAACCTGGGATGCTCTGCCCATTATCCTTTTGTTTTTGTCTGGCTAGTTCCTTCAGGCCTCAGCTCAACTGTCATTCTCTCAAAGAAGTCCTTCTTGACTCCTAAGACCAGGCCAGATCGCCTTATTATTCAGTTGCACAGCATTTTGTGCTTTTCTTCTAGAACACTGAATGCAATTTGTAATTATATATTTATTTGTGTGAATATTTAATGAATGTGCATCTCTCCCCCTAGACCACAACTCTATGAAGACAGAAACCACGTTTATTTTGCTCATCTTTGTAGTCCTCAGAATCTAGTATGGTGCCTGGGATATTATAAGTACTTAATAACCACCTTTGTTCATTCATTTAGCAGATATTTATTGTGCACCTACTATATGCCATTCACTAGATGCTGGATATATAGATGCTGGATATTAAGGAGGAAAGCCAGGGGTGCCTGGTGGCTTGTTCAGTTAAGCTTCTGACTTCTGCTCAGGTCATGATCTCACGGTTCGTGAATTCGAGCCCCAGGTCAGGCTCTGTGCTGATAGCTCAGAGCCTGGAGCCTGCTTTGGATGGTATGCCTCCCTCTGTCTCTGCCCCTCCTCCACTCACACTATGTCTCTTTCTCAAAAGTAAATAAATATTAAAAAGAAAAAGGAAAACCACACAGTTTCTGCTCTCATTACAGTTTAGTAGGGGGAAACAGGCAATCAAATAATCACAAATAAATATAATATTACAATGAGGTAAATACTATGAAGCAAAGGTACAGAATGCCATGAACATTCAGGAAGGCTGGTCAGAGATGTTTTCCAACTGCCACTACTGAATATAAAAACCATAAAATTCAACATGTATTTTTCTTTTATAGAACAGCTTTATTGAGATTTAATTCACATAGCATACGATTCACTCATTTAAACTGTACCTGTCAATGGCCTCTAGCATATTCATAGAGTTGTACAATCATCACCACAAGTTTTAAAATGTTTTCATTTCCTCAAAGAAACCCTTCTGCCTTTAGCCATCACTCCCATCCTCCCCAGCCCCTCACAACCACTAATCTACTTCCTGGCTCTATAAATTTGTCAATTCTGGACATTTCGTGTAAATAAGATCACCTAAAATGTGACTTTTTGTGACTGGCTTCTTTCACTTAGCATAATATTTTCTTTCTTTTTTTCTTTTTTATTTCAGAGACAGAGAGTGTGTGTGTGAGCAGGGGAGAGGAGTAGGAGGGGGGAAAGAGAGAGAGGAAGAGGGAGAGAGAGAGAATCTCAAACACTTTTTATGTTCAACACAGAGCCTGATGCGGGGCTCGCTGCCATGACCTTGGGATCATGACCTGAGTCAAAATCAGAGTTCAACACTCAACCGACTGAGCCACCCTGGCACCCCAGCATAATATATTCAAAATTTATCTATGCTGTATCATTTGTAAACACCCCATTTCTTTTTGTTGCTAAATAATATTCCATTGTACCATGTATTTTTCTTAGCACGTCCAGAAACCGGATGCCATTCCACTGTATTCACCATAGCCAAACAAATTCAGTCATGTTTCTAGAAAAAGGTGACAGTAAGTAAATGTTGGCTGAAATTTACAAGGGTGGCAGCCATGTGTAGAAAGCTTCTTTTCATGAGTGACTTTATTCACTGAGCTCTCTTAGTCTGTTTAGTATTCTGACTCACAAACGGAAGTGATTCTATTTTGGCATTCTTTCTCTCGCACTTAGTTCTTTGGTCTCTACTGACTTGCTGCGTCAAATTATGCAAGTTACTTAAACTCTGTTTATTTAACTCCTGCATGCTCTGTAAAATGAGTCCAGTCCAGCCTGTTTGTTGGCCAAAACTGTTTGGAGACAATTTTTCATGTGATATGCATCATCAGCTCCCACAGAAGGCAAAAGGAATTTGATGTGTGGGGGTAGTCTGGGATCCAGTCCAAAATTAGTGCTCATCTGGAAGAAATATGGAAGTTTGATACTTGCTCACTGGCCTTTTAGTTGTACTCACTTATTGCTTTCCCTCTAAGGAAGTTTGTAAATCTTTATCTCTTATGCCTTTTCTATATAAGGTGAGATAAGATTAAAAAAAAAAAAAAGATGGTAATGGAAAAAGCCCTCTGACATTCTTAATTGGCCAGCTGTGAACCAAAGAGAGTAATTTGTCTCACCTTGCTTTATGACCTGCAGAAGGATTACCCATGGTATTTAGTATTCTAATTTTCCCCCTTGAGATTGTCCTTGCCAGACCCCGTCTTGGGATGTAAAATCCAATTAGATTAAAATTATCACTCATCTTCTTACCCAATGCCCTGTGCTGGGTGCGGAGGAGGCTGCAAAAAGGAAGAAAATGAATCGTTCTTTCAAAGAGCTCACAGTCTAATGGAGAGATAAGGAGCGGTACCTAAGGCAGAATGAGCTAAGTGCCAAGGGGAGTAAAAACCTAAATGCTCAGGGAACAGAAACAAGAGAAGGGATTATTGCTAGGAGTAACAGTCATGGTTATGTGGAGAAGATAATCTGAGTTGTGTCTTAGAGAACAGTTAGAACTTTTAAAGGGGACGTAGGAAATAGTAGGTGAACTTTCCAAATGGACTTCCCTGGGGTGGGGGAATTGCACAGCAAGACTGGTGTGAAGGGCAGTTGTGAAAAATAAACCTGAAAAAGTAGGTTGTAGGCCTCGAATACTGGCCTGGGAAGTCTGTTCTTGATAATTTAAGCGAAAGAAAGTCAACGAAGGTCTTTGGCAGGGTGTACCTCAAAAGTGCACTTGAGGACAGGCAACCTGGCAAGAGGGCGAAGGACGGATTGGCAAGAGGAGAGACTTCAGGCTGGGAGACCAAACCGGTGGATGCTGAGCCGAGGTAGGGAGGATGGAACGGAGGGGACAACCTCTGAGCTGTAGGTATGTTGAAAACTAGGGGCAGACAGAATAGGACACAACTCCCTCCAGAGGTAGGGCCTAGGAGGAGTCAAAGTCGTAGCCACACCCTCAAGTGACGTCAGGCGGCCGGCTGCGCATCCGATTGGCTACTCTGGCCTCCAGTCCTAGGAGAAGGCGGTGCCCTGCCCCGGCCCTCTCCAGGCTTGGAGCGAGGCGGGCACCCGCGGAGAGTCCCGGCAGCCCCGCGCCAGGCGCGGCCAGGACTTCGGGCACTGCAGCCAGGGTCCCGCAGCAGAGGTAGGCAGATGGAGAGGGCCCGGAGCTGAGGGGCGAGCCCAGCGGCTCGGATGCCCGGGATCCCCGCCCCCTCGTGAGCGCGCCGTCCCGGGGAGCTTGCCGGGCGGCGGTTGGGGGCGGCGGGCAGAGCCGGCGGGCGGGGACCAGGGCGGTGGAGCCGGCTGGAGGAGGATGGAGCGGGACTCGCCCCCGCGCCTGCCGCCGCAGCCCCGGCACTCGGCATCGCCCCCTCGCTGCCTCCAGGACTGGGGTCTCGGCCGAGGTCGGTGGCCGGCGGCTCCTCGCCCCCTGGTCTCCCGTGACATTTTGTTTGAAAACGCGGGGCTGGGTGTGTGGCGCGGCGGGGGCAGTTCTGGGGGGGGGGTGTGCAGCCGGCGCCCCCGCGTCCCCGCCCCAGGGTCCCGAGCAGCTAGGGATGCTGCGGCTCGGCCTTGGCTTCCTGGGAGCCGCGCTGTGATCTCTTGGGTGAAACTTCCCAAAAGTTGCAAGAACCATTTTCTGCCCCTCGAGTTGCCGGAATGTCAAAGTGCCCTTAGGTGACCTACTACGAAACGGCGCTGGCCCTGAAGTTACTAGACCACTTTTCAAAAGACGGAACATCCGAGCCCTCGATTTTGATGTGCGAAACTCTGTGGAAAGAGCGAGTTGAACGATTTACGCGTCAGAGCTCTGGTGCTGTGCTACCTGCAGGTCACTGCTCTCTTTGTGAAAATGCCCGTCGCAAGCCTCCACCGCACCGCCGCGTGGGTCCCCGAGGAGCTGTGGGGTGGGGAGCACGGCTGCTCCTGGCAGGGCCAGCGATGGGCAGGCGTAGCCCAAGTGGGGCTGGTTGGTGGTCAGGAGCCTTCTTAAACAAGGCAAGCCTCAGTGTGGTCAAGAAAGACATCCTTTCTGCTTTGGAAGAGAAATAGTTACCTGGCCAAGTTAAGCCGTCCCTTAAGAGGAGCGAATTAAAGAATGTGAGTGGCTAACCCTGAGCTTCATCAGGATAAGCCTCAATAGATGAATTCTTTTTTTTTTTTCTTTTTCTTTCTCTTTTGGGATTTGGAAGAGAAACAGGAAGTCAGAGATTCGGAGAAAAGAGCATTCACTCCATAATTGTAAACAGTTTATTTTGTGTCAGTAAATATTTCCAAAAGTCATGGGGGTGGGGGGTGGCTTTTGGAAAACCAAGATTTTTTTCCCGTGCACCGCAGTGAAGATAGGTTACTTTAAAATTCAAAATCTAGAAATGTTATTTATTTAGCAAGTGGTTATACCTCCCAAAGCTGTACAGTTCTATAAAATCATATGGTAATGGAAAAGAATGGTGGATGTTGTTCAAAGTTCGAATCTTTACTCAAGATGGTGCATTAACACAACAGTTACTTTATACTAACTGAAATTACAGAATGAAATGAGGAAATCAGGTGTCTAGACCTCTTGGTGGATCATTAGCCAGCCAATCTGTAGTTTTGAATTTTTTTAAATTATGATCCTATTAGTAGGGAATGTAGACATTAGATGCCAATTCAGTAATATTAAGGTTCTGCTACTTCGTTGTAAAATATGTAATTAGCATAACTAAAGACATAAGTAGGTATGTTTAATTTGGAATTTATTTATCATGTCATTTTCATAGCAAAGTAGTCTTGGGTAAGATATATGTATGAACTTGCCATATTTGAGGTTAGTTAGCATTTACCTCTAAATTATTTGAGTTAACGGTAGAATTCTTGGCAGGGATAACTACAAACAATGGATCGTTAAATTTGTAAATGTTGAGTTAATATACATCCACACAAATTGTTACTTTTTAAAAAATCATTTTTATTCTTTAATTTGGAGTGGGGAAGATCTTTCTAAAGTACAAAACAAAACTCAGATTGCATGAAGAAAATGATTGTTACACTTTACCACATATTTAAATAAATTTTTTTTCTTTGTGTGCATCACAAACAAGTTTTAAAAGACAACAAATGTATGGGGAACAATTGTGCAAATAAATGTGTAATAAGAATATTTGTATCTGCATTACTTCTTGTTAAAATTTTTATTTACTTTTATTTGAATAAAGTTGACACAATGTTACATTAGTTTCAGGTGTACAACATTGTGATTCAACAGCTCTATAAAACTGTTATTTTTCTTTACTCATTTGTAAATAATTGCTCTTTTTAAAATTGAAGTATAATTAGTGAACCATAAAATTTACTCCTTTAAAGTGTACACATCAGCGACTTTTAGTATATTCACAAGGTTGTGCAACTATCAGCACTAATTTTAGAACAATTTTGATCATTCAAAAAAGAAACCCCAAACTATTAGCTGTTGATCACCATTGCCCTTTCTTCACAGCCTTTGGCAACCACTAACTTACTTTCTGTCTCTTTGGATTTACCTGTTTTGTGTAAATGGAATCATACAATATGTGGCCTTTTATTCAGGCTTCTTTCACTTGGCCTCTAGGATAATTGTCACAGCATGTATTAGTACTTTATTGCTTTTTTTGTGGCTGCGTAATATTCCTTTGTACAGATATACCACATTTTGTTTATCCATTCCTCTGATGATGGACACTTGGATTGTTTCCACTTTTTGGCTATTTGAATAATGCTGCTGTGAACATTTGTGTATAACTTTTGGTGTGAACTTATGTATTCAGTTCTCTCGGGTATATAGTTAGTTAGCATTGGAGTTGCTGGCTCATATGGTAACTTTATGTTAAAACCTTTGAGGAACTGTTAAACTATTTTCCAAAGCAGCTATACCATTTTTACATTCCCAGTAGCAAAGTATGAGGGTTCTAATTTCTCACATCCTCACTCACACTTGTTATTATGGCTTTATTATTTTAAACATCCTGTTTGGTTGCAGTGGTTGTCATGATTTTAATTTGCATTTTCACTTATAGCTAATGATGTTGAACATCTTTTCATGGCTTTTTGGCCATTTGTATACCTTCTTTAGAGAACTGTCTATTTAGATCCTTTGCCTACTTTTTAATTGTTTTGTTTTATATTGTTGAGTTGTAAGAGTTCTTTATATATTCTGGATAAAAGTGTCTGATATACATGATTTGCAAATATTTTTCTTCCTTCTGTGGCTTATCTTTTCACTTTCTTGATGATGTCCTTTGAAATAAAAGTTTTTAATGTTGATTAAGTCCAATTTATCTATTTTCTTTTTGATTACTCATGTTTTAGATGTCAACTCAAAGAAACTTGACTAATTTAAGGTTACAAGATTTATGCCTATCTTTTGTTCTAAGAGTTTTAGAGCATTGGCTCTTACATTTAGGTCTTCGATCCATTTTGAGTTAGTTTTTGTATATGTTGTGATGGAGGGGTCCAAATTCATTCTTTTGCATGTGGATATCCAGTTATCTAGCACCGTTGTTGAAAAGACTCTTCTTTCCCCATTGAACGATTTTGGTACCCTTGTCAAAAATCAGTTGACTATAGGGGTACCTGGGTGGCTCAGTTGGTTTTGAGCATCTGACTCTTGATTTTGGCTCAGGTCATGATCCCAGGGTTGTAGAATCAAGCCCTGCATCCGGCTCCGTGCTGAGTTGGAGCCTGTTTGGGGATTCTCTCCTCTCTCTCTCTCTCTCTCTCTCTCTCTCCCTCACTGCCCATCTCCCCCACTCACATTCTCTTTTTCTTTCAAATTAAAAAAAAAATCAGTTAACTATAAATTTGAGGTTTTATTTCTGGACTCTTAATTTTATTCCACTGATCATATGTCTGTCTTTATGGCAATACCATACAGTTTTGACTACAGAAACTTTGTAGTAATTTTTGAAATTGAGACATAGGAGTCCTACAACTTCTTAAGATTTTTTTTGGCTATTCTGGATCCCTTGAATTTCCATATGAATTTAGGATCAGATTGCCATTTTTGCCCAAAAATGCAGTTGGAATTTTGAGAGGGATTGAATTGAATGTATGTATCCATTTGCAAGTATTGGCATCTTCACAATATTAAGTCTTCTAATCCATGAACATGAGATGTCTTTAATTTATTTAGGTTTAATTTCTCTCAGTGTTGTTTTGTGGTTTTCAGAGTGCAAGTTTTGCACTTCTTTTGTTAAATTTATTCCTAAGCGTTTAGTTCTTTTGATGCTATTGTACATAGAATATATTCTTGATTTCTTTTTTTTTTTTTTTTGGCTAATGCGTAGAAAAACAATTGATATGGTTAATTGTATATTGGTCTGGTTTCCTGAAACCTTGCTGAACTCAAGTAGTTCTAATAGATTTTTTTGTGAATTCCTTAGAATTTTCTGTATGCAAGATCATGACATCTGAAAATAGAGATTTGGTTTTCTTTTTTTTTTTTTTTCAAGTTTATTTATTTCGAGAGAGAGAGAGAAAGCATGAGAGAAAGAGAGAGAGAGCATGAGCAGGGGAGGTGCAGAGAGAGAGAGAGAGAGAGAGAGAGAGAGAGAGAGAATCCCAAGCAGGCCCCATGCCATCAGCACGGAGCCCGATGCAGGGTTCAAACTCACAAACCAAGAGATCATGACCCAAGATGAAACCAAGAGTTGGATGCTTAACTGTCTGAGCCACCCAGGTGTGCCTAGGTTTAGTTTTCAAACTGGATTCTTTTTATTTTATTTTCTGGCCCTGACTAGAACCGCTAGTACAGTGTTGAACAGAAGTGGCAAAGCAGACATCCTCGTGTTATCTCTGGTCTTCGGCAGATCAGTCATTTATTATTAAGTATGATGTTAGCTGTGGGCTTTTCCTAAGTGCTTTTTATCAGGCTGAAGAAGTTCCCTTCTATTGCTAGCTTATTGAATGTTTTTATTATGAAAGGGTGTTGAATTTTGTCAGATTTTTTTTCCTACATTGATTGAAATGATCATGTGGTTTTGGTCTGTTAGTCTATTAATATGGTTCACTGTATTGATTGATTTTTATCTGTTGAAAAATATCTGCCTTTAGGTAATTTTTTTTTTTTGCCTTTATGCTGTTTTTAAAACTGTAGAAATTTTCAGTAGAGCATACACAAGTTATTTTAATTGTAGGGGAAACTTACCAGCATGAATTAGACTCTTCTTGCTTAACAATGTTTCTACATTTCTCTGCAAGGTACAAGTGACTCAAGACTTAACAGTGTTTGTTTCAGGACAGCTTTTTATTTTATAATTTTTAGTCCATATGTTTTTTTCCTTGTCCATTCTAAAGCTAAGGAGGAAAGAACTGAAGTAGCAGAATTGAGAAAAAGCTTGCGACTGACAAAGTGCATGATCTACTCGTAAATCATTGACAGTAGATGCTAATGTGGGTGATAAGTGTCATTAACAAGGCTAATATCCTTAGGAAAAAACAGACAACAATGGTATGAGGCTTCTATAAAAACAAAGAAATTAAAAGAGAATGATGTCCAGTTTTACAATTATAAGTTTCCCTTAAATTATGGCCAGAACTTAGGAGCATCTGGAAGCTTTGAGATGGTTGGGGTGCTCAATAAAGTTGTAGCCTTTGTAGAGCAACTCTGCTTTTATTTATTTCTAAGTTATTGAATGATAATGTCAGTATGAATATGAAAATTGTCTTAAGCATAAAACAATATTTATACTAGGAAAATAGTCTTCTGTGGGTTATTAGCAACACAAAGTTTTTAAAAACTGGTATAGGATGAGGAAGTGTTGTATTACACTCAATAGTGAGAAAATCAACTTGGATAATATGTGAGGGAGACATATTTTTAGAAAACGAAGGAATAGTACACTTCAACTGCAGATCTATCCTGGGGTTCTGAGAGTTTTGCTCTCACGTATATGCCGAGACCAGGGCTTGGCTCCTTGAGGAGATCCATTCCTAATACAGATTTCATCTGTTCATAGCAAGGGCAATTCAGAAATATATCATCAGGCCATTTATTCAAATGACCTGGTGAAACATTAACATTTAAAACATTGTTTATGAATCTCAGAACCAGAAAAAATGAGTCGTTTTTTTGCACTTCAAAATTTCTAGACCAGTTCCCCTGGTGGAGTGCAGTGCTTCTCCCTGGGATTAATCTCCCCAAAGGAAAGCTAACATTATGGGAAACACTGATTCCAGATGTACTTAATGTAGGTGATTACAAATTCATATTTATATCTTTTCTCTTCTTGGACCAAAAAAAAAAAAAAATTATACAAATGTATCCAAGGTCATAATACTTTGCCTGGTTAAATATGCCAAAGGATTTTTGGCTTAAAAGAGATTTTAGATCTAGGATTTAGATTTAGATTTTAGATTTTAGGATGATGATAAGTAATAATTGTAATGTAAATCTAACTTATAATTGTAGCACTGGTAATGAAGTTTCTGAAACCTAAGAAACTATCATGGTACCAAGTGAGTCAAATTGTGATAGTTCTGTAAACCTAGGAGTGGGGTAAAATTTTGAGCTGGAAGATTAAAACAATGTTTTATCTATTGGGCAGAGCTAAAATAATACTACTTGTCTGTGTTCAGATGGTGCTATTCTACTGTCCATAGTGCTATTAAAAATAACAGTATTTAATTTGTTCCTCACAACGTACTCATGAAGAACAATGGTTTGTTATTATCAGTGTCCTGCTTTTTCTAGATTGGATAATCTGAGACACAGAAAGGATATGTTATATAAAAAGACTGAATAACACACTGGGCCTCCAACCCTGACCTCTGTCTCCCACTAAGTTTCTTCCATGAGCTATATAACCAGTTATGGAATTTGTCTTAGAATTCAAAAATTTGTATGTGGATGACATCATTAGATGGTAACGTGAATATGTATACAGGATGACGTAATGAATTATCCTGAATGCTCATGGGTTATATGCCATTTATGCTTTCTTTTCTAGAATAAATATGGCAGAGCTTACTGAGACAGAAGGACCAGTAGATTGGAAAGAACGATGTGTGGCTCTGGAGTCCCAGCTCATGAAATTTAGAGTTCAAGCAAGCAAGATAAGAGAGCTTTTAGCTGAGAAGGTATGATTTTCTCTCCAACCTTTGTTACTAAACATCACCTGTTTGGGGCATATTTCATTTACATTAAATAATTGCAGTACTTTTGGGGGGTAAACATTTTTAAAATAAAGAACATATTTAATTTTTTGTCAGGGCTTTAAAGCTATTTTTGAAATATTCTTTTGCCAATTTTTAGACGGAATGGAACATTAAGCCAAAACACATTTCTTTGCAGAACTAGTGGAATATGTAAGAGTTGTGTGTATTTGATGAATGTGGAGTTCATTCATTCCCTATAGAAAAGCTATAATTTATTTGATTTTTTTTTTTTTGGTTTTTTTTTTTTTTTCAACGTTTATTTATTTTTGGGACAGAGAGAGACAGAGCATGAACGGGGGAGGGGCAGAGAGAGAGGGAAACACAGAATCGGAAACAGGCTCCAGGCTCTGAGCCATCAGCCCAGAGCCTGACGCGGGGCTCGAACTCACGGACCGTGAGATCGTGACCTGGCTGAAGTCAGACGCTTAACAGACTGCGCCACCCAGGCGCCCCTAATTTATTTGATTTTACTAGAGGAGTGTGACAGCATTTTAATTTACTAAATGTTTAAGAAAATCATGTTTAAAGTGGTTATAGAAGAATGTTCCCTATGGATAGTAACACATGTTTATAGTGTATTTGAAGGTATGCACCCATTTAAGAATTTGTATTGACTTAACCCTATATTGCTAAACTATTGCCTGGGCTGGAATTGAGTTTAATATAATTACATGCTTCTCTTAATAGTTCTAGTCATGTAATTAAAATTTCATCTATGTCACAGGAATTTTTTTTTTGCATATATGTATATAAAATCCATGGATTAATTCATTCATGTGTTCATTCATTCAACAAATATTCACTGAGGGCTCATTTTGTGCCAGGCACTCTTCTGAATGCTAAAATTACATCTGTGAACAAGAAAACTCATATTCCTGTTTGCAGGGAATCTGGATTCTAGACCTGTAGTGTCCAATATAGCAACCACTAGCCATAAACAACCACTGAGCACTTGAAATGAGGCTAGGACAAATTGAGGTGTGTTAGAAATGTAAAATACACCTGGATTTCAAAGATTTAGTATGAAAAAAAGAATGTGAAATGTCTTAGCAATAATTTTTATATTGGTTACATGCTGAAATAACATTTTGTATATTAGATTAAATAGAAAATATTAAAATTAATGACATCTATTTCTTTTTACTTTTATATTTATTTCTTTTTTTAAGAGTTATTTACTTTTTGGGGTGCCTGGGTGGCTCAGTCGGTTAAGCATTCAACTTTGGCTCAGGTCATGATCTCGTGGTTTGTGAGTTCGAGCGCCTCGTCGGCCTCTGTGCTGATGGCTCAGAGCCTGGGACCTGCTTCGGATTCTGTGTCTCCCTCTCTCTCTGTCCCTCCCCTGCTCACACTCTGTCTCTCTCTGTCTCAAAAATGAATAAACACTAAAAAAATTTTTAAAAAGAATTGTTTATTTATTTGTAACATATATAAAAATTTAATTCCAGTGCAGTTGAATAATTTCTAGTGTACAATATAGTAATCCAACGGTTCCATACCTTACTCAGTGCCCACCGAGACAAGTACACTCCTAATCCCCTTCACCTATTTTATTCACTCCCCCACCCACTTCCCTTCTGTTTGTTCTCTATAGTTAAGAGTCTGTGTGTATGTGTGTGTGTGTGTGTGTGTGTGTGTGTGTGTCTTTTTTTCTTTGTTCATTTGTTTTGCTTTTTAAATTCCATATATGAGTGAAATCATATGGTATTTGTTTTTCTCTGACTGGCTAATTTCACTTAGCATAATATTTTCCAGATCCATCCATGTTGTTGCAAATGGCAAGATTTCAATCCTTTTTATGGCTGAATAATATTTCATTGTATATGCATATGACATCTTTTATATCCATTCATCTATTGGACACTTAAAGGTCAATTGGACACTTGGGCTTCTTCCATAGTTTGGCTTTTGTAAATAATGCTGCAATAAACATAGGGATGCATATATCACTTTGAATTCGTGTTTTCATATTCTGTAAGGTAAATACCCAGTAGTGAGATTATTGGGTCATAGGGTAGTCCTATTTTTAATTTTTTGAGGACTCTCCATACTGTTTTCCGCAGTGGCTGCACCAGTTGCATTTCCATCAACAGTGCACAAGGATTCCTTTTTCTCCACATCCTTGCCAGTGCTTGTTGTTTCATATGGTTTTGGTTTTAGCCATTCTGATATGATGACTCACATTATATTTCTATTTGACAGTGATGTCTAGATGGTTAGATAAATGATATTACTGGTCATCCATAACTAATCAGAAGAACTTACAGGTGGTTTCTTAAACACTTGTCTGCATTATCCTTTGAGACAGAGACTGGTAAATGCATCACATCTTCAAAAAAGATCTTGAGGCAACTGGATAGATCAGTTGGTTAAGTGGTTAAGATCAGCCTTGATTTCGGCTCAGGTCACGATCTCACCTTTGTGAGATAGAGCCCCAAGTCAGGCTCCAGGCTGGGCATGGGGCCTGCTTAAGATTCTCTCGCTCGCTTGCCCTCTGCCCCTCCCCTACTCATGCATTCTCTCACCCTCTCTCAAAGAAACACAAAAAACCAAAACCAAAACAAACAAACAAAAACCTTAAAAAAAGAAGTTAAATCTTCCTTCCATCGCTGGCTGAGAATCTCTTTTTGTTGTTTTTTTTTAAAGATTTTATTTTTGTAAGTAATCCCTGCACCCAATGTGGAGCTCGAACTCACAACTCCGAGATCAAGAGTTGCATGCTTCACCAACTGAGCCAGCCGGGCGCCCGCTGAGAATCTCTTAGCACAGAAGTTTTTTGGTTTTTTGGTATTTTGTTTTTGGCACAGAAGTATTCTAATAAAATTCAGGAAAACATCATTCAGGTTAAACTTTCATATATATATCATCTTAAATTTTTGTGCTTCAACATCTTTTAGGTGGAAAGATTAAAATTATTCTATTCACTTTGGGTCAAAGGACAACCCAGTAATGCTTTGTGGAGTAAATCTCCAGTATCAATTTGCTTTATTTACCACTATTAGAATAAAAATTATAATCTGAAAAAAAATTCCAGTTTGAATATCTCCCAAGTTAGGGAAGCTTATTCTAACTCAAAGTTAGTGACTCATGCTTAGTCTTTTGTTCCTCTCTCTATGAAAATCATTTCCCAGACTGTGCTGATTTATTTAGTATTTTCCGCAATCCCAGCCACTCCATACAGTGATTTTGTTAAGATCACCAATTATATCCTTGCTGCTAAACCTCATGGACACTTTCCAGGTGTTGTCTTATTGGCCTTTTAGCAATTAGCACACTGTTGACCACAGCCTCCTTAAAGTTTTCTTGATTCCCTTGACTTCTGTATTCTCTGGGTTTCTTTGTAGACTAAACAGGAGTTATGTTTATTTGGGTTTTAATGAATTGACCTTTAAGTTCTAATTTTATGACAACATTTGTCCTTTAGAAGGCATGTTGCAACAAATTTCTTTATGAGTGCCCGTTTTTCAAATTTTAAAAGTGTCATGTTTTCTGTAAGTACATTTACATATAGATTTTTGGTTGTTAGTTTATGTTATTAGGGTTTATTTTTTCTTTGTCAGTGAATGAATATTGAGAGGAATATTATTTCAAAATTGCTCTTGTAGTCATGGTTTCTTTCTCTCCTCTTCTTCCTTCTTCGTCTTCTGTATTTTTTATCTGTGACTTAGATCCCATGACAGATCTAGGAGATGGAATTATTCAGATGTGTTTTATACAGTGGAAAGTGGACAAGTATGCCAAGTTACTCATGGTTTCCCAGTAAATATATTCAACACTAAAATGGGAATAATGTTTTTCACAATATTTTCCGTTCTATTCCATTACAAAATATTTTTCTCTGGATTAAAAATTATTTTTGGTACCCCACCTATGTTCTAATAAAAATACCAAATATTTATTGATGTATTATGTACTAAGCACTTTATAAGTATAATTTATTTAATTCTTATAACAAGCTGTGAAGTAAGACATTTTATTGTTCCCATTTTACAGATTGGGAAACTGATGCTTACCGTGTCCTAGGCAATCTTTATACACACATTGTTAGTGCCATATATATATATATATATACACATACATATATATATATGTAGTTAATATATACATCTATTTGTATGTTATAAATTATATATATAGATATATATTAGATATTTATGTAATATATAAGGTGCTTTATATATATTAACTTTTTTAATTCTTGTAACAATCCTATGAGGTAAGTACTAATATTATCCTTTTCTTATCCAAGAGGAAACTTAGGTGCATAGAAGTTACTTAACTTGCCCGAGTTTGTGCTGAAAAGTGAGTGATGGAGACAACTGAAACTGAGTATTCTGCAATTAGTGGCTGGATGTTTAGCCACTGCCTTATATGGCCTCTCTAATCTGGCTTTATTACCATTCTGATATACTTAGCCACTCATCTATTCTGTCTTCTCTTCAACCATGCAACATTTAAATCCATCTCTGCTAGAGAGCAGGTATCTGTGTGTGTTAGGATGTGTGTATGTGTGTAGTAATAACAATTTACATAGCACTACATATTTTTAAAGCAAACCCTATTGCATTGCTTCCACATGCCAACTTGAGTCAAATGTTGCATTCCAGAGGCCAGTCTGGTCCCATCCATAACCTTTGGTTTTGTGTTTGGACCAGTCTGCCCCAGGGCTTTCCCGAATAGTTCTCCAGACCTTCCCCTCAAATGGATGCAGGCCCAAGACTAAAGATTCTTGAGAGAATACTAATTTGATTCTTCAGCCTTTTGCCAGGAATTCTGGCCAGCTTTTCTTTCCTGCAATAGTTCTGGTTCTTAGCTATACGCAGCTTATGCTAGGTGCCAACTATGGTTCTTAAGGTTTCACCACAACCATTAGCTAGTTTAAACCCCATGGTAACTTGGGGCACCTGGGTGGCTCAGTTGGCTAAGTGTCCAACTCTTGATTTCAGCTCCGGTCATGATCTCACGGTTCGTGAGTTCGAGCCCCACATCAGGCTTTGCACTGACAATGCGTAGCCTGCTTGGGATTCTCTGTCTCCCTCTCTGTCTCTCTCCTGCTCCCTCCCTCTCTCAAAACTAAATAAGTAAACATTAAAAAAAAACAAAACCCACACTCACCCTATAAGGTAACTATTATTATCCCCAATCTCAAGACGTTAACATTAAGAGTATTTGATGTGTGCCTGGGTGGCTCAGTCAGTTAAACATCTGACTCTTGATTTTGGCTCAGGTCATGATCTCATGGTTCGTGGGACTGAGCCCTGGGTTGGGCTCTGTGCTGACAGCATGGAGCCTGCTTGAGATTCTCTCTCTCCTTCTGACTCTCCCCCTCTCAGGTGCACTCTCTTATTCTCTCTCTCAAAATAAATAAATAAACATTTAAAAAAAAGATTGAGAATATTTGAATAATATGCCCAATATTGTAGAGCTAACAAATAGCAGAGTGGGCATTAAACTTTAGATCTTACATACTTTTTGGGATGCAGCTTGGAGAGTGACTGGAACATAGAAGTAACTCATTATTTTCCTATATCTTCTTTTTTTAATGTTTATTTATTTTTGAGAGGGAGAGAGAGTACAAGTGGGAGAAGGGCAGAGAGAGAAGGATACACAGAATTTGAAGCAGGCTCCAGGGTCTGAGCTGTCAGTACGGCTCCTGACGCGGGGTTCGAACTCATGAACCATGAGATCACTACCTGAGCCGAAGTCGGATGCCCAACTGACTGAACCACCCAGGTGCCCCATTTTCCTACAACTTTCTTTAATTTTTTTTTAATGTTTATTTATTTTTGAAGGAGAGAGAGACAGAGTGTGAGTGGGGGAGGGACAGAGAAAGAGAGGAAGACACAGAATCCAAAGGAGGTTCCAGGCTCTGAGCTGTCAGCACAGAGCCCAACGCGGGGCTTGAACTCATGGACTGTGAGATCATGACCTGAGCCGAAGTTGGACGCTTAACCGACTGAGCCACCCAGGCGCCCCTCCTACATCTTTCTTAAGGGACACACTGGCTAAGTGTACAAGGAGGTGACTTAACAAATGTAATTACTGATTAATAGGAGACATCTCTGTCAATTTTTTTAAGGAAAATATATGAGATGATCTCCAAGTGTTTTTATAGTTAAAGATGGGTTTCAATTATATATACTTTATGTTTTTTGGAGATGGAGTAGAAGAATACATGAGATTTTTTTTTTAAAAAGAACTATTTTTGCACCATTTTTTTTTTCCATCACAATTTCCAAGTAACTTTGAATATTGAAGCTTGTGAAGAAAAAGGCCTTATTGAAGTCTTGGGCAAATACTGCTATAAGTGGGAGAGGTCTTTAGAGGAATTTGAGGAATGGTGTTGGAAATATCTCTAGTATGCCAAATATAAACTCTTCAGGGAAGCTGAGATTTAAGTAGGTTTCCTACTTTACAGTATTACTGGTTAGTGTTCTGAGTTACGGAGGGAAACGAGAAAGTTTCTTTTTATGTTGAAGTGAATGCTGTTTCCAATGGGTTAGATTTTCAGTAAAAAAAAAAAAAAAGGATGAAAATATGAAGAATTTTCCCTTTAGGCATCTTAGGCATCAGCATGGCCCACGTAAACTAGTGCTGCTGTTACCTGATACAGCATCACTGTCTGGGATTCCCTGCCATGAATCCCACTTGACCTTCCTTTTGTGTATATGATTCCCGTGAGGTGGGCTATGATTCTCTCAAAGGACTGAGGAGTCCCTGGACAGCATAGTATTTGCCTTCATATAATGGTCCAGTACAACATCATGACCATCCTATTTAAATGACACATCCCCTCAGTCACTCTGTTGCCTCACCTAATATTTCTCACTACCTGACGGGAATTATACATATACTAACAATGAGACTTTGCAGGCTAATTTAAATGTCATTTTTTTGGGGGGGGGAGGGGGGGAAATTGACCGAAGATATTATTTATTATAAGAAAATAAAGAAAAATGGTGATAGAGTCTTTCTAACAGTGATGGGTTCTGTTGGGGAAAATCGGGAAGAGATACTTGGTCAGGAATTGCTGTCCACATCGGTGAATGTGAAGGTCCTAAAATATTCTGCCTAAAGTGACCAATCTATTAAACAAGCGTATTTGTATACGGTGCTTAGAACACTGAGTATTAAGAGTGGTGGTGTTAGGATCCAACATCAGTGACATATTGTCTTTTGCCACTTGCTGCTAGGTTTACTCTGGCTACAGAGGGCACTTCTCTGGTATTAAGTCCAAATACTAGGTTTAGAATTTGCTACTGCATTTATTATTAAATAAGTAGCCTGTTTGTAAAAATTCCTATTTTTGTCCAAAGCCTGATATAGGGCAGCAGATTATTTCGTTTCTTTTAGTGACTTGGTGTGGATTGGTTGTGGAATGGACCCAAGGCTTACCTTATAGTCTACGTTGTGAAAGTAAAAACTTACTTGAATATTTCCCGCATTGCTTTTTTTTTTTTTGTATTTTGCTAAGTTATTTTCCAGCCTGAATGATTATAAAAACAGTCACCCCAAATCAAAGTATTGCCTTTCATACTACCCTTATGTTTAAACTCATTTTAAAGTGTTGTAAACGTTGTTGGGTGTACTTAATGTATATTTACTCTATGCAGTGTGAAGTGCTCAGTATTTATGATCTGTTATATAGACTGTGGAAACAGAGGGTTTTTTCCTTTTGTCAAAGCTTATCTTTGGTTGTAAATAATTTTTTTGGACAGAGTTGACACTTTCATCTGTTCATTCATTTGCTCAACATACATTTATTGAATTTCTGTTACATGGTATTCATTACTCCTGCCTTAATCATTGCTATGTAAGTAAAGAATACACACAAAATCTCAGGGGAGACTTCTTGGCTTACTTACTATCTAGTGGTAGAATTATGTGAGAATCTCAAATTCCAAATTTAGCCTCTCTTGGCTATACCTCTGTCTCTGTGCTTCGTTCTGTGGTATATTCCTTGAGAACATGCAACTTAAAATTGTTCCTGCTATGAATGTTAGTGTGACTTTAAGTTACCAATAAAAGATGCCTAGGTGAAAAGAATAACATACAGAGGTGGGGGCTGCCTGGGGGGCTCAGTTGGTTGAGCATTCGACTCTTGGTTTCCACTCAGGTCATGATCCCAGGGTCATGGGATCGAGCTCCACATTGGGCTCTGTGCTGACCATGGAGCCTGCTTAGGATTCTTTCTTTCCCTTTGTCCCTTTCCCCCATTTGTGCTCTCACTCTCTCTCTCTAAAAAAAAAAAAAAAAAAAAAAAAAAAAAGCATAGCATAAAGGGGATAGAAATAAAGACAAATGCTTTCCAACTAACAATTCTGTGGTTTTATGTATTGGGGACTTATTTTCATATGGTTCTGTATAACGATATGCTGTGTGGAATTTTTAAATACCAAAGAAGTTGTGGTTCAACTCAAAAAGCACTAGGGAATCAGAACATGAAGGAAGACTCAAATCCCAACCATGTCACTGGCTGGGAGCATAGGCTAATACAAGGCATAGTCATTCTGAACATCAACGTCCTAATCTTCAGGATGAGCATAACAATTTGTGTCTTATGGTGTGGCTGTGAAATGATGTAGTGGGAAGTTTCTGGTTCCTAAGCACTAACTAAAAATTTTTTTAAAGTTCTCTTCTATTCCCCAAATTATTTTTCTTTCCTCTGAGATTATTTCCCACTTTTATGTTTGTTATTTTTTTTTCAGGTTGTAAACTTTTCTCAAATTTCTGATGATTTTTGGTGATCCGTTCATATTTAAAAATGGGACATCTGAAAAGTTGACCAGGAATTGTGTGTAAATAGTCAGTGCTGGTCAACTGTCAACCTTTGTTTTAGAGTGAGGGGGTGGGAGACTGCCTATTACACCCTGAACCCATAAATGCCACAGTTGTTGGATTGGTGCCCTCCAAACAATTTATTCAGTTTTGTAAGAGAAGAACAATTCCCATTTTCAACAGGAAGTAAATGCTTAGCTGCTGGACATTTGGCACATGGGGATAAGTGAGAAGATTCCAAGGAGTTAGTTGACTCTAAGGTTACATAGTTTCATTAATACCCCCTATTTTTACCCCATCCCCATCACTCCTGATCTAGGTCTTTGCTGGATTCTGTGGGGAAATTAGCTCCCCGGGGAAACCCAGGACCCTCCAGTCCTAATTCTAGACTATGGTTTCTGCTTCATCAAAAACAAGGGGATTAAATGAACATATGCACATTTTATGGTGAGCTTGTCCTTGCACTCCCAATCTTCCTGTCTTACGTAGCTCCTAAAATGCCGGCACAAACATTTATCCTATGCGGGGAGATTAAAAGCCTCTGGAAATCTTATCAGCCCAGGAGGAAAGAGGAAATAATGCTGACAATCAGTGGTTCCCCAACAGAAAGCCCAGCCAGATCATCTAATGTTAAAGTTCATAGTCAATAAGCCCCATATATGTGCTAAAACATCTAGGCAGCTTTTTAGTCCCTTAACCTTAAATGTAAGTAGGCAGCTCATGAATGACCAGACATCTAAGGAAAGCCTCTAACATGAAAGAGAACAATCAGAAAACAGAACAAAACACAACATTGTTTATGCAGGGAAAAGGAAATAAAACAGAACAAACAAAATCCTATCACTTAATATTCCCAAAGAGAAAAGATACTGCACCCCTGAAACAAGGAATATTCAAGGAATAAATAAGAACTCTTGCAAATTAAAAACATGGTAGAAGAAACAGTAAACTTAATAGGTAGGTTGGAATATAAACTTAAGGTAAATACCTGGGAAGTGGAGCAAAAAATGTTAAAAAGATGGACAACAAGAGAGAAAAGATTAGAAATTTAGAGAACTAGTCCAGCATGTCCAAGACCTGAATGATAGGAAGGCTCTGGAGTGGACAAAATCAACGAAATGAGGCATGAAAATTTTCCAGAATTGAAGGACACAAGATTCTAGATTGAAAGGTCTACCAAGTACCTAGCACAACAGATAAAAATAGTTTCTCCCAAGGACACATCATCATGAGAGTTTACTATAGACCAAAGAAAAGATTCTGCAAGCTTCCAGGTGGGGGGTAAACAGGTTATATGTGAACAATCAGGAATTAGAATGGGATTTTTAAGACATGCAAGTTCTCACATAACCTTCTTGAAGAATCTCCAGAAGGATGTGCTCCATTAAAAGGAGAAAGCAAACCAAGAGAAGAAGCCACAGGATGCAGGAAACAGGAGCCCCAGTGTGGGGAAAAGTGGAGGGACCTTCCAAAGAAGACAGCTGTGTCTTGGCAAGAGGGGAATCAGTCCAGATGAGTGCAGGTCAGAGACTCTGGAAGCAGCTTAAAGAAGATGAAATTGGTAGAAAATCAGGCATGAATGAACATCTTGAGAGATGATTTAATTTGGGATTTAGTTCAATAATTAAATTTAATAATTAAATAATTAAGTTCATAGAAAGCTAGATAAATAAAAGAACAAGACACTTAACTCTAGGGGGAAAAGCTATATAGCAGAGGAAAAAGTAACTATGGTTTATTACGTGGTTCATCCCTGGGTACCATCCACAGTCACAGTAACACTAATACTGAATAGTGAATTAAGCAAAGGTAAGATGTAAATGTGTTGGAAGAATGGGAGTGTATCTGTGTTGATGGTGAGGAGATCAACGAGCCAAATCCTCATTCTCCTTAAGGGAGTAAGTAGAAAATCACTAAACTAAAAAAAGTCAGCAAGGGGCGCCTGGGTGGCGCAGTCTGTTAAGCGTCCGACTTCAGCCAGGTCACGATCTCGCAGTCCATGAGTTCGAGCCCTGCGTCAGGCTCTGGGCTGATGGCTCGGAGCCTGGAGCCTGTTTCCGATTCTGTGTCTCCCTCTCTCTCTGCCCCTCCCCCGTTCATGCTCTGTCTCTCTCTGTCCCAAAAACAAAACAAAACAAAGCAAAAACAAACAACTTTAAAAAAAAACAACTTTAAAAAAAAACAATTAAAAAAAAAAAGTCAACAAAAAAGAAGCATGTTATTTAGATCATGAAAGTAAATATAAAGAGAATTGCCAACAGAGTGTAATTATTTTTATTAGCAAATCTTATGGAACTAGTCGGTACTTTATGTGTATTTATGGCTTTGATAAACCTAAAAACAAAAGAAAAATTAAATCAAATTGTGAAGCAAATGGACTTGTACAGTCTTTTGAGGGGAAATCTTCATAATAGAATGTTTCCATGAAATCACTATCTAAACAAAATAATTTATTTTGAGTTTTCAGGGTATATCAAAAAGAATCAAACTTTCTGGGTTATATATTTTGAGGTTAGATTCATTCAGGATCAGGATTATTACATGTCCTTGATGAATTATCCCATTTATAATTGTTGACATTTTATTGCTGATACAACTTTCGGCATTAAGATCTCTTGTCTGATTTTGATATTGCTTGTAGGTAATACTTGCTTGAAATATTTTTCTGTTCCTTTACTTTCAACCTTTTAATGTCATTTTTTCAGTATGCCCCTTTAAATATTATATAGCTAGATTTATTTCTTTATCCAAATAGTGAGATAATCTCTTTAAATATATCTGAAATAATAATAAATGCATTCTGTTTCTACACATCATGATGCTGAAGTTTTCTTTATCTCCTCCCCTTCCCTGCCTTTTTCCCCTTCTGATGCTTTGCACACTATAGATTGAATTTCTGTAAGCGGTTATCCTTAACTCTTTAAAAAGAAAGGCCAGTACACATACTTTATATTGCAATAATAGAACTTGAAACTGAATGTGGTACGGGAATAAGGAAACGTTAGGGAGTTGGTGGTAGTTACAAAAAAATAATTTCTATATAGGGTAGCATTGTGGTGGAGGGTTTGGTGAGGAGAAGGATGGGAAACCCGTAGCTGTGGGAGCTGAGCGTCAAAAATAGCAAGTACCACAACTGTTAGGATGGCCAGCACCGAGTCTTCTTTAGAGAATAGGCTTTAGAAACTGGGCATTTTCTAAAACAGAAACACCTCCTTCAATTTAAACTTTGAATTAAGCTCTTGAAATTTAGGTAATTATTCAGCTTTGACAGATCCTAGGAGTTGCTAAATGTTGTATAAAACCATTAGAAGCCATATAATGGAAAAATGTCAGGCAATCAGAAAGACTTCAATTGTCTCATCTTGTCTTAGAACTAGTAGTTTTTCCATCATTATCACAAAACTACCTTTTTGGAAAGCCTGAGGATGTGTGGGAATGGGCTGCAACAGGGTTTGCTGAATTCACATTTTGAGTAGGATGATTAATAAAACTGAAGGAGATCTTGCACTGTGGAGAATAATTCAGCTCCCAATGGCTTAGTCTGCCATGGCTTTGCAACAGTAGCAGGCTTTTTAAAATTCATAATATAGGCATGTTTTCATAAAACAAAAAAATACAGTTTTGAGATCTAGACCCAAAATGGCACTGTATCATTTCCACTGCATTCTGTGGGTCATGGCAAGTCACAAAGCATCCCAGAGTCCAAAGGAGGGACAATGGACCTCACTTCTCAATAGGAAAAGTGGCATGTGCGTATAGGGAGGAAGGAACTGGTGGTGGCCATCTTTGGTAGCTATCTAAGCCTGACTAGTTACTTTATTCATTCAGACTCTTGCATTCCTGCTTATGTCCTTGCTCCCTCCCCTACACTGCAGCTGACCTCACAAAGGTCATGAATGACCTAATTAGCATATGTTTGCATATATTATTTATCTTACAACATATTACGTACATGTATCTTTCAATATGTTACTTATATTTCATTTTTTTTGAGAGAGAAAAAGAGGGAGGGGGGCAAAGGGAGAGGCAGAGAAAGAATCTCAAGCAGGCTCCATGCTCAGCGAGGAGCCCGACATGGGGCTCATCCCATGACCCTAGGATCATGACCTGAGCCAAAATCAAGAGTCAGATGCTCAACCAATGCACTGAGCCACCCAGATGCCCCTAGTGTTTTTTACTAGAGAAGTTTTCAAACATACAAAATAAGCAGAATATTATAATGAAATCATTACCCAGCTTTAATGATTATTAACTCAATATCAGTCCTGTTTCATCATACCCTGACTCACTTCTCCTTTCTTATTTTATATTGAAGCAAATGCCAAATATATTATTTGGCAAATGCCAAATATAAAATAAAATATATTTTGAATATTTTATATTCAAAAATAGAATGTATGGTATCTATTTATATATGTATGGAAATATCCATTTATATATTTAGATAATTCTGTTTTTGGACATTTGTGGCTTTTATTTTTACCATTCAAATTATAACACTGCAATCGCTACCATATATTTTTAATTGATGAAATACTAACAGCTTTTTGACATCACTTTGACCTGTTTTCTTATTTTTATCCTCACAACTTCCTGTAAGGTAAGTAGAGCAGGTTATATTATCCTTATTTTATCAACAAGAATTTTAGAGCGCAATGTCAAACTGTTGAATAGTAGAGTGAGAATTAGAACCCAGGGGGCGCCTGGCTGGCTCAATCAATACTGCACGTGACTCTGGATCTCAGGGTTGTAAGTTCGAGCCCCACGCTGAGTGTAAAGATTACCTAAAAATAAAATCTTTTTTTTCAACGTTTATTTATTTTTGGGACAGAGAGAGACAGAGCATGAACGGGGGGAGGGGCAGAGAGAGAGGGAGACACAGATTCGGAAACAGGCTCTAGGCTCTGAGCCATCAGCCCAGAGCCCGACGCGGGGCTCGAACTCCCGGACCGCGAGATCGTGACCTGGCTGAAGTCGGACGCTTAACCGACTGCGCCACCCAGGCGCCCCTACTTAAAAATAAAATCTTAAAAGAATTAGAACCCAGATCTCTTGAATCTACTTTGTTCACTTCACTTGCTAACTTATTCATAAAAGTAATACATGTGTATGATAGAAATATACTGCTATATAAATAACCCTTGAACACCCATTAAGTATTAGATACATGCTGGACACTTTCCTGTTAAATATTGTGAGATAAAGGTTACTGCTTTTACAGATAAGGAATGGAGGCTCAGAGAAGTTAATGACTTACTCATCATTACATAGCTCATAAGCAGTGGAATTGTTTCTAATTTAGGTCTTCTTGCCTCCAACTTCAGTGCTCTTTCCACTTTTCCCTACATTAATATTTCAGGGGCTGCCCCTTTTTTTTCCAAGTTATTTTATTTTTTGAGAGAGAGCAGGGGACGGGCAGAGAGAGAGGGAGAGAGAGAATCCCAAGAAGGCTCTGCACTCTAAGCACAGAGCCCAATGTGGAGCTCAAACCCATGAACCGTGAGATTATGACCTGAGCTGAAATCAAGAGTCTGATGCTTAACTGAATTAAGCAACTTAAGTTAGTGGCTTAACCAAGCCACCCTGTTGCTCCAAGGGCTACCTTTTTTTTTTTTTTTTTGAGAGAGAGACAGAGCATGAATGGGAAGGGGCACAGAGAGACAGAGACACAGAATCCGAAGCAGGCTCCAGTCTCTGAGCTGTCAGCACAGAGCCGGACATGGGGCTTGAACCCACAAGCCTTGAGATGGTGACCTGAGCCAAAGTCAGTCACTTAACCAACTGAGCTACCCAGGCACCCCAAGGGCTACTTTTTTTTTTTTAAATTAAAAAAACCTAAAAATGACTCTTTGAATAGGTGCTTTTAATTAACTTGTATTCGAAGTCATACACATATAATTTTCATTGCCAGCACATTTAGCCTCTTCATTTATAACCTTACATCCCAAGTTTTGTAAAATAGTGTGTGTGTTGTGTGATGCCTTTTATAGTGGAAAGTATAAAAATCTTTTTTTTTGGTAAGGTTATTTATTGCTTGCTACTGAGCTTTTAGAGTTTTACTGTATGGCTGGTATGTGCAACATGTGCCATATCCTCTATGGCTGGTATAGAGGATATAAAGGGTCCTCACACGTGAAGTCCGTCTTTAAGCAACTTTAGTTGGGAAAATAGTACAAGGTAGAGAGTCAATGCCATAGGAGCAGAAGAAAAGTTATTTGGCAGCAGTAACCACACTATCCTTCATATATGCATAGTGCTTTACAGATGTAATTTTATTTAATAATCTATAATATACTGAATACCTACTGTGTATAAAGACCTGTATTAGGGTATATAACAGTGAGGCAAAGAGAGAAGGCTTCTGCCCTGTTAACACTAGAAACCCAACTTCAGAAAGAGAAATTTGACCAGATATCTCTATAGTCCTTGCCTTAATTTGCTTTGCTATAACAAAATACTACAGACTATATAGCTTATTAACAACAGACATTTATCCTAGTTCTGGAGGCTGGAGATCTGAGGTCGGGGTATAGCTAGGTCAGGTGAGAGCTCTCTTCCCTCAGAGGTTGCAGACTTCTCATTGTATCCTCACATGGTGGAAACGGCTAGGGAACATTCTGGGATCTCTCTGATAAGGATAAGGGCACTAATCCCATTCACGAGGGTCCCACCCTTGTGACCTCATCACCTCTCAAAGACCTCACCTCCTAACACCACCACAGTGGGTGTTAGGATTCCAACATGTGAATTCTGGGGGGAGACACAAACATTCAGATCATAGTATTCCATACTTGGCCCCTCAGATTCATGTCCTTCTCTCAAACAAAATACATTCATTCCCTCCCGACAGCCCTAAAAGTCTTAATAGCTCTTCCAGCATCCACTTACAAGTCTATAAAGTGCAGAGTCTCATCTAAATCATGTATGGGTGAGACTCAAGGTATGATTTATTCTGAGGAAATCCCTTCCAGCTGTGAACGTGTGAAACCAAACGAGTTATGTGTTTCTGAAATACAATGGTGGGACAGACATAAGATAGATATTTTCATTCCAAGAAGAAGAAATAGGAGAGAAAGAAGGGACAACAGGTTCCAAGCAAGTTTAAAACCCCACAAGGCAACTAACATTATATCCTAAGACTTGAGAATAATCTTGAGATGTTCAACCCTCTGGGATAGAGGTCTTAGCTTCTGGATCAGCTGGGGGTGAGGGATCTCACCTTCTAGACCCTGAGGGGCATTTGCAGCCCAGTGGCTTTGCAGGGCAGCTCTCATGGGTTGCAGTTGCACACTGATGGTTCTACCAGTCTGGGGTCCAAGGGGTGGCCCCACCCCCATGGCCTTGATTGGGAATTGCCCTGGTTGGGGTTCTCTGGTGGCCTTGCCCTTGAAGTGGCCCTGTGCTTGGGTTGTACGCTCGCAGCTCTGGGCAGTTTCATCCTTCCAAATCTAGGTGGAGGTAGCCATGCTCCCAGTGGCTCTGCTGGGCAGGGGTCAGCCCCCCATGGCTTGGGAAACAGCACTTTGGTTTGGTTGGAAGTTGTGTGGCCTGCTGAAACCCAGGAAATGCCCCACCGCAAGTTTGTGAAATTGAAGGGGCAGCTCTGATGATTTCTGAATTGCATTTAGGGTTCTTCCTCCTTGCCTTGAAGAATTGCCTGATGTCATAGCCATAGCTCTAAGATCCCATCCTGTAAAATCCAAGTCCAACAGCCAGCCTCATTCCTTCCTCTTCAGTTCACATGGACTTTTCCTTCTTCAGTCGCTACCTAACTTTTTGGTTCAAACCCATACTGACCCCTTAATCAAAAGGTGGTTTGGTCACACCCTGTCCTCTCTTGAACAGACTTTCCCATTTCTTTCAATATGGAAATGCTGAAAAGTATCCAGATTTTTAGGTTCTATTTCCTCTTTGATCAACTATCTTTAAATCATTTCTCTTGTCGCATTTTACTATAAGCATTCAAGAAGAATTTGGCCACTCCTTCAACAGTTGGCTTAGAAATATTTCCTCAGTCAAATATCCAGTTTCATCACTCACAAATTCTACCTTCCACAAAACCCCAAGACAAGAATCCAATTCAGCAAAGCCCTTTGCTGCTTTATAGCAAGGATCACCTTTCCTCTTGTCTCCATTAACATGTTCTTTATTTCCATCTGAGACCTCGTCAGAATGGCCTTTACCATCCATCATATTTCTACTAATACTCTGTTCACAACCACTCAGGGATTCTCTAAGAAGACTGAAGCTTTCTCTACAGCTTTCCTTTTTGCCTTCTGAGTTCTCACTGGAATTGCTTTAAATGCAATTTAAATGGTCTGTTCGTGGCAATGTAGGTTTTTGTACCATGCACCTCAAAATTCTTCCAGCTTCTACCAATTACCCAATTCCAAACTCACTTCCACATTTTTAGTTATTTGTTAACAGCAGCACTCCACTCTCGGGACCAATTTCTGTCTTGGTCTGTTCATGCTACTGTAACAAAATACGACAGACCGCATAGCTTATGAACAATAGAAATTTATTTCTCACAATTCTGGAGGCTGGAAGTCTGAGATCGGGGTGCCAGCAATGCCAGGTTAGGGCCCTCTTCTGGGATTTAGACTTCTTGTATTTTCACCTGGCGGAAGAGGCTGGGGAGCTCTGTGAGATCTCCATTATAAAAGTACTAATCCCATTTGCTAGAGTCCCACCCTCACATTGGGCGTTAGGATTCCAAGGTGAATTTGGGGGAAACACAAACATTCAGACCATAGCAATCCTTTTAGGAAAGTATTCAGTCCTTTTTTTTCTCTCTCTCTCTCTCTCTCTCTCTCTCAAGACTTCCATTTTTTGGAGCAGTTTAGGGTTCACAAAAAAAATTGGGTGGTGCAGAAATCTCCCATATATTCCCTGCCCCCACACCTGCATAACCTCTCTCATTATCAACATCCCCCACCAGACTGGTACCTTTGTTAAAATTGATGAATCTACATTTACACATTATAATAACCCAAAGTTCGTACATTCCATGGATTTGGACAAATGTCTAATGACATGTATCCATCACTAGGGTATCATACAGAGTATTTTCACTGCCCTGAAAAGCTCTTGTGCCCTGTTTATTCATCCCCCACCTCAGTTGCATCCTTTTTAGATTGGCTTCTTTCGTTGAATAATATGCATTTAAGTTTCCTCCATGTCTGCTCATGGCTTCATAGCTCATTTCCTTTTAGTGTTAAATAATGTCATTGTCTGGGTGTACCGTGGTTTATTTGTCCGTTCACCTACTGAAGGACATCTTGATTGCTTCCAAGTTTTAGCAGTTATGAGTAAAGCTGATGTGAACATCTGTATGCACGTTTTTGTGTTGACATAAGTTTTCAAGTCCTTTGGATAAATACCAAGAAGTGCGATTGCTAGATCATATGGTAAGGGTATGTTTAAGAGTATGGTAAGAGTTTTGTGAGAAACTGCCAAATTGTCTTCCAAAGTGGCTATACCCTTTTGCATTCCCGTGAGCAATGAATGAGAGTCCCTGTTTCTCCACATCCTCAGCTCCACATCCACTAGCATTTGGTGTTGTGAGTGTTCTGGATTTTGGCCACTTGAACAGGTATGTCAGTAATTTTTTTTTTTTTTTCCCGCTAGCAAAATTTTACAGATCAGCAACTTGTTTGTGGGTTTTCCTGGCAACCTCAGCAATATTCAAAATTGAGCTTAAGTCTCCATGAGTGCAAAATTGTCCTTAAAAATATAATGTAGTTACACTGTAGAGGCGATGATTGTCAGCCCACTGCCAGTAGTGGAAGAATGTAGTGTTGGCGTGTACCTGCCAGTTGGTTTTTTTGTTTGTTTTGGTTTGTTTTGGTTTAAAGAATATCCTAGACTGGAGAGAGTGCTTGTCCAGCTGCTTCTATGCAGTGCCATAGTCTATAACAGTAACTCAATAGAATGCTTTTAGACAACAGTACTTGCTTATTAAATTTTGAAATATTTTCACAAAAATTAAAGATGATATGGGGTCCAGAGAATGCACTTAGGAAATATCTATTTATTACCCAAATACTTGAAACCTTTTCTAGAAGTTAGATCCCTGCAATAAATGGTCTTTGAAATGCTGCTCTGGGGACAGGCAGTTAAATTAATACATATGGTGACAATGGAATGTTTTACACTTTTGTTATCCAATAGAAATATAATCTGAGACACATATGTAATTTAAAATTCTCTATTAAACAAATTAATAAAATGAAAAAGAATTTTATATTTTATTTAGTGCAACATATTAAAATATTATTTCAATGTGAGTCAACATATAAAATTACTGGGATAGCTTATACTTTTTGTATTGGTTTTCAAATACTATGTGTATTATTGAATTAAGTGTGTATTTTACACTTACACATCTCAGTTCACGCTTCAAGTGAATCCACATTTTAAGTGCTTTTGGACAGCACAATGCTATTATTCCCCAGCCGTCAGTCACTTTCTGAACCGTTTGGAGGCAAGAAGACCAGTGTGCTGTTGAAATAATGAATGCCCTGATCCAGTGCATACCGTACATCATCACTATCATCTTTTTGGGTGTCAGTCCCTTAAAAGTAATAGCCATATCTGAACAGCAGCCTTGTACCACTTCCTGAGGATTATTACACATGGTCTCTTGAATAAGATGTGCATTGGTTTTGTATTAAATACAACTCTTCCTTCAGAATCCTCTGCATTTTCTGCAAGAATTCCAGCTTATTTAAGGCCAGCTGCCAGCTGCATATCTTCAGATAACTCCCAAATGACACTTCAATCTGCACACTTCTCAGACTTACTGAAGAGGCTGTCTTTCAGATTCTATACTTGACAATTTCTCCTTCCACGGTCATGTATCGGAGCTTGCCAAGTTATAGTGTGGCCCAGATAGAAAGGTTGTGATAAAGCCCCGGTACACAGAAAACACGCTGAATTGTCAAAGACAGCAAATGTAGTGGGACGTGTAGGCAAGGACCAGTTGTAGTTGTCGCTGTGCTTTCCAAAGACATATTTGTAAGTTGTCCTCATCTGTATCCACAGGTCACTTTTTAAAAGATTTATTTATTTATTTATTTATTTATTTATTTATTTATTTATTTTGAGAAAAAGAGAGAGAGTGCGAGCAGAGGAGGGGCAGAGAGAGAGGGAAAGAGAGAATCTTAAGCACGCTCCACGCTGCCAGCATGAAGCCCAAGGAGGGGGAGAGGGGGACTTGATCCCACAAACCCACATCATGACCTGCGCTGAAATCAAGAGTCCATCACTTAACCCACCGAGCCACCCAGGCGCCCCTCCTCCACATGTCACTTTTAAAAATATTAAACAACCTAACAATCTATCATTTTTAGGACTGTAGGGCTCTGCTTTGTCAGTGTTTGGCCCAAGTCTCTTTCAATAATGCTCATCTTGGATTGTCCAAGGCTGATACAGTCAACACGGATACTATTATTAATATCCACGCGTTGCACTTGTGAAATATTTAAGAAATCTTTTCTTTTTGGGGGGGCGAAGGTAATGGTGATCAGGGTCTTTACCTCTGTGTTGAATGTTACCTGGCCACATAGTTGTCAAACACAGTAAATGCTCCCAGCAGCATACTGGTTTAAAAACAAACAAAAAAAGACACACCCTTGTAAGGGTTAAATTGTAGTGTAGGGCTAACGCTTAGCTTGAAAAATAACAGCTTTGTGTTGACCCTGAAGGTTAAGAGATAACAGCCTTGCTTTGCTCTTGTAAACTACGCCTCATACTCTTGTAAATTAGGCTTCACCAATTAAGGAAACAAAAGTTCAAAGAAAAGAGCATCAGAGGCAGGGTCACGGAGATCCACTGGTTGCAACTTAGAGGCAGAAAGTCTAAAATAAACACCTCATTAGGCAACTGTTTCTAACTCATCTGGAAACTGTTTCTTTGTTCTGTTCCCAGGTGATGATAAAACGATGTGATCGGTTATAAAAACTCTGTACCCCGGCTGTTCGAGGCCGCACTCTTATCAAGAGTGTTGGTCCCGATCGGTCGGCCTTGCCTCTCATTGTAATAAACTTTGTTGTGACTGTCACTGGTGCCCATAGCATTCTGTTACAGGAGTCGTGTGGATGCAACACCTGGACCCGGTCCCTGCAGCCCACCCAGTCTGAGGCTAGGGTTGCCCTCCAGGCTGGGACACTCTAGCCATGAGAAGCCACTTCTCTGTGGTTCTGAGAAGTGGGTGGGGCTGGAGCTAGGCGTCAGCTGTTGGGGCGGGACCGGGGTGCAGGGGTTTGAGGTGCGCTGGAAGTTCTGGAACACCAAGCAACAATGAAACTGAGATTGAGCAAATATCGAGGGACAGACAGCTATAATGTTGACCATATTTCAGCACTCAGAAGAAAAGAATTTAAAATTGAGTTTTATGTCACAGTTGTGTATTCACTACCTAGTACCCATTTCTTATGTTAGTTTGCACTGGGTCCTTTTTAAGGCTTTTCTTTATTTTACTTATAGTAGTCATTTGAGTAATTTACTTTAAATCTCCAAGCTTCCCCCCCCCCCTTTTTTTTAATTGAAATTTTAGTTAACATACAGTGCATATTGGTTTTGGAGTAGAATTCGGTGATTCATCACTTACCTAGACACCCAGTGCTCATCCCAACAAGTGCCCTAGTTAGTATCCACCACCCATTTGGCCTATCTCCCACTCACCTCCCCTCCAGCAACCCTCAGTTTGTTTTCTGTCGTTAAGAGTCTCTTGCAATTTGTTGAATCTCTGAACTTTTTATTTTCTACAGAACTTTAAAAAAAATACGGAGATTTTTTTTTTTGATTCTTTGTGCTCTACACTTTGGTGGATGTGCGTGTGTGTGCTAACATGAGTCTCTTCTGTACTCTACAATGTATGAGAATTAAAACTAGCTAGAGTTTTTTGGGGGTGCCCTAGGTGGCTCAGTCAGTTAAGCATCTGACTCTTGGTTTCAGTTCGGGTCATGATCTCAGCTTCATGAGTTCAAGCTCTGCATCTGGCTTGTGCTGGCAGTGCAGAGCCTGCTTGGGATTATCTCTCTCTCCCTTTCTCTCTGCCTGTCCCCTGCTCGTGCTATCTCTGTCTCTCTCAAAATAAACAAATTAATTAAAAAAAAAAAAACAGTTTCTACTTAAACATGCCACCTACAGAGCTTGTGAGAATATACCACTTTCTGATATCATTGTGACTTTTCGATCAACAAATCAAATACGATATTTGAGGTCTCACTATTCTCTTAGATTTAAATTACTGTTCTTAATATGTGTTGACCAGTAATTCATAAGTCAATGAAGAAAATCCTATGGATGAGCACTCATGCAGCATAGATTGCATTGTACTAAAAGTATGAAACATTTGGTATGTTATTTGGTTAATTTTTAAATGTTTAAATATGCACTGAAAGAGGCCTCAATGTGATCAATTGTATGTCATTCATATGCATTAAGCTACTTTAAATATTCTTAAAAGAATTTTATGACATTGCAAGATTTTTTAAGTCCCTTTCAAAAGAGAAATACGAATTTTTAGATTTTCTCTGTTTTTCCTCACTTTACAGATGCAACAGCTTGAGAGACAAGTTATTGATGCTGAGCGTCAAGCAGAAAAATCTTTCCAACAGGTAGGGTATAATTCTAGTTAAATTTTTCTCTCTCTACCAGTATAAACCTTGTTTTGCCCAAAACAGTCCTCAAAATAGTCTTTAACCCTTCTCTACATCTCATCTCTTTGACTGTTCTGTGAGCTGGATCCAGAGAGAAAAAGGAGAGTCTAACGTTATTTTGTCCCTTAACAGAGTTCCAAAGGATAAAAATGCGTCCATTAGGAAGTCTTCTTTCCCGGAGAAACCAAATATGACTTTCAAGGCAGTCGTAACCATAATGAGGTTTTAAATATAAATATGTTCATAGCAGTTTCTTTGATAGAAATAAAGAGTTGGAAATAATATGAATGCCATATTACAAGAGACTGAACAAGTGAACTGTATTCATTCCATGAAATAGTAAACAACCATTACAAATAATTATTACAGGGGCACCTGGGTGTCTCAGCCGGTTAAGCATCTGACTCTTGATCTCAGCTCAGGTCATGATCTCACAGTTTGTGGGTTCAAGCCCCACATCAGGCTCTGCGCTGATGGCATGAAGCCTGCTTGGGATTCTCTCTCTTCTTCTCTCTGCCCCTCCCCTATGTGTGTGTGTGCACACGCGCTCTCCCTCTCAAAATAAATAAACACTAAAAAATAATTATTACAAAAGACATACTAATATAGAAAAATGCTTAGAGTTATATTAGGAAAATATGAACACAAATTTTTACTTAGTATGTTAATAGGTATTTGGGAGAAAAGTCAAACCTTTGATAAGTCACTTAGTCCTGTCTTGGCCTTGCTAACATTAAAATGAGTGTTTTCAGTGAGCTCACCAAGTGAGCCTTAAAGTTTGTCTAATGAGTCTCAATCCATAGCTTCACATTTTATGAAAAGATCCTTGTCAGGTTCAGGCAAGTCAGGATTTTCAAAATTATTATTTTTTTCTAGGAAGTATATATTTAATTTCTTATACATGTTCTAAATTTGTCACGTTTCTTCCCAAACGTAAGTACTACCAAATCTTGTTTTCACCTAAAAGACTTAATCTTGTATAGTAGATTGATTTAGTGGCCTGATAAATTTCTAAATAAACCCAGTCTAACCTAACCCTTGATTTTCTTTAATTAGTTATACTCAGGGGCGCCTGGGTGGTTCAGTCATTTGGCCATCTGACTCTTGATTTTGGCTCAGGTCATGATCTCACAGTTTGTGAGTTCAAGCTCCACATTGGGCTCCGCAGTGTGGAGCCTGCTTGGGATTCTCTCTCTCACTCTCTCCCTGGCCCTTTGTCTCTCTGTCTCTCAAAATAAATAAATTTTTAAAAATACTTACACTTAAAAGAAATTCCTAAAATTTTACTATGACAAATTTCAACCAGTGCAAGAGTAGAGAAAATAGTATAATGAACCCCCATCACCAGCTTTAACAATTAGTCAACTCAAGGCGAATCTATACCTCCATCCACTTTATTCTTCTCCACCCCCACACCAAGTTATTTTGAAACAAATTCTAGACATCATATTATTTCACCCATGAGTATATCAGCAACTAATCTAAAAATAAAGACTTAAAATCACAAGTATAGTACCATCATCACACCAGTAATTATTTAAAACCTCAAATTTAGGTATTGGTAGAAGTATGAGTAGTAATGGTAAGGATTGATGCTGTGCTTGGTTTTTTATATCGTTTAGCTGGTAAGACCGAATGGTAATATCTCCACTTATAGCTATAAAAATCCAATAGTTACCAGTAAACTCATAAAAGGTCACTTACATTCTATATTTATGTCACTGTCTGTCATTCTGTACTAAATGTCTTCGTCTTTTTCTATTGTAGGCTCTGTATGTACATGTACCTGTTTAGCCCGACACCCTACAGCACGCATTTGGCAGTTTGTCTACTTCTCTCTCTTGTCTTTCTCTTTATCTCCGTTTCTGACTTTGGCCTTTCTCGGTGACATCTCTCTCTACCTGTATATCCACGCTTGTCTCTCTGTCTGTTCTTCCCTATCTTTCCCTTCCCTTTCTTTCCTTTAACACCTCATAGTATAGGAAAAATAGAAGGAAACTGAGGATGGTTTTGTCTTGCCTTTTCTTAAATTAAAATTCTTAATTCATATGTGCAGCATAATTGTTTAGCTCTGAAAATTTAAGTATTTTTATTTGTGATTTTTGGGGTTTTCTTCTATGATTCACTAGATCTTAAGAGCAAAAAAAAAAAAAAAAAAAAAGAATCCTCATTCCCAATTTACGGGAAGCAAGCCATGGCTGTTTGTAACCATTAGGGCCCAATCACTGATCTTCATAAACTAACAGGAAGGATTTCTTTTTTTTTTTTTTTTTTTTTTTTTTTTTTCAACATTTATTTATTTTTGGGACAGAGAGAGACAGAGCATGAACGGGGGAGGGGCAGAGAGAGAGGGAGACACAGAATCGGAAACAAGCTCCAGGCTGTGAGCCATCAGCCCAGAGCCCGACGCGGGGCTCGAACTCACGGACTGCGAGATCGTGACCTGCCTGACCTGGCTGAAGTCGGACGCTTAACCGACTGCGCCACCCAGGCGCCCCAGGAATTTCTTATTTGAAGTTGTCCTTTGAGGATATCACGTATAAAGTTATTTAATTCTGTGTGCTACATTTTACAGCAAAAAGACACTGTGATTGGCTAAATGGCCTTAAATCAAACCTCTCCTCCTGTAAAGAGTGAGAATTGCAAATCTCCCAAAATTTCTATGTAATTTAGCAAAATCGGTAGGTATCTGTATACTTATATTACACTATATATTATTGTATATTATACATATTATACATTGTATGTTATACATTATATAAATTACATATTATACATTCTGCACATCATACATTATACATCATATTACATACATAATGATTCTAAAAGTTTATAGGAAATACAAACAGAGAGCAAATAAATCTCATGCACTGATTATATTACCTTTCTTTCTCAAGACTAAGTAAATGTTATTAATGTAGAGTAACTGAATCCTTTGCTATCTTTAACAGTTTCCATAGGACTGTGCCCTATCTGCTGTTTATGTTGCTTAAATTCAGCTTGTCCTTTGTCATTTAGTGAGATCCTAAGACTTAAACTGTATTTATGTTAACCAAAAAGGAACATTTCACTGCTAAAAGCAGTAGTCGGCTAAACCAGCTCAACTCTGCACCTTAGTGTTGTTCATTTTCCCTCTTGTTTTTAATGACTGGCATTACTTTACCTGTGCAACCCTTAAATAAGTTGGCTATAGAAAAGAAATCATACATTTTTCCAAGAGAAATCTTGGCAATCTTTATTCTTAATACTGTAGCACCTTTTCATTGTAGTTGTTTAAAGTTTTGAAAGCAGAATGTGTAAATCTCATTGTACTTGTATTTCTGGGAGATGGATAAACAGCAAATTGCACATGTGGGAGATACTGATACAGAGGATTCATTCTCAAGTATATGATTAGGTGTATATTCCAATCTATTACACCAGTTTATGCTAACCAAAAAGGGGCACATAATTTCCCCTATAGAAATTTGTGTTGTCATTCTGTCCTTCTGGCCTCAGTTCCTTGCCTGTGTTTGATGCAGACCTGGTAGGACCTGGATTTTAAAGTTCCCTCTTGGGGCTCCTGGGTGGCTCATTCAGTTAAGCATCTGACTTTAACTCAGGTCACGATCTCATGGTTTGTGAGTTCGAGTCCTACATCAGGCTGTCAGCTCAGAGCACACTTTGGATCCTCTGGCTCCTTCTCTCTATGCCCCTCCGCTGCTCATATGTATGCACGCGTGCACTCTCTCTCTCTCTCTCAAAAATAAACATAAAAACATTTTTTTAAAGTTCCCGCTGACCATTCTAATATGCGGGCTAATACGTCTTTCTGTGAAGTTGGTTCTTAATAAATGATTACTACTCATTCACGCTAATCTATGGGACCTTATAATGATTTGCTTCATTATGTGGAAACATACTTTATCCAGTGCTATTCCTTTTCACCTTCCGTGAGAATGGTTCTGGCCTCACTGCATAAATTCTAAAGCACTATCTCCAAAATAATTGTGTTTAAAATGTGATTGGGGGGCACCCAATTGGCTGAATGTCCAACTTTGGTTCATGATCTCATGGTTCACTGCTGTCAGCTTGTCCGCGCAGAGCCTGCTTCGGATCCTCTGTCCCCCTCTCTCTGCCCCTCTCCCACTTGTGCTCCCCCTTCCAAAAAGATATGATTAGAATAATTGTTTAATTTGCAGTAAATTTTGAATAACTGGTAAACAGTCTGGGATTCAAAATGCCCTTATAATTCCTTTCTTCATTCTATGTTGGAATGATCAGGTATTTTTGTCATGCCATTGCAACATATATATATAGAAAGAGAAACTTTCCACCTCCACTCAAAAATACAGTCACATCTTAATTATCTGTAGTGGGGTAGGGAGGGATGAAGTTAGAACAGGGAAGAAGAAAAGAGTAGCGTAGGTAATTACAACAGGAACAATATTTGCAGCTCCTGCTTTCTTCAGGGTGGGCAGGAAAATGAAAAACAGCATTAGGAGTCGTGTCAGTGTACCCAATACTACCCTCAAGGTTTGACGATTCACCAGAAGGACTCACAGAACCCAGAAAAGTCGTTATACTCATGGTTATGATTTATTACAGTGAAAGGATATAGAGTAAAATCAGCAAAGGAAAAATACACGTAGAGCAGAGTCCAGGAGAAACCAGGTATGAGTTTCCAGTTGTCCTCTCCCAGTGGAGTTACACAGGGGTGCACTTGATTCCCGTCAATGATATGTGACAACGTACAAAGCATTGCCAACCAGGGAAGCTCACCTGAGCCTTGGTATCCAGAATTTTTATTGCCCTGGCGGTGGGGATGGGGTGGTGGTGGTGGTGTCAGTCTTGTAGACATGGAATGCATGCAAGACTGACCTTAGCTACTCAGAATCCGTCCCTGCACAATGTAGCCCAGGACCCTGGGTTAGTGGGGGGGGTGGGGGGGGGAAGGTATTCACCTTAAATCACATTGTTGACATAAAATATCTGGTGTGGTCCAATATCTCAGGTATGTAGAGTCTTATCAGGCAGGATATTACCAGGTCTCCGAGGTTATTTTTTCCAGGAGCTAATCAAGGACCAGTTCTTTTTTGGGAATGTGCAAGGTTTGAGTACCCCAAGTCTGCTGAGTTAACCCTTTACCGCAAAATAGCTCAGGGACCTCAGAAGAAATAAAGGCTTTGGGATAATGGCTGAGGAATGTGCTGAGATGTGTGGCTGCAACCAGAGGCTCTCCTGGAAGAAAAGGAGAAAGGTAGCCTAAAGTGCAAAGCATTCTTCACCAGAGGATATCCACATATAAGTAATTGCAAGAGTTTCTTTAGCGAACAATTTGAATTTGCAGATGTTTGTTATTGGCCAATCTCTGAGTAGTTAAAATTCTTACATGGTTCAGGTTAAATGAATAGAAAAAGAACTGGGCTATTTTCTGTGTACTTGTAGTGAGTTATTTTTAAAGGCTGCTTGGTTTTTCTGTAGTCCTCTTATCTTTTCTGAAGACCTATTATTCATACTAATTACCAAGGAAGGTTAGTAAATCCTGAAGAACTTGATCCTAACAAGACCACTTGGCACGTCAGTTGCCTGTAACTACTTTGTGATCCTTCTCCCTAAGAGGTTTTGCCATTTTTGTCAGTATTTTTCTTGCTTAGAGAAGTTCTGTTTATCTAAAAGTAATGGTTGCATTAAACAGTTGCACATTGGGCGCCTGGGTGGCGCAGTCGGTTAAGTGTCCGACTTCAGCCAGGTCACGATCTCGCAGTCCATGAGTTCGAGCCCCGCATCAGGCTCTGGGCAGATGGCTCAGAGCCTGGAGCCTGTTTCCGATTCTGTGTCTCCCTCTCTCTCTGCCCCTCCCCCGTTCATGCTCTGTCTCTCTCTGTCCCAAAAATAAATAAACGTTGAAAAAAAAAAAATTTAAACAGTTGCACATGGCAAAGATTCATCTAAGGAGCTCTAACTGTAGCATTCATTCATACAATGAGAACACTTTTCAAACTGGACATATTTTTCAGGGGATAAGAGCATTCCCAAATCATAGTTTTCTAGGACTGTAGACCTTTCCTAAGCAATAATAGGACAATTTTATTTTTATTTATTAAAATTTTTTTTCAATGTTTGTTTATTTTTAAGAGACAGAGAGAGACAGAGCATGAGTTGGGGAGGGGCAGAGAGAGAGGGAGACAGAATCCAAAGCAGGCTCCAGGCTCTGAACTGTCAGCACAGAGCCCGATGTGGGGCTTGAACTCAGGAACTGCGAGATCTTGACCTGAGCTGAAGTCGGACACCTAACCAACTGAGCCACACAGGCACGTCTTATTTTTATTATTTTAAGTTTATTTTTATTTATTTTGAGAGAGACTGAGACAGAGCGAGTGGGGGAGGGTCAGAAAGAGAAGAAACAGAGAATCCCAAGCACGTTCCCTGCTGCCAGCACAGAGCCCAATGTGGGACTTGAACTCACGAAACTGCAAGATCATGACCTGAGCCAAAACCAAGAGCCGGTTGTTCAACCGACCGAGCCACCCAGGCACCCCAATATTAGGGCAATTTTATGTGGCAGTCCAATGTTTGTAGGGTAGCTTGCTCCAACTTAATAAAAGGAGACTATAGGTATAGATCTGGTGATAGTTATTTATATTCTTGTTCAGAATCTTCAACTTTTCTTGAGGTTTGTAGGAGCAGAACAATTTCTTCCCTTCTAGTTTCTTTGCCTTGTCTAATAATTAAATTGACATAAGACAGATTAACAGGAGTAAAACAAGTTTAAATTCATACATATGGGAGCTTCCTAAAAATATGAGACTCCAAAGAAGTGACCAAAGCAGGCAACTTTTATACCTTTTAGACAGGAAGGCAATCCATTTATGAAGAATTGACAAGACAAGGGGGTTTGGGCTTAGAGTAGTAAATTAGTGAAGAAGTAACAAGGTTTGTTTATACAGCCTTCTCAGGCCTTATATTCCCTATCTCTGGTGATAAGGATGCCTTCTTCCCTCCTGGTAGAGGAGGGGGACATTTCCTACTTTCAGGGGGACAAAGGAGCATCAGAGTGTTTTTATACCAGCTGTTTCTCGGGTAACTTTAATTCAAAATAATCCAGATGCCAAAGTAGCATATTTTGGCGAGCCAATTCTGCCCCCTGTCAGGTTTATCATCTATTCCTCTGTCCCTGAACTACCATTTGCACTTGGTCTCTGCTCTTCTCTGCTTCGACAGCTGTCGAGCTCCCTGTGTGGAACTGGCTGTGCCATCTTAAGAATGTTTCTTCGTATTTACTATCCAGCCCATGTCCTCCTCTGGCTTTTTCATGATAACATCTCTGATGTGGACCTTTGTCCTTGACCTTTTGGTCTGCTCTTCTTGCAGAAAGCCTGCTGTATTACGTTAAAAATATAAATCTTAAGGTAACTTAAAATTATCACTTGGATAGTGGAATACAGGTTTTGTCTCCTATTTTGTGTTTTTATTTTTTTAATGTTTATTTCTTTACTTTGAGAGAAAGAGGGAGCATGCAAGCAGGGGAAGGGCAGAGAGAAAGAATCCCAAGCCGACTCCGCGCTGTCTGTGCAGAGCCCGACTTGGGGCTCGAACTCAATGACTGTGAGATCATGACCTGTGCCAAAATCAACAGTCGGATGCTTAACTGACTGAGCTACCCAGGTGCCCCTCTTTTATTTTTTAAATCTACTTTTATTTTTATAGTTTTCAGATATCTGGGTGGTATTTAAGTAGGACACATTTGGCATTACAGTTGAATTTACAATTCTGCAGTGAACCCACAGATGAAACCTTGTATTCATGGTTAAAAACAAAACAAAAATAATCTTAACACCCTCCTTCTAGAAGCCCTCATTAGTCAAGTATTTTTGAACGTTAAGTGGATTCATCATGATCTTTCAGATGTGTTTTTAATAGTTTAAGATTTTTTCATCTAAATTATCATTGTTAATTTCTCAAATGCTTTTGCATATTTTTCTTCTTTGCCTCCTGCAATCTAAACAAAAATTACAAAAATTACATTCTTACCTATTCTTAGGACATGGAATAAAAGTCTTAATCTACAGTGCTCAGTACTTTATTTTCTTTCTTACTATCATTAATATCTCACACATTCCTTCTAAGATTTCATATGCCCAGATGTGTTTTGCAACAGATCCAAGCAGAAATCAGTGCCTCTTAGATATTAAAATTAAGGCTTAACTCAACCCTGGGTCACACACCAGTCTCTTTGTCTTGCTGTATTTTTTCCCATTGCCTTTATCGCCTTGTATAACGTACTGTATGATTTTTACATTTTATTATATTTGTGATCTGTCTTATCCACTAGAATGTAATTTCTATGCAGAGATTTTATTCACTGATATCTTCCCAGGGCCCGGCACTTGGCTGCTATCCACTGAATGTTAAATGAATGAATCAATAAACCCTCACTGAATGTACTCTCCTACCTGTATCTTGATTCTCATAGTTTTTTTAATTTTTTGTGATTCCATCATTTGAAGCTTTCAAGTTCTTTTATTTTCCTTTTCCTTTCCATCATGTATGTGTTTCTTTTTCACCTAAGTTCAGTTTGTTTTCCCCAAATGTGCTATTATACAAGGTCATCCAATCTGATCGTCTCTCACTACTCACCTTCTTTATATTCCTGCTTCACTTAAAATTTGAAAAATTGAAGGCTGCAAACTTTCTGATTCCATACTCACATGAAATGCCTTGAATATTGTCATTGTTCTAGTAAACATGTACATTACTTTAGATGATAGCAATATTCTGAGACTCTCTTATGTGCCCTTGTGTACCTCAAAGGTAACACCACTTGGTAAAATGGTCTTCAGACTTTATAATTATTAAATATATTAAACCGTGCTGTTCAATATTTTGTTTTATGATGATACCTTTTAGGAATCTATTTAATGTTAACATAAAAATTTCATGCATAATACCCTACGACCCAACAATTGGACTACTAGGCATTTATCCACGGGATACAGGTGTGCTGTTTTGAAGGGACACATGCACCCCAATGTTTTTTTATAGCAACACTATCAACAATAGCCAAAGTATGGAAAGAGCCCAAATGTCCATCGATGGATGAATGGATAAAGAAGATGTGGTATATATATATACAATGGAGTATTACTTGGCAATCAAAAAGAATGAAATCTTGCCATTTGCAACTACATGGATGGAACTAGAGGGTATTATGCTAAGTGAGATGAGTCAGTCAGAGAAAGACAAAAATCATATGACTTCACTCATAGGAGGACTTTAAGACACAGAACAGATGAACATAAGGGAAGGGAAGCAAAAATAATATAAAAACAGGGAGGGGGACAAAACAGAAGAGACTCATAAATATGGAGAACAAACTCCGTATGGAGTGGAGGGGCTGTGGGAGGGGGGATGGGCTAAATGGGTAGGGGCACTAAGGAATCTACTCCTGAAATCATTGTTTCGCTATATGCTAATTTGGATGTAAATTTTAAAAAATAAAAAATAAAATTAAAAAAATATATATCTAAAAAATTAAATGCATAACATTAATTTTCTATCCTCTAAATTTAGGTACAAGTTATGGAAGAGAAATTAAAAGCAGCTAATATTCAAACCAGTGAATCAGAGACAAGGTTGTATAAAAAGTGTCAAGATCTGGAGACCCTAATACAGGAAAAAGATGACATTATTCAAAACTTGGAATTGCAACTTGAGGAACAGGTTGGGAAGAATTTGATCATTACAGTCTAAATACATGCATTTTAAATGCATTCTTACAGAGGTTAAAGAAAGAGAGAGCCCAAACTTCTGAATTTGGGTCAGAAATCTCATTTATTTGGTCAACTCATGGAGTCTAATCACATTTGTTGGTGAAAGGTACAAGTAAAATGGCATTCTCTTTAAGTCTGGGTGATTCCAAGGCCATATCTAACACTTTTTGGATGTGACTGTGCTCCTTAACATTCAAACTTTAGACTTTTAACTTGAAAACACTTGGTTAGCAGCAGGCATTTCTGTCTGTGAAATGTTTGAAATAGATGTTTGCCTTAACATTTTTAGGGTGTTGGAAATATTTATGGAACATTGTATTTTAAATGTATGTTTGATGCTAATCCTTCTGTTTAAAAATGTGCATACTGTTTTAAACCACTTTATTGAGATTAAGTATAGTTTCTAGTTTATTTTAAAATTTTATTAAGAAAAAAAATTGCATTGGGGCGCCTGGGTGGCTCAGTCGGTTAAGCATCCGACTTCAGCTCAGGTCATGATCTCATGGTCCGTGAGTTCGAGCCCCGCGTCGGCCTCTGGGCTGATGGCTCAGAGCCTGGAGCCTGCTTCCGATTCTGTGTCTCCCTCTCTCTCTGCCCCTCCCCTATTCATGCTCTGTCTCTCTCTGTCTCAAAAATAAATAAAGGTTAAAAAAAATTTTTTTTTTTTTTAAAAAGAAAAACAATTGCAATGACATAATTTGTTTAGGGGCACCTGGGTGGCTCAGTTGGTTAAGCGCCCGACTCTTGATTTTGGCTCAGGTCATGATCCCAGGGTCATGGGATCAAGCCCCATGACAGCCTCCTCAGTGAGCATGGAGCCTGCTTAAGATTCTCTCTCTCCCCCTGCTTCTCCTCACCCCCTCTAAAAGATAAAAAATAAAGGGTTATTTGCTAAATCATCATTTAGCATCATTTAAATATGGCCACTATGAAATTATTAAGTACTTTAAATTGTTTTTTATCTTAACCGTTTATTTTCATTTCTCTGGGAATCATTACTTGTTTAGCTCAGTGGTTTTTAACTTTCACCACGTCCCACCTCCCACCCACTGTGATTTATATGACAGTCATATTCTTGTAATTTTATGACCATAACCAGATTTTAAGGTTGGTAAATGTGAGCTAGAGTTTTTTTCTTTCAATTTTTTTCTGGGTCTTTTAAAACTGTATTAAAAAAAAACAAATAAAAACTTGCATTTGAGGGGAAAACAAACCATGCTCCAGGGGAGATTCTAATTTCCCTCTCCCTAGCCTGGTTGACTGCTATCCCACTGTTATAAACCCTAGACCATTTACAGAAATTGTTTATTTTACTGATAAATTCAGTGGATGGATTTCAATATATGATCTTTCAGAGAAAGCAGTTGTTAAAACTAATAATATTTGCATATGCCTTTGTGTTTGTTATTATATCTGCTGGACAATTGTTTTATTTTTTACTCTATTTGAAGTATTTTACTGTATATTGAAGGTCAATGTGTTAACTTGGTAACAGGTTTTAAGTGAATTTGTCTATCATATTTACGATGTAAAATTTCCAGATCACTGAGCCTATGTTTGAACTAAACTGCTAATGTTATTTCAGAAACAAATAAGGATACAAGAAGCTAAAATAATAGAAGAGAAAGCAGCTAAGATCAAAGAATGGGTAACACTTAAATTAAATGAGGTATTTATTGCTATATCTTGCCTTTTCTTTACCTTTTACTTCTTTTGAATAGATAAGTCATCAGAATATCTGATCATTCTGAATGAAACAAAATTCTGATCAGTTGGTGGTGCTACTGTCTTTTGGTAAACGTGAGACAGGTAGCTTTTATTTTTATGTCCAATGTATTTCTAAAATTAAAAATATTGATAGGCTTGTAGTAAACAGCTTAAGTAGCCCCATTCTAACTAGTTGATTTTAGTTCTAATTAGTTAATTTTAAATAGTTATAGAACATATGTGTGTATATCATAAAATTAATGTGTTCAGTATCATCTTGAGAAGAATGTATTAGTTTATATGGCACATTAAATGCTGAAATAATTTGGTTTAAAATAATTTTACAGTGGGAAAGGCATGGGGGTGAAAATATTTGAAACTCTCAGCTTTAGGGGCACCTGGGTGGCTCAGTCAGTTGAGCATCTGTCTCTTGATTTTGGCTCAGGTCATGATCTCAGGGTCGTGGGATTGAGCCCCTTGTTGGACTGCTGATCACGGAGCCTGCTTGAGATGTTCTGCCCCTGTCTCCTGCTTGCGCTCTCTAAAAAAAAAAAAAAAAAAAGTCACAGTTCTGGAAAAAATAAATATAAAGCCATGATTATCTAGGTTGATAACTATGCTGATAAATTCATCTGATATTTTCTCATCATTTCTTTCGTATTTTGCTTACATGTAATTAGGTAGTAACATTTTAAAAATTCGTAATTTATTAGTACATTTTAGAAATGTTATTTCTGTGTAAAAGAATACAATTATGTCCTTTCAGCTGGAAGTAGAGAATCAGAATCTTCGTTTGATCAACCAAAGTCAAACTGAAGAGATAAGAACAATACAGTCAAAACTACAAGGTATGAGTATTTTGACTAAGATAGCTTAGTTTGGGTTTATTAGGCTATATGGAATTTTACTGTTGAGCACTTAAAATAGCACTAGCACAACCAAATAATTGAATTTTACGTTTTATTTAATTTGAGTGGATTTTAATTTAAATAGCCAACATGTCCATACCAGCACAGCTAGCCAATTGGAGATAACCCAACAGGGGTAATATTAATTTGAATGTTTAATTTCAGGTGTGTTTGCTTAAAAAACATCAGTTATTTTATTTTCTGTTTTCACTTGCATTGCAGTGATATTCAATAGTGATTGAAATTCTTATAGCCTGAATATTTTGAGCAACATTTTATAATAAGAATAATAAACTCTTTGCATTTTTTAATGCTTTGGGTTACTTTCTTCCTTTTCAACTCAAAAGCCTAAAGATGGGTGGTAGAGTTAGAGATAGAGATTTACTTAGTATGCTATTTTGGTGATCACCACTCAAGTGCACATTGAGCTGAAGACAAGATGAATCCACAGGGTTATTAGACCCTGGGCTAGTCTAGTTGTTTTCAAACTTATTTAGTAACAGAACCCTTTTCAAAACAGTATTTTTTTATCAAGATATAAAACAGTGAAAGCAGTGTTAGGTGATGGGTCCATAGTTTTGCAGACTCGCTTTACTCATGCCTCACCTTTTTTTTTTTTTTTTAAATTTTTGTTTAATTTATTTTTTTAATTTACATTCAAGTTAGTTAGCATATAGTGCAATAATGATTTCAGGAGTAGATTCTTTAATGCCCCTTACCCATTTAGCCCTTCCCCCTCCCACAACCCCTCTAGTAACCCTCTGTTTGTTCTCCATATTTAAGACTCTCTTATATATTCGTCCCCATCCCTGTTTTTATATTATTTTTGCTTCCCTTCCCTTATGTTCATCTGTTTTGTATCCTAAAGTCCTCATATGAGTGAAGTCATATAATATTTGTCTTTCTCTGACTAATTTCGCTTAGCATAACACCTTCTAGTTCCACCATATAGTTGCAAATGGCAAGATTTCAATCTTTTTGATTGCTGGGTAATACTTCATTGTGTATATATACCACATCTTCTTTATCCATTCATCCATCAGTGGACATTTGGGCTCTTTCCATACTTTGGCTATTGTTGACAGCGCTGCTATAAACATTGGGGTGCATGTGTCCCTTCAAAACAGCACACCTGTTTCCCTTGGATAAATACCTAGTAGTGCAATTGCTGGGTCATATGGTAGTTCTATTCTTAATTTTTTGAGGAACCTCCATCCTGTTTTCCAGAGTGGCTGTACCAGTTTACATTCCCACCAGCAGTGCAAAAGAGATCTTCTTTCTCCGCATCCTCACCAACATCTGTTGTTGCCTGAGTTGTTAATGTTAGCCATTCTGACAGGTGTGAGGTGCCATCTCATTGTGGTTTTGATTTGTATTTCCCTGATGATGAGTGATGTTGAGCATTTTATCATGTGTTGATTGGCCATCTGGATGTCATCTTTGGAGAAGTGTCTATTCATGTCTTTTGCCCATTTCTTCACTGGATTATTTGTTTTTTTGGGTGTGGAGTTTGTGAAGTTCTTTATAGATTTGGGATACTAACCCTTTATCTGATATGTCGTTAGCAAACATCTTCTCCCATTCTGTCGGTTGCCTTTTAGTTCTGCTGATTGTTTCCTTCACTGTGCAGAAGCTTTTATTTTGATGAGGTCCCAGTAGTTTATTTTTGCTTTTGTTTCCCTTACCTCTGGAGATGGAGATGTGTGGAGTAAGAAGTTTCTGAGGCCAAGATCAAAGAGGTTTTTGCCTGCTTTCTCCTCGAGGATTTTGATGGCTTCCTGTCTTACATTTAGGTCTTTCATCCATTTTGAGTTTATTTTTGTGTATGGTTTAAGAAAGTGGTCTAGGTTCATTTTTCTGCATGTCGCTGTCCAGTTTTCCCAGCAGCACTTGCTGAGGAGACTGTCTTTTTTCCATTGGATACTCTTTCCTGCTTTGTCAAAGATTAGTTGGCCATATGTTTGTGGATCCATTTCTGGGTTCTCTATTCTGTTCCATTGATTTGAGTGTCTGTTTTTGTGCCAGTACCATACTGTCTTGATGATTACAGCTTTCTGATACAGCTTGAAGTCCGTACTCATGCCTCTTCTTTCACCCACTATGACATTTCCACAAAGCCCTGGGATTTCACAGAATTCATTGGAAAAATACTGGCATTGTAGAGGTGCATGGGCTTTGAAGTCAACTTTAACGCCCTACAATTTCATAACTGTGTTACATTTCTGGATTTTTTTTTTTTTTTTACATCAGTAAAATGGTAATGGTAATAGCGCCTTCCTGGTTCCACGAGAGGTTGTCGATTTTAAGACCTATGAAATTGTTTTGTCTAATGCATGTTAATACTTATGGCTCTCATTTTGTAAGGGAAAAAGCTCCTGTTTTCCTTTTCCTTCAATGCATCTGACACCAGATGTGTGCAAGTTTTTCCCACACAAAGCAATTCTCCGGTTCCCAGAAGACACAAACTGGGTGTCCTACAAATTTAACTCAATTCTGATATTATCTACTTAAAATTAGCATCAGATCTTACAGCTTAAAGGCTTGTTCCCACAAAACTACCCCCCACCACATCAGATACCACTTCAAACACAGTTGTAAGTATCGGTTTTCAGCCCCACTTCTGCCAAACTGGGTCTAAATCAAAGGTTCCCACGACCCTCCTCAGGTTTGATAATTTTCTAGAGCAGCTCACAGAACTCAAACAAACACTTTACTTACCAGATTACTGGTTTATTACAAAAGATATAACTTAGGAACCGCCAGATGGAAGAGATGTAGAGGGCGAGGCTTAGAGAAGGGGCATAGAGCTTCCATGCTCTCTGTGTGCACACTACCCTCCCAGCACCTTCACTTGTTCATCATCCTGGAAGCCCATCCTTTTGGGTTTTTATGGTGGCTTCATTATGTCAGCTTGACTGACTGAATCATTGGCCATTGGTGATTAAGTCAATTTTCAATCCTCTGCTCCCCTGAGGTCAGAGGTAGGGTGGGTGGAGGATGAGGCTCAATGTTCCAACCTTCTAATCCCCCCCCCCCCCCCACCGTGGTTGGTTCCCCAGGCAACCAGCTCCCATCCTGAGGCTATTTAGGGGCTTTCCAAAAATCACCTCATCAACACAAACTCTGATGTCCTTGAAAGAGCTTGTTCTGAAAACAAAAGACACTTTTATTGCTCTTACCACTTAGAAAATCCCAAGGGTTTTAGGAGCTGAATGCCGGGAACCATGGATGTAGACCAAGATATATATTTCTTCTATCACACAGTTTCTCCACCTGTATGATGAGAAGTCAGTGTCCACCTAGTTGATTTGGAATTCCATATTTACATATGGAATCATTGACACAGATTGAATATAATAAGCCTACTCTGAAAAAGCTGATCTTTTACCTGATATTCTTAGCTTGTAATTCTAGTCTTCAGTGGCAGTCTCTTCAGTCTTGTAGACTAAGGGGTATTAATCCTTGGGGCCTAGGCTTGGACTGGAGAAGAATAGATACAATCATGTAGATATAGTATAGTACTTTAAAAATGTATATGCAAATATATGATTATTAAAATACTGTGGATAGTTCTGTGAGAGATAATCAACATGAGAATAATAAAAGTACACCCAAAAGAATACACTATAGATAAGATATTTTTCTTATGCTCCACTCAGTTATCAGCTGCTATTTAATTTAACCCTTTGGTGCTCTCCCAGAGGTACGAATTTAATTTTTTTGGAAACTTTTCTTACTATCACTGGGATCTCCATGCTTTTAATCTTGTAAACAGGGGTGTTAGAAGATGGATTAAATCTGTAATTAATCACTGCATGAGCTATCTAAATTCTCTGTCTAGAAACTGCCCCTTCTCCTTTTTTTTCCTCTAACGCAGTGATGAAGGCTCTCCATATTGTGGTCATGTTACATCAAGCCCCTCTTTCTGCTCTCTTGGAAGAAGCAAACCGAAAACTAAGATAGCAAAAGTTATTACAGTGATCATGTGATATTTGCCCCAGTGATGATCTGAATTTCCTTTAGTTGTCTTGGCAACTTTCCTCACCATTAGTAGCATTACTACCTAATCAAATTTTACCAGTTCTTGACTGCTATTTACCAGTACTAGACTTTGCAAGAAGCAACAACCTCTACTTGTTTACAATCTGTTTTTTATTTGTTTGTGTTTTTGTTTGAGAACTTTTTTTTTTGAAGTTTTCTTATGTTTATCTTTGAGAGAGAGAGAGAGACAGGGCATGAGCTGGGAAGGGGCAGAGAGAGGGAGACACAGAATCTGAAGCAGGCTCCCGGCTCCGAGCTGTCAGCACAGAGCCCAGTGCGGGGCTCGAACGCACAAACTGAGTTCATGACCTGAGCCAAAGTCGGCTGCTCAACCGACTGAGCCACCCAGGCGCCCCTATTTGAGAACTACTTTTAAAGGGATTCAATATTTTTCTCTCGCAGTTAAAAAATATTTAGAACATTCAAAGTATATAAACAGGTTTAAACATTAGCATGTGATGCCAGACATTGAGGTTTCCATGTTACTGTACATAAATTAAGATGAACTGCAGGCTTTTTTCTGGTATAAAGAGTAAGTTGTCCAGATCTTATATGCTTTGGTTCTGTGTTTAATAAACTATTGTAAAAAAATTCCAATCTTGATTTTGATTAATGATCTTGCAGAAGTTCAGGGGAAGAAGTCATCCATTGTCTCTACACCAAAGTTCTCAGAAGGCCAGCGCCTAAGCAGTTTGACCTTTGGGTGCTTTTTGTCCCGAGCAAGGAGTCCTCCTCAAGTAGTAAAATCTGTGGAAATGAGCAAGATATCATCTAAAGAACCTGACTTCGCTGAGGGAAAAGACATAGAAGGTATTTATGGATTAGAAGAATCTACTTTGACATTTTTTTTAATTTGTTTTAATGTTTATTTATTTTTGAGAGAGAGACAGAGTGTGAGTGGGAAAGGGGCAAAGAGAGGGAGACACAGAATCCAAAGCAGGCTCCAGGCTCTGAGCTGTCAGCACAGAGCCCGATGTGGGGCCTGACCTCACGAATCGTGAGATCATGACCTGAGCCGAAGTTGGACGCTTAACCAACTGAGCCACCCAAGTGCTCCTACTTTGACATTTTTTTTTTTTTAATTTTTTTTCAACGTTTATTTATTTTTGGGACAGAGAAAGACAGAGCATGAACGGGGGAGGGGCAGAGAGAGAGGGAGACACAGAATCGGAAACAGGCTCCAGGCTCTGAGCCATCAGCCCAGAGCCTGACGCGGGGCTCGAACTCACGGACCGCGAGATCGTGACCTGGCTGAAGTCGGACGCTTAACCGACTGCGCCACCCAGGCGCCCCTACTTTGACATTTTTTAAAAAGAAAAAATAGTTTGTTAAGATTCATCCAAATATAGATTGCTTTCCTTGTTTTTTTTTTTTTTCTTGACAAGTGGATGTTTTATGAAAATGTTTTTAAAGAGCAATCCAGCCTTTAATCTGTATAGCTAGTTATCTTGTGTGTTGTTTTGAAAGTCTTTGCCAAGAATGCATAGGAGACACTGATTTTCCTCTCTTGGTACTTTTTCCTGAAGTAGGTAGCAGTAATATTTAATTTTTTTTAAGGTTTTATTTATTTATTTTTGAGAGAGACAGAGACAATGTGAGCAGGGGAGGGGAAGAGAGAGAGAGAGAGAGAGAGAGAGAGAGAGAGAGAGAGAAGGAATCCCAAGTAGGCTCCCCACTGCCAGCACAGAGCCTGATGCGGGCCTTGAACCCACAAAACCATGAGATCATGACCTGAGCCGAAACCAAGAGTTGGACGCTTAACCTACTGAGCCACCCAGGTGCCCCAGTAGCAGTGATATTTAAAATTAAAAAGTTCACCTTCACACCTATAAGGTACTTGTTTTAGCTGGGTTTCACATTAGAACAATGAACTTACTATTATTTACTTAAAACATTTTAAAATTACTTGATGTTAAATATAAAGTTAAATATGGCATAGTAAACTTATAAAGAAAAAGAACACCAGGGGACAATTCAGTGAGTGGTTTGATTTTCCCTTTCCCGTTTTGCTTCAAAGAGGAGAATACTTGCTTTGATTTTCCCTTTTCCGTTTTGCTTCAAAGAGGAAAATATTTGATAGATGTTTTAAGTCCTGGACGTGTGTGCAGATTTCTATCCTTCTTTTGTTTGTAAAGCCCCTTTAAATTTTGCTCTGTTGTCAGCTGCTGGCTTTGCCACCTGTAGTGTGACTTTGCCCAAATATTTTAAAGGCTTGAATTTGCATCTGCTCACTTTTCAGTTCCTGCTTCCTTCCTCCAAAGGAGAAAAACTACAGCCCCAAAAGCTGTCTCTGTGCTTGGTTTTAAAATCCTGAAAACTACATAATGTTTTTCCAGTCGGAGTTCTCCTTTGCTACTTGCTTTTCTGATGTTAGTTGCAATTTTCTTCTCTTTTTTGAGAAGTCATTTTAATTTCCCCTCTACTTTCTAATGGTCAGTTAAGCATAGCTCAGTACAGTGGGGGTTGCCTGTCCTGAAGCTCTTGTTCACATGCAAATTTAACAAATTGCCTGATGCCAAATCACAGAGTTTATTTGTTCAGCCTCTATTTCCTTGTTATTAAGGTCATATCTACATTTAAGAGTTTCTCTTATACTCTTTTTTTTAATGTTTATTTATTTTTGAGAGAGCGCGAGAGAGGACGCGCGCACACAAGCAGGGGAAGGGCAAAAAGCGAGAGAGACGGGATCCGAATCGGGCTCTGTGCTGACAGCAGACAGCCCGATGTGGGGCTCCAACTCCCGAACTGCAAGATCATGACCTGTGCCAAAGCCAGTCGCTTAACCCACTGAGCCGCTGAGGCACCTCCTTTTACACTCTTGAACCTAAATTTTTAGCTCGCTGTTTATGAAGCCCCTGGTTCGTTTCATTAATTATATGATAAACAAAAATAAGCCGTGTGGAAAGACATTGTTAAAAAACATTGTTTTTGTTGTAAAAACACATTTGTATATATGAATAAACCAAAAGTAGAGTGAGGAGGGCTTTTCTGTGTTTATGTTTCTTCATGGCTTTGCATATTTCATGTATGGAAGCCTGGGAACAAAATTTGTTTGTTTTTTAAACTATAGCTTTGTATTTATTATGTTTAAATTTACTTATGATTTTGAAAATTTAGTTGAAAGAAGGCTGTCATTTGCTTTAAAACAGAATCAGTGGTATTCTTTGGTGGCTGCTTTTTTTGATAGTCAGAGTTGCCCTGTTTCACATTTTGCTTCTTTCATTTTAAACCATTGTCGGTTTCCTTTTACCCAACGTGTTTCTTTGTAAAAAGGGGTTTGATTTTCATACTATTCTATTGAAGTGTTAGGACTCGTATTCTATATAGAGCTTACAGTTTTCAAAGTTGGGTTTCAACAAGACACACAACTAAAGGATAATGTAAATTAACCTTATTCATACGGAAATTCCACTTTTTATAGTGTAGGTACATAAAGTTTCGGGTACAGAGAGTTGACATTATTAAAGGCAACATGCCAATATGATGTATGCTTTTCTAGAAATGGAAATTCCAGAAAAGTCAGGCGAGAACCAAATCCAGGAAAACAACCGGGGTCCGAGAACATTGCATCAAACCACTTGTGTCTCAGAACAGAATCGGAAAACAAGAACAAGCTTTGCAACAGATGGTGGCACGTCCCAGAATTCTGGGGCTCCAGGGAGTGACTGGAGTTCGGACGAGGAAGGTGGGAGCAAAGGAAGATCCAAGAGCAGGTACACGTCCACCCTTTCCAGTCACACGTCAGAGGAAGGCGTCCAGGGTAGCAGAATGGGCAGCGAGGCGTATCTGACAGCATCCGATGACAGCAGTTCCATATTTGAAGAAGAAACTTTTGGCATAAAGAGACCGGAGCATAAGAAGCTGTATTCTTGGCAACAGGAGGCACAGTGGAAAGCTCAGAATTGTCCCCTTGGAAAGGGAAATTCTGAATCAGATAAAAAGGAGCACGATAGTTCATCGGATGAACTGAATAAAAAATTTCAGTCTCAAAGACTGGATTATTCATCTTCGTCCAGCGAGGCTAATACACCAAGCCCTATTTTGACCCCAGCTTTGACTCCAAAGCATCCTAACTCACTTTCTGGAAAAGGAACACAATTAGTGCCTTCATCAAACCTGCCACCCCCGAAGTTAAGGATTCCTAATGTTTTCAGTATAAGTGTGGCACTAGCCAAAAGGCACTTAAGCCAGCCACAGTTAAGTTCTGATAGGATGTTTGGTACAAACAGAAATGCCATCAGCATGATCCGGCCGCTCAGACCTCAGGAAACAGATCTTGATCTAGTTGATGACGACGGTACAGAAATTTTAGAGAATATGGACACTAGTTGTGATGACGGATTGTTTTCCTATGACTCCCTGGAGTCCCCTTGCTCTGACGACCAGGAAAGCTGTGACTCAGCCAAGAAGCCGGCCTGCAGCAAACCACCAACTCCGCCCCTGCACCGGTTTCCCTCTTGGGTAAATGACATTGCCGTGTGCAACGCATGCATGCTGGCTTTTTCCTAAACCGGCGTTTACGTTTTACTTTCTCCTCCTATTTCTTTTCAGGTCCAGATTGTTCTGAAAAGTCTCGGTGTTCAGAGTACCATTTCCCTTTCTCTTTCCCTACTGAGTTCTGAGTCAATTGAGAAATAAGGGAAGGTGAAGACAGGCAGGAGATCAAAACATTACCTTTCTTACTGATAAAACTGATTTTAGAGAGTTGGTCGGCAAATGAGCTTTCCGATACTGAACTCAGAATTCGCTAGATTTATTCATCCAGTCCCAGGTAACCCTAGACCGCTAGACGTCTGTTCCTCTTGGGTAGCTTAAAGCCCAGAGAAAGAACAAATGGTGTTTCTTGCATGCCTTTACTTCTCAAGAGAAAGGAGCAAGGAGGGGGCTCGGCTCTGCCTGTCCAGTTTCTCATTCTAAGCTTGCCAGTCACATTAAGCCATCCCTCCTCCTTGGGAAGGAGAAATGAATGGTTGGAGAGGGACCCAGAGTGTTCAGTTACTAGAGTTCCCTGCACATGGAAGGAAACATCAGGGGTGGGGAAGAATTGTTCCTCCTACCTGTGTGATACCTTGGACAAATTCGCAACCAGGACACCTAACTCTTATTGGTCATCAGTTTTTGTGCTTAATCATTTACTTGATTGGCTTTTTTTTTTTTTAATTTTTTTTTCAACGTTTTTATTTATTTTTGGGACAGAGAGAGACAGAGCATGAACGGGGGAGGGGCAGAGAGAGAGGGAGACACAGAATCGGAAACAGGCTCCAGGCTCTGAGCCGTCAGCCCAGAGCCCCACGCGGGGCTCGAACTCACGGACCGCGAGATCGTGACCTGAGCTGAAGTCGGACGCTTAACCGACTGCGCCACCCAGGCGCCCCTACTTGATTGGCTTTAAGAGAAATTTAATGTTACTCTTCATGAGCTTATAAATCTGTCGCTTTAATCAAAAGCATCTTCCTATGTATCTGGAGTAGATTGAAATTCCTTCCATTGAAACACTGACCATTAATACAATAGTTAGCCCATCAACTGTATGATTCTTTATAGGAATATCTACACATCACTCAATTAAAAAAATACTCTTATATTTGAAACAAACTGAAATTATCTGTTTTGTGGATTTAACATTTTCCTCACATATTGCCATAGTCTGGCCTCCAGAGAAGCGTCTGGGCTGCAGGATTTTTTTTTGTTTGGGGGTCATCTTCTGTGATATTATTTTTTATTTAGAGATCCATGTGATTTTAAGCAAACGAAGGCAGCCATGTTTTCCTACTATAAATCCAGACCTTGAGATGTATCTGCTTTTACTTTCAAAAGAACATTTCATTGTGGTGTCCACATGAAACTGTCTGCAGTTCATTATTAAATTCTGGATAGCGCAAAAAAGTGGACGTTATTGGCATGTGAATCTCTGGAATTCCAATTATGTTATCCTTCAGGCAGTGAGGATTTGAAATTTTTGCTTCTTTTATTATGTTGAGATTTTCGGAGATTTAGGTTAGGCTTTTCAAGTTCGTTTTTTTTGGCAAACCATTTTCCTACTCTTTTGCCTTTCTCTCTTCAATTTGTTCAATCCTGAAAAAGTAGTATTGCTTTTCAAAAGCCTTCTGGCAGGCTGGCCAAGTTTGAGATTTTACTTCAGCGTTTGTTAGGTATTTTCAGGTTTCAAGGAAAAGAGATGTATTCCAGTTGCCTCAATTTATGAGAGTGTATTTTAAGGATTTTTAAGAGTTTATTTGAAGGCATAGCCCATCCTTACCAAACTGGAATATCATTCAAAATACAGTAGTCACTGTAGTGGGAAAACATGTGATGTCGGCAGCACCTCTAATAGCCAACTCCTTAGAAACAGGTGACAGACACCCACTGCCCCTGGTCCAGTGTCTCAGCTTGTCCTGTCCCATCTGCGTGACTCTCCTTGTCCTCTACTGCTAACTCCTCTCCTCCAGGCTGTCATGCTTCCAGCTGCCTCTCGTCTCCTGCTTATTGCCCTGTGTTTACATATCTTTCTGTTCCGCCAACTCTGCTGTTCTTCGCTGTGTGTATATCTCATTCTCAAGGAAACCACATCTGGTTCGTTCACTCAGCCACTCTCCAAACTAAAGTGTCTCAGACAGTTAGGGATCTCATGCCTGTTACCTAGCAGGCCGCTGGCCAGTCCAGTCCCAAAGAGCACAGCTTTACTACCTGCCCTGCCTTGGTTCAGGCAACTGTGTCCAGGTTAGATGTGGTGCACAATTCAGGACACGGTGATTATCCATGAAGAACAACTTGGAATCCCTTTTCTCACAGAGTGCAGGGTGAATAACCTCTCCGGTACCCATTTCAGAGATTTCTCTCAAAGAAGAGAAAGCAAAATAATAGCCTGCTTTTGGAATAAGATAATACGATAAATTCCATTGCCATTCTCAAATTCATTTATTATTTGGCCTCAGGTATTTTTTTTATTTTTTTTTAAATTTTTATTTATTTTGAGAGAGAGACAGAGTGTGAGCAGGGGAGGAGCTGAGGGGAGGGAGACACAGAATCTGAAGCAGGCTCCAGGCCCTGAGCTGTCAGCACAGAGCCTGATGCGGGGCTCGAACTCACGAACTGTGAGGTGATGACCTCAGCCGAAGTCGGACGCCTGACCGACTGAGCCGCCCAGGTGCCCCGAGCCTCACGTATTTCTTGTACTTGATTGAAATGGACATTGAAATAAGAAGATGAAAGCACTTAAAGCTACTCTGTGATTTCTGACTTGAAGATTTTTCTCTTTTCTTTCAGGATACTCTAGAATAGTAGAATATTAAAGGTAATATTCATGTATAGTCAATGATTATGAATGCTTTCTAACCTCATGTTACAGCCGTTCACGGTTTTCTGCGTTTTTTTCTTTAACTGTGTTTAGAATGGTAGAATACTAAACGTGGTGTTTATGTGCAATCAGTGACTATGAATAAGTTTTCTCTTTTTTTCCTATCTCTTGAAAAGAATTCAAAATACCAAGCAAAAACTAGGGAACAAAGATAAATAATGGAATGACTAATGGATGGAAAACGTCTGCAGTGCTGTTCACGGTGGCATATTTGTGTTGGCACCGATGACAGTTTTATAATAATGCTCTGCTCTGGTGAATATTAAATGAAGAACAAATGAAAAACATGTGTATTGAAAGTAATCATTTCTTTGCTTTAAATATCCAGTTTAAATCTCTCTTTTACATTAGGAGAGCAGAATTTATGCTGTAGCCAAATCAGGTATTCGAATGTCTGAGGCCTTCAATATGGAGAATGTTAATAAAAGTAAGTGATTTTGCATGTTGCAATGTGGATGAACCTTGAGCACATAATGCTAAAGGAAATAAGCGAGTCATGAAAAGATAAATACTGTGTGATTCCACTTCTATGAGATCTCTGAAGTGGTCAAATTCATAGAAACAGGAAGTGGAGGGGTGGTGACCCCAGGCTGGGTGGTGGTGGTAGTGGAGGGGAATAGTTGCTTAATTGGCATAGAGTTTCAGATTTGCAAGATACAAAAGTTCTGGAGACTTGCCTCATAACAATGTGACTATAATTAACACTAACCGAACCATACACTTAAAAATAAAGTGGTCAATTTTATGTTGTGTTTTTTACTGCAATAAAACATGTTTAAGCAAATAAGTGATTTTATATTGCCATTTCACTAACCAAGAATTGCCTAAATGTTTGAAGCCATTGGAGTAGATAGAATTATGTATTTCAGAAAATGATTTCTAAGGTTGCTGATTTACATTTTAAATTGCAATTTATTGTTACCCAATATAGGGGCACATATATGTTCAATTCTGATGCAGAAAGTACCTCTTTTTGTTTTTTATTTAAAAGAGGGTAAAGCAAACAAACTGTGAGTTTCAGCTGTTTAAAAATATCAGTCTCTATGTCCTTTTTTCCAGAGTTTGAAACTCACTCTCCCGTTGCTTTCCTTTCCTTTCCTTTCCTTTCCTTTCCTTTCCTTTCCTTTCCTTTCCCATCCCTTCCCATCCCTTCCCCTTTTCTTTCTTTCTTTCTTTCTTTCTTTCTTTCTTTCTTTCTTTCTTTCTTTCTTTCTTTCTTTCTTTCTTTCCTTTCTTTCTTTCTTTCTTTTTCTTTCTCTCTCTCTTTCTTTCTTTCTTTCTTTCTTTCTTTCTTTCTTTCTTTCTTTCTTTCCTTTCTTCAAAAAATTTTTAAAGAAGCAATGTATTCCCAGTATGAAAAGTAAAACCGAACAACAGAAAACTGTATGGAATAAAAAGAGAAGTTTTCCTGTGGTTCTTTCCACTAGCTCCCTCCCTTTCCTACTACTGATCCATATCTTAGAGGCAACCATTGATGTTCTATTTCTTCTCAGCAATGTTCTGTTCTTACCATTCAGGAAATTATATTCCTAAACTTTCAACATGAGGTTCACCTGATAAAAGCTTAAGCATGATGATGTTTTAACACCATGTCAGTAACAGGGCTATGAATAATTGGAGAATATCTTCATAGGGTACTGCTCACTGAATCAGCAGATGTTTGTGCTATTTCTGCCCAGCCTGACCTGCATAGAAATGCCTGCCGAAGAAATAAAAGCTATGATCCCTACTCTCAAAGAGCATGCAGTCTAGTTGGGGAAGTAACATACATGAGGAAATAATGAACCATGCAAGAGAGTATATCCTTACAGCAGACTATGTGAGAACAGTCATGTGTGTTAATCCAGCTTCTCTTTAATTGGAACTTTTGCTAGCTCACATTCATAAGAAATAGACCTAAGTGCTAGAGAGAAGTTTCTTGTTTTTTGTTTTTTAAATCACTTTGTCTTATCTTTCAGATTCTGCCCCTCTGCTCTCCTATACCACATCAGGACTCTATACCTCCCTGATATACAAGAATATGACAACCCCAGTGTATACAACGTTGAAGGGGGTAAGTCATTATTGTTACTGCTAAACATGTGGTTCTCTTCATGGTGGATCGAGAAAACTGTTTATTTAAGCTCCAGATTCCATTCTTAACATTTTACACAGACTCTCCCTTTATAGGGAGTTTTAGACACTCACTCTAATATATCATAAAAAGAGAAGAAATGGAAAGATCCAGAGGAGAGATTTATGCTTCTCAGAGTATTAGAGGTCTGGGCTCATTTTTGTTACACCCCGTGTGATTTTCCACCTCCTCCACGGTGGTTAATTGTTTAAAGGAAATACCACTATTAATGATGTAGGGAAAATTCCTAATTTGGCAAGATTTTTTGTCACTGCCAGTGTTCCCTCCTCCTTGCTTGAAGTACCTAATTAAAATAAGTATTTTCAACTATTAACAGCCTATGTTTCCAGGAATCTTTTATATTTGACGAACGCCTTGCTAATTAGAATTTGGGATTTAACCACATGACTTTGATAATACCAAAAGACATTCTTGTATTCCCTTAAAAAATCTTATTTTGTGACTCCTGGTGAAACATTTTATATCTAAAAAGAGAGGGACACAGATAGGCCGCTGTGCTTTTCTTTAGAAGGCAACCCAAATAAGCAGCAGCCCGTTCCTGGATGACTCCTCTGGGTCAGAGGAAGAAGATAGTTCCAGATCCAGCTCCCGGACTTCGGAGTCAGACACGCGCAATCGAAGCGGGCCAGGCAGCCCCAGAGCAATGAAACGAGGTGAGGGAAAATCTCAGTCACACAAGACAACTCCAGATAAATGAGGGTCTTTAATTCAGGATATTCTGGAATTTCATCCACCTAATAGGACTTTTTAAAAAAGCCAAAGTACTTGCTTGAAACCAAAGTGAAAAGAGAATTAGCCAAGACTGAGATGCTTATATTCTTGTCCTAGTTCTCTTCTTAATTTTTTTTGTGATTCCATATAAGCCACATGATCTTTTTTTTTTTTTTTAACCTTACCCTATCTGTAAGAGAGAGAGATCACTTTATTATGGGAATAAAGTAAAATAATTGGCCAAAATGAGGTTTCTCTTTTATAGTTACCGTGTGGCATTTTGCATAATTTATGGGATAGACTTATTTCAGCTAAATTTGTTATGCTGCTAAATGGGAGAAAATACACCTAAAATTTTGGTGGTTAACCTGATATTAAGATGGAAACCAACAAAAACTTTACTTTGGGCATGTCTATGATTTTTAGTGGATTTTGAAGAAACTTTTGGCATAGGTAGAGGTTACAGAAAGAGATAATCACACTGAATGACACCTGAATTTTACAAAAGTAATGCGGCGTGCTCTGTTGGTTTTCAGATTATGTTCCACGGAACCCTTAGGTAATCCCCAGCCCCTCAACTTCAACTGGAACTGCTCAGCTTCCATAGGTTTTATTAAGCTTCGGGGCTGTCATTGGGGTCTTTACTCCTCCTATCTTAGCTCCCAACAGCTGGTATTGGGTTACATCACACTTTTGCTCAAAACACTGCAAAGACCCATAATGGTTATAAGGTGTTACCTGACTCTTTTGTGCCTTTGATCTCATCTCCTTTCTCCTTCCTTACACCCTCTTGCTGTTCCTAGAACAGGCCAGGCATGCTTTTATTTCAGGACCTTCACACTGATTGTTTCCTTTACCTGCTTTTCTTCCCCCCAGATGTCTATAGGGCTAACTTGGGCACATCCTACGGTGCTTTGCTCCAATGCTGCCTTCTCAATGAGATCTACCCTGAGCACAGCATTCGAGTTGCAGTCCTTTGCTCTTCTCCATCTACTAACTCTTTCTATTCCCTCTAGTCTGCTCTATGTTTTATTTTTTCATAGCACTTACTGCCTGTTTTTTTTCTGTCTCTACCAACTAGAATCTATGTTCCATGAGGGCAGAGATTTTTCTGTTTTATTGTCTGCTCTCTCCCTAACACCTGGGGTAGTGCCTAGCACACTGGTCCTGGGGTCGGGCGCCCCAGATTAGCACTCCAGCATTGCTCCTGCCCAGCTGTTTGACTTGGGATAAATGTTTTAGTTTAATCTCTGGACCTTAGTCTCCTTAGAGAATGAGGGCACCAATCAGGATGATCTCTGAGGTCCCTTATAAGTCTAAGTTTCTGTTATTCTATGAAATATAAAAGTATTGCTACTATAACAACTATTACTTGTCTTTGTCAAATAGACAAGAATATTGATATAGTGACATTGTCTAACAAGTCCCTTAAATGTTAATAAACACTTCGAAAAATTGCTAGATATTGCAATGAATAATGATGCAAATCTTTGATTTTATTTATTATATTCAAAATTTCCAATTGTATTGACCCTCCAGATGTGGCTTGCAACTTGCTAGTCATTTTCTGAAAAAGGCAAGTGAATTTTTGTGACAGTGTTCCCTTGAATTTTACTTTGTAGCTGCTGCCAAATGAAATAGTCTGTTTATATCGTTAAGCCTTATTGCTTCTTTTTTACAAAAGATTTTTAAAATTTATAAGCTAATAGTATTGGACTTTCATGAAAAACACTACTGAAATTGTGAAGTTCTTTTTAATGTGAATTACTTTAGAAGTGATCTCTGGGTGGCTCAGTCAGTTAAGCGTCTGACTCTTGATCTCGGCTCAAGTCATAGTCTCACAATTTGTGGGTTTGAGCCCTGTGTCAGGCTCAGCACTGACAGCATGGAGCCTGCTTGGAATTCTGTGTCTCCCTCTCTCCCTGCCCCTCCCCCACTGTTGCACATGCACACTCTCTCTTTCTCAAAATAAACATTAAAAAGTAAAATAAATTAAAAGTGATTTCAACAACTAAGTGGTTTAAAATGTGATTGTACAACTCTTGATAAACTGAAATCAAACATCTGCTTGCCTTATGTAAGTCAATACGAAAATACATGTTTTTAATCTTTAATAAAAGACATATTAGTATCTTTGCGTGTATTTTATTATGTATATATATTGCACATAGTTTATGTATGTAAAATTAGCTGTGCTTGTGATCATACAAGAATATCATTTATATTCCTATTTATATATAAATATATAATTTATATATTTATATTTATATTCCTATTATTTATATTCCTTGGAGGTTTGCATGATACTCCTTACCCTCTAGTTCTGTTTTTTGCTTTAAAAGTTCTTTATGGCAGAAGGTATGAGAATAAATATAGTCTAGGAGGGCTGATGATTTTGTGGAATACCTGTATTCCTTAGGAGAACTCACAGCTGGCATTTGGACCACCTGATTATTAAATATCGACCTAATTTATTTCTTTATTCATCTAGGTGTGTCTCTTTCTTCTGTGGCTTCTGAAAGTGACTATGCCATTCCCCCAGATGCTTACCCCACAGACACAGAATACTCACAGCCAGAGCAGAAGCTTCCTAAAACTTGCTCATCTTCCAGTGATAACGGGAAAAATGTAAACACTGATTCAGGTTTAAAAAAAAAAAAAATCAATGAATGTTCTTAGTTTGAGCCTCTAAAATGAAATTTAAATTTTTAAAATTTCTTTTTAATTAGGAACCCCTGGAAAAATCTGGCTATTTATTAAAAATGAGTGGTAAAGTCAAGACGTGGAAGAGGAGATGGTTCGTTCTCAAAGGTGGTGAATTACTTTACTATAAATCTCCGGTGAGTGGAAAGCACTTACCCTTTAGAACTGAATTCCTCAAACTGTAAATCAAGCTCCTGATATTCTTTCCTGTAATGCAATTAATTATACAAAGCATTTCTTACTATTACTATTACAGGCAGTCCCTTTACGTTTCGTTTTCTTCCTTTCCTACAGAGTGACGTAATTAGAAAACCCCAGGGCCATATTGAACTTAGCGCAACCTGCAGTATTTTAAGAGGAGATAACAAACAAACAGTTCAGGTACTTTTTTTTTTTTTTTTTTTTTTGCTTTTTCTTTTTTGTATCATGTAAAATTCAATTCTTGGTTATTCAAGCTAATAGGAGATTGGATGATTCAATGTTTCTTTTTTTTTTTTAATGTTTATTTATTTTTGAGACAGAGAGAGACAGAGCATGAACGGGGGAGGGTCAGAGAGAGAGGGAGACACAGAATCCGAAGCAGGCTCCAGGCTCTGGGCTGTCAGCACAGAGCCCGACGCAGGGCTCGAACTCACGGACTGTGAGATCATGACCTGAGCCGAAGTCGGATGCTTAACCGACTGAGCCACCCAGGCGCCCCGATTCAATGTTTCTTTATTCACTTTGTGTTAAGTGTGATTCCTCAAAAATGTGTGAAACCCCAGGCCTTCTCAGTTCAAACTACATTATAAACTAGGTTTGTGTTAAGTAACTGTCCACTACCCTTCCTTTGCCCTTGTCCCTTACATTCTTCTTCCCCTATACTTCATCTTCCAGCTATTCTCAGCTCTTAACCTGTCTGGCTATTTTAGGGAAGGCTTATCTGAGAAATGAACTACCAATAAGATGTTATTAGTTTGATGTACTACTAAATTCAGGAGGGTTTGCATTTTGATAAAGAACCCGAAAATGCCATTTCTTGTATGAACTCCAGCTGTTATAACACCTAAGTGGGAAAGATACTGGTGAGAAGAAGGCTGTCCTACCTCCTACCGAATCACACCCTAGACATAGCTGCTGGCCATTCACCCACACATAAAACCAGTCTTGCTAGAAATCTGTTAAATTTAAAACACAGGCTGTTGAGATAGTTTGGCATATGTGATTTAAATTCAGACACCTTAGGGTGCCTGAGTGGCTCAGTCCGTTAAGTGTCCAACCTCAGTTCAGGTCATGATCTCCCAGTCTGTGAGTTTGAGCCCTGCATTGGGCTCCGTGCTGACAGCTCAGAGCCTGGAGCCTGCTTCAGATTCTGTGTCTCCCTCTCTGTCTGCCCCTCCCCTGCTTGTTTTCTCTCTCTCTCTCTCTCTCTCTCTCTCTCTCAAAAATGAATAAACATTAAAAGAAAATTAAATAAATAAATTCAGATACTTTATCTGAAATACCTTCAATAATTAATATTTTCTTGGGGCTCATGGTGGTTTAATCAATTAAGCATCCACCCTCTGATTTTAGTTCAGGTCATGATCTCATGGTTCGTGGGTTCAGGCCCTGTGTTGGGCTCTGTGCTGACAGTGCAAAGCCTGCTTGGGATTCTTTCTCTCCCTCTCCCTTTCTGCCCCTTCCCAACTTTCTCTGTCTTAAAATAGATAAATTTAAAAATATTTTTAAAATAATAATTATTATTATTTTCTTATCTTGCTCCTTCAGAGGGTATAATGAACATTTATCAGAAAGGCTCATTGTCTATGTTTTCAAGAGATAGTTAATACCTGAGAACTGCCCAAAAAAGTAGAAGGAAAGCTTTGTCTGGAAGCATGGCAGATAAGAATAATCTACAAAGTTCTGGGGCGCCTGGGTGGCGCAGTCGGTTAGGCGTCCGACTTCAGCCAGGTCACGATCTCGCGGTCCGTGAGTTCGAGCCCCGTGTCGGGCTCTGGGCTGATGGCTCAGAGCCTGGAGCCTGTTTCCGATTCTGTGTCTCCCTCTCTCTCTGCCCCTCCCCCGTTCATGCTCTGTCTCTCTCTGTCCCAAAAATAAATAAAAACGTTGAAAAAAATAAATTAAAAAAAAAAGAATAATCTACAAAGTTCTGAAATATTTGGAAATTTCAAAATGTGGTTCATTTGAGACTGAAACATTGCTAATTCATAATATCTGATCACATGTTAGTTGTAAGAATTTCTCTTCTTTATAAGCAAGGACTTCTTATTTTATTTATAATTAATTTATATAACAAATAATTCCTCTTTATTTGCAAAAAATGTATTATTTTATTACAGTCTCCAGTCATGCTACTGCTCACTTCAACAGCTGGGAGACTGTAGCACATTTAAAGGAGAAAAAGAAAATGTAACAAATAAGCCAAATAAAAAATGATGACGCAAAAGTTTAACACTCTGAAAAACTTTAAACTAAAGTGAAAACAATGATTTCAACACAAAGTTAATTATTGTAATTCTCACAATCTGGTTAAACTATTCTAAATTATCTGTGGAGTCATTTATTTAGCACCTAGGATTCAAGGTATGGCATGTCTGTTTCTATGTTAATTAATGTTGTTTTTAGGAGAGACAGGGGAATGCTAATAATCCTAAATCTTCAGAGTTTCCTTTCCTATCTCTTTCTCATCCCGTTCCAGCTGACCACTGAAAAACACACCTACTATCTGACTGCAGATTCTCCCAATATATTGGAAGAATGGATTAAAGTATTGCAGAATGTTCTCCGAGTACAAGCTGCCGACCCACATTTTCTGCAGCCTGAGGGCAAACCCACGGTGAAGGGATTGCTCACCAAGGTAGGAACTTTAGTACAGTGTAGTGTCCTGGGCAGCTGGGGAGTCAGCCCCACTGATCGTAAGTGGGTGTCAGAGAGTATGTGTATTGAAAATTTATATTATCTTGGGGTGGGAAGTGTCTTTTGCTTATGATGCCAAGTGTTCTAACCATCAAAAATTCCCTAAGCGGAATTTTGAAAAGACAGTTGAAAAGCTTGGGAAAGCATTTAAAATGTGTAAAAACCAAGCTTTTCTAATCAATAAGTAAAGGATAAATACCAATGTGGGGGGAAAGGAACGAAGGACACAATGGGAAAGAAGTAGAGCTGGTAGACGGAAAAAATACAAACGATATTTTAAAAACTCTGGGAGCGCCAGGGTGGCTTAGTTGGTCAAGCGTCTGACTCTTGGTTTTGGCTCAGGTCGTGATCTCACAATTTGTGAGTTTTAACCCCGTATCGGGCTCTGCGCGGACAGGGAGGAGCCTGCTTGGAATTCTCTCTCTCTCCCTCTTTCTCTTCCTGCTTGCGCACTCTCTCTCAAAATAAATAAATAAACTTAAAAAAAATCTGGTCAAAGGGTGGATATTTTTTAAAATTATGAAACATAGCATTGACACAAAATGAGTGAGCTTATTACTTTAGAAGGCAATTTGGAAAAAAAAAAAAAAAAGGAATTTGGCAGTGTCTTGATCCAAGTGTTAATTCAGTGAATGCTTTTGAATGAACAAATGAATGGATGTTAAATGTGTAAAAACATTTATACAGACCTTTTCATTCAGCAATCTCAGTCCAAGAAATTTATACTTAGGAAATGGTTTTAATTTGCCAAATATTTAAGTATAAGAATGTCTATCACAGCATGGTTTATTTTTTTCCTATTTTTAAAAAATGAGATATAATTAGCATACACTAAAATGCAGATCTTAAATGTAGAGTTTGATGAGTTTTGACAAATATTTACAGTCACTCTGTCAAGATACAGAATGTTTCCATTGCCCCAGAAAGATTACATGCATGGCATGGTTTATAACAAAGACAAATTGGGATCAACTTAAATGTAGAGTAGGGATAGTTTAAATAAGTACATATAATCAGATAATGCTTTACTATGCAGCCATTTTATTTCTTTTTTATTTTTTAAAGTTTATTTATTTTGAGAGAAAGAGAGCACACATGAGTGAGGGAGGGCAGAGAGAGAGAGAATCCCAAGTAGGCCTTGTGCTGTCAGCTCAGAGCCCACTGCAGGGCTCGAACTCATGAACCGTGAGATAATGACCTGAGCAGAAATCAAGAGTCAGGCACTTAACCAACTGAGCCACCCAGGCACTCCTACTATGCAGCCATTTTAAATATTGTAAAAGAATATTTAGTGCTATAGGAATATGTTATGACAACTGTTAGGTGATAAAATAAATAGAATGCAGTATTATATTATTATCCCACTTTATTATATGCATCTATAGAAAAAGGTCTGAATATGAAATATACCAAGACATATTGGTTAGCGCTATGTGATTTTATTCTTGCTTAATTCTGTTTTCTAAGTTTTTTTAGAAAGAGTAAGAATCCTAAGATAAATATTATTTTTAAACTTAAAAATTGGTCACTCTTAGAAAAATATAATAACATATTTACGCATAAAGTATTACACACAAAAATAACCTCTGAGTAACCACTCATCCTTCATGTGCTTTGTTTACATAAGTTAAAAATTTAGATTTAGAAGAGTTATGTCACCATAGCTAGCATTAATATGGGTGCTATTCAGTAATATTTACAAAGATTGACCAGCTACACCAAAAGTAGGAGAAAAAATTCACCGAGTTGTGCTCTGTTTTTTCCAAAATGTTACAGTACCATGAAAATATTTTTTCAGTTACTGATGACTTAGAAACTTCTTAGTATTATGCAAATATATACTTTCCAGTGAACACAGTGATGCTTTAAATCATATTCTTACTATAATTCATAATAACTAGTTGTCTTCCTGTTTCAAGGACCATGTGTATCAAACCCTTAGACTTTAATATGATCCTGTGGCTAAGGGTTGGTTACTTGTTCCACCGTGTGTTTGTTTGATTGTTTTTACTTTACCCACATGGCATTGTCAGTTTCTGCATGTTACATTTCTGCTATTCCCTGCGTCCCATTTCATACTTGCGTTTTAAATGAGCATAAGTAGATGTGATTATCAGATGACTAAACCATTTGGGTTTATAGACAGGATGCTTATTAGGTTTCCTTCCTACCATTTTCATGTCCACCCCCATATTGTCGCCCTCAGAGCCTTATAAGAGAAACTCTTGCCTCAGTTATTCTGAGTGACTTGTTCTGAGCTCACACTCAGGCTACAATTTAAGCTACTGCAGAACAGCACTTGAATACTTTGCAGGGGAGGACGTTTTCTCAGGCTGTCACGTTGTTATTAAGTACAGAAATATGTAGGTAGATATTAAGAACTTGACTAATTTGATTCTGGATATTCACTCTTGCAACTTTTAATACTTAGGAAGAACATTTTCTCTATAAAAAGTCATTTATTTAAAAAAAAATTATTGAGTAGTTACCACATGCCAGCCAATGGGCTGGAGGATATCAACATGAATAAGCCATTGGCCCCTCCCCACCCCCCGTTCCTCAAAGAGCCGCATAATCTATTGGGAAAGAAAGGGACTTAGCATATTATAATATGTACCAAGTGCAATTATGAGAGGCATGGTAAGGTCACAGAGAAATCTAATTTAGGCTGTGGGATCAGGAACAACTTCTCAGAGAAGACTTATTTGTGTTGAGTCTTCAGGGAAGAGAAGGAATCGTTACACCAAATGGAAATGGGCAGGGAAGGTATCCCAGGCTAGGAGACAGTGGGAACAAAGACAGTATCTCAAAGCGGTGCCATATAAGCTGAAAACATGTCCTTTGGAGAACAAGGTGGAGGGGCCTGGTTATGGAGGGACTTTCTGTCTTGTTAAAGACTTTATTCTTCACCCTGAACGTGATGTGGAACCCTTCAGGTTTGTAACAGAGGCAGGGGCATGTTCATGTTGCTAATAGATCACTCTGCTGAGAGGAAGGTGGATTTGCAGGGGGCAAGGTGGAAAGAAGTTCTAAAAACAGTTAGCAGAAGTTGTTCTTGTGAAGGGGACGAGATGCTGAGCTGGTCATAGGGAAAGAGAGGAGAAGGTGAATTTAAATAATGAGAGGAGGTAAAGTCTTCAGTTAGATTGGTTGAATTCAGGGTTAGGAAGTGCAAATGGTTGGCTGGGTGAAAGATGGTGCCACATAAGACAGCTCAGGGAGGAGGAACAGTTTTAGGATAATTCAAAGGTTATTTTGGACCATGCCAATTTTTAGAGCTTTGAGGACACCTGAGTTAAGAATTAAGAAGTCCGTCAAGCAGTGCCAATGAGTCTACATCAGAGGAGGAGGCTGGGTTGGAGAGAAGAATTTGGGGAATTCTCAGCATGAATGTAGTGGTTGAATTCATGACGATGACAGAAGTCTCCCAGGGACACGTGTGTGGTGGAAGAGTGGGGGCCTCCTGCTGGAACACTGGGTTTTACAAAAGCTGAGAGCATACAAAGGAGACCCTGGAAGAGACCCTGGAAAGTAGGTAATGGGATCGTGGAAGTGGAGTGTGTGACCGGGTGGGAGGGGTCTGCAGGCAGTGGAGTGCTCGCAAGCAAGGCACATTGCAGTGTGTTGAAAGACAAAGGGTAGATGAGTAAGTGCAGTATTTGAGTTCAGAGTACTGTCCACCTGGTCCAGCACATTAGAGGGAATGAAGCTGAAGGGAACATGGTGTCAGGAGAGGCATTTTTAGGACAGGAAAGGCATACCTGGAGTTTGCAAACTGAGAGGAAGAAGCCAGGATGGGGAGAAGTGGGAAATGAAGCTCAAAAGAAGTAGGTGGGCGAGCATGGTTGGTCAGCATGGTAGGTGGGCATGGTGGAAGGACATGGTGGAAGGACATGGTGGGCAAGCATTGTGGGTGATCATGGTGGGCATGCATGGTAGGTGGGCATGGTGGAAGGACATGGTAGGCAGGCATGGTGGGTGAGCATGGTGGGCAGGAATGGTGGAAGGGCATAGTGGGCAAGCATGTTGGGCGATCATGGCAGGCAGGCATGGTGGGTGGGCATGGTAGATGGGCATGGTGGAAGGGCATAGTGGAAGGACATGGTGGGTGATCATGGTGGGTATGCGTGGTAGACGGGCATGGTGGAAGGACATGGTGGGCGGGCATGGTGGAAGGACATGATGGAAAGACATGGTGGGCGGGCATGGTGGAAGGGCATGGCAGAAGGACATGGTGGAAGGCCATAGTGGGCAAGTGTGGTGGTAGGCAAAGTGGGGAGGCATGGTGAGTGGGCATGGTGGGTAGGGTGGAAGGGCTGGACTGGCAGAAAGGCGAGGAAGGATGAATATCTAAGTTTGTCGGGCATTGAATGAGATCACGCCTGATATCATCAATTTTCTTGATGAAGATTACTCCATAAGACAAAATTATGTAGTGAGAATGAGGGAAAGGATTGAGAATAATCAGGGACATAGGGATATACTCAAGGGCAAATAGAAAGATTGCTAAGTGTTACTAGGACCCACCTGACTTTAGTGATTGGAACTTGTTATTTTTCTCTTACATCTTCAGATGCCCAGAAATAGGAGCAGAGAATTTACATTGTAGCAATGTGAGGATAGTCATTTTTTTCTAATATTTTATTATGTAAATTTTCAATTATGCAGAAAAGTTGGAAGACAGTTTTATAATGAACACCCATATTCCCACCACCTAGATTCTGTAATTAACTTTACTTGCTTTATACATGCCTATCAAGGTGATGATTTGAAATTAATGTTTCATTCTGGGCATTTTCAAATGTGTGGAAGTAGAAGGAATAATAACACGAACCTCATATATTTATCACCCAATTTTAAGTTGTTAACTATGGCTAATGTTATGGCAGAAAGCCCCCCATAACCTTCCCTCTCTCTTCCCACACTCTTCACTGGATTACCTAAAAGCAAATGGAGATGAAATTGTATTGAGTGTATATGTTTGAAGCAGAGAATGCGACACAATCCCAGCCCTTGGAGCAAGAGGTGTTTTGTGACCAAACCAGGACCCAAGATTGGGAGGAAGGGAAGAGAGGCCAGGAAAGAAATGATAAACTGGAATAAAATGGAAGAATCAGGGGACTTACTGTTTGGAAAGAGGTCAAAGAACAGGAGTGGTGTGAATAAGGAGAGAAGGAAGGAGGGGAAGAAGGTTGAGATCAGAGAATAAAATGTCAGTTTCAAAAGTGGAGCAGTTTCCAGTGAAGAAAAAAAGTCGAAGGTGCGGTGGAGGGGATGGAGGGACAAAAATGGAGGGACACCAAAAGTTAGTGGAAATGAAGAGAGCATGAAACTGTGAGCTAAGGATGTAGAGAGGCAGTGAGGGAAAGAGGCTAGGGCAAGAGCATGGGCGCAAGTCCTGGCTTTGCCACTTGCCCTTGTGTGACCTTGAATAGGTTGCTTGCAGGCTCTTTGCCTTACTGTCTTCATCCGTAAAGCGGAAGGATAATCATAGTGACAACCTCACAGGGTGTTGGGAAGATTGAAATTTGTTTTAATTTTTTAATGTTTATTTTTAAGAGAGAGAGAGAGAGTGTGTGTGTGCGCGCACGCGCGCGCGGGGGAGGGGCAGAGAGAGGGAGACACAGAATCTGAAGCAGGTTCCAGGCTCTGAGCTGTCAGCACAGAGCCTGACATGGGACTCGAACCCACGAGCTGCAAGATCATGACCTGAGCCGAAGTCGGATGCTTAACCAATTGAACCACCGAGGTGCCCCGAGGATGAAATGAATTATTTAAGCTTATAAAGTGCTTTAGAACAGTGTCTGGCACATCATAAACACTCCCAAAATGCGAGGCATTATTATCACAAGACTTTCACCTCAATTTGGAAGTCAACAACACTAGTGACAGGATTTATGGTGGAGAATGCTGGAGGCATGAATGTTTAGGAGAGGAGAGACGACTGTGGCAGTTTATATTTTGTGTGATGACAGAGGCTAATCAGGGTATGATATACCGTGTCTTTAAAGTTTCAGACAGAACTGATAGGAAGTCCCTTTGTTATAGATTCAAGGTAAAAAAATGACTCAGTTACTTTGTTTGCCGAAGCCCTAGGGTTGGAGGTTGCCTTTAAATTTTTATGAGGATTCTTCTATCATAATTTGCTTTACTATGAGTTTTTCAGAATAAGTTAGAGTTTTAAGAAATTCTAATACAATCAGACGTACACCATAAAGATAGACTGTGTTTTTAAAACACAGTTTTTACAGTGAATTGGCAATGGCCTTTGTTAACTTGTAGTTCTTCAAAGGTACACGTTGTGCTAAAGATAAATCATTTCAAAAGTATGCTCTCTACAGCCAGATGCATTGTACTCCAGTTTTGATGAGAGGCCCTTCTGGGTTTTGTTTAAAAGAAGAAAGAAAGAAAGAAAGAAAGAAAGAAAGAAAGAAAGAAAGAAAGAAAGAAAGAAAGAAAGAAAGAAAGAAAGAAAGAAAGGAAAGAAAGAAAGAAAGAAAGAAAGAAAGAAAGAAAGAAAGAAAGAAAGAAAGAAAGAAAGAAAGAAAGAAAGAAACAACTGGGTGATACAAACTGTTTAAAACTTACAGGATATTTATCTGTAAATATCTGTTTCTAACTTTAATTAAACTGAAATATGTCTTGCCAAATGAAACTTTTTTTGTTTTTCCTCGAGCGAATTCTAAATCCATCAAACTGTTGGATGGTGGTGTTTGCTTAAGACCACAGCCCAAAGTCTGGCTATGTGTGTGGGTTTAAATAACATGTGGTTTTACTGCGCCTTATTCATAGTAAGGAAGGAAGCATTTATTGAGTAACTACTATTATCCTTTATTTACTTTTCTCCCTTGGTCATCACATCAGCCCAATAAGGTATACAATACTCCCACATTATGGACCAGAAGGCTGAAAGGTTAAGTCAGTTGCCTGAGGACATGCATCTAGCATGACGCAGAACTGCAGTTGAAGCTTTGGTCCATTTGACCTCAAAAAACAGGCCTTTTCTACTCGGGTGACTTGCCTCCTGTAAACTCTGTTATGGAAGTTATTTCTTTTCTTCTCAGTGTATTCCTGTCAGAACAGTCCATTTCAGTGTAAGTCATTACAAGGGCCCTGTAAGACATGCATGCCTCCCACCCCCACCCTTCATGTCCCTTCCACGGTGACCTCTCGCCTCACTTGCTCAGTCTCAGACACACCATCTCCCGGCCATACCATATCCCTTTGTCCAGTGTTCTCCCCTCAGATGACTGTATGGCTCATCCACCTCCTTCAGAGCCTTGACTCAATGTCAGCAAGGCCTTCCTGAGTCCCTTCGCTTAAATTATAAAATGCACAGACCCTAGAGCAATCTCTAACTATTCAAAGTCAAGAGGTAGAATCAAATTCTGTCCCACTCACTTGACATATTTCCTGACACATAGGCAGTACTCAGTATATAATTATAGATTTTAATATTTTGCGTGAATCCTTCTGGAGAAGGCATCAGATGTTTTGAAGAGTGAATCTTTAATATTTGGGAAAGCACTAGAATTTTTTTAGGTTTTAACCTTCTCATTTCTAACATTATTAGGGGGTTAACCCAGAGAGCCACAAGATTATTGAAAATCTGTAAAACACAGAAATTATGACATAAACTTACTTGTGAAATGGGCATCTTGTTTTGTTCGTCTTTGACTTCTTAGCCCTAGAGGCATCGTACTTGACATACAGCAAAAATTTGTTAAGTGTTGAATGGTGAGCACTAAAGCCAAACAGGTAAATCTTAAACTGCGTTTGGACAATCTAGTTGGAATATCTATACCTTGAGCGAACTGGATACGAGTACAGTTTCAGGTGGAGTGTATATGCTACACTTCACGGTGTCAGAGTTCTGAGCTACATTTGTAATTCTTTGAAATATGATTTCAGGTAAAGCATGGCTACTCCAAGAGAGTCTGGTGTACGCTTATAGGAAAAACATTGTATTATTTTCGTAGCCAAGAAGATAAGGTATGTATGTATTTTTAATAAGCCGATTAGAGGCATTTCTTTGTTGTGGCTTAAATTTTCTCTTTCTCTTTCTCTTCCGTTGCTAACAAAAACTTCAGAGTGTTTGATAAGGTTGAAATCTTGCAAAAATTTATTACTGGGGTAACCACACACCTACAAGGGTCTTGACTCTTAATTATAACCCTTGGCAACTTTTAATTAATGTGTCTTTGTCTTAGAAGAGAAAAATCTTCCCCATTCTAAGCTGTCGATTTCTTATATTTGCCCAGGTTCTGGATGAAGGGAACAGCAAGATAGGAAAGAAAATCTGGGGAGGGAAAAGATTCCAGTCCTGTCCCAGGCTCTCAAATCCCTAGATACCACTTATCTATCCATCCTCTACCTGTTTATATCCTTGTATTCATTTTTAAACTCATCTCATTCCCAAAAGAACTTGAGTTATCTCCAGTCATGAGTACACTTTCAGAGTACAAAGATGGGAGGGGTGCCTGGGTGGCTCAGTTGGTTAAGCATCCAACTCTTGGTTTCAGTTCAGGTCATGATCTCATGGTTCGTGGGATCAAGGCCCACATCAGAATCTTTGCTCACAGCGTGGAGCCTGCTTGGAATTCTCTCTCTCTCTCTCTCTCTCTCTCTCTCTCTCTCTCTCCCCCTGTCCCTCCCTTGCTCTCTCTCTCTCTCTCTCTCTCTCTCAAAAATACATAAATAAAAAAAAGAAAAAGATGGGATAGCTTTCACAGGTGTATGCCTGGCTATCATTGTGGGTACTCCTCATCACCTTTGGATCACTGAAACTAAAAATTGGATCAACATGTGCCGAAAATACTTGCATAAAATACTGATGCGAGCCCCACAGAATGGCAGCCTGTGACTAATTTCTGCATCAATGAGACCAGGCTTCTTGATCCAGTGACCACGTCACTTAGGTCAGTTAGTTACTTCTCTGCTGCATTTTCAGACTGCACTCTCAGTTCCAACCAGCTATATTTAAAATGCATGCCTTTTTTCTCGATGTTGTTCATGGGGTGGGAATTAACAGAGCTATTAAAAATTATACCTCCGAAGTAATGTAGGAAATGCTTACATAAGAATATAAAATAAGCACAACATAAAATTCTACATTCAGTATAATCCTGACCCAAAGCACAGAGGCAGTTCGTCCTCAACAGCTTAGGAGAAAGCTCTGTGACTCTCACATCAGCCCACACATCTGACTGCAAGTGTCTCAAAAGAGTAACAACCTCTCCTTCCCCTTACGCTCCACACCTCATGTAGATTATCTCAGAGGCAGGCTCTAGCTGAGAACCCTGGAGGGAAGGGGATTCCGACAGATGTAGTTCCCAACTTCTCTTCTGCAGTTACAGGGAGATTTTAGGAGTGGATGGTTGGGATGCTGAGTTTATAATTCTCAGGCCGGCACATGTATGTAAAAATATGCATAGCAGAAGATGGGAAAGAACTGTCCCAAAATATTGAGTAATTATCTGTGATGGCAGAATTTATGGATGATTTTTTTACATTCTCTTTTCCTATATCTTTCTATACTTCCTATAATAAGCATTTGTTTTAAACATAGAAATTTATTTAAATTTTGCTAAAAGAGAACTTATTCTCACTAATAATTAGTAATAATGTAATAAAAGTGGATAAGGTTGGTCACAGAAGAAACGAGTCAGAAGAAGTAGGTGGATGAGTAGAATTCCATTGTAATCACTAGAAAAGTATTGAGAATGCTTGTGAATCCATATAGACCTACTTACTTTTGTGCGAGAGATGTTTCAGAAACAATTTGTTTTTAATCTGGATTAGCGTCTTCTTTTATTCAGTCAAAATAGTTAAAAGCACTAGGTCTGTTTACTGTTTATGGAGGCTTGGTGAATCCTTTGGTTAAAATGAATAATGGTCTTTAAATATTCGGATGGATGAAACCTCGATTTTCATAGGGATATATCTAAAGCACACAATTAGGGTAGGATTGTCATATATTATCACAGTAGACTTAGTTTTCTTTTTCCCATTTTTAAAAGCTTGCTACTTATTGTTACAAATCTTCTGCTATAAATGTATAATAAATATATTTAGGGGCGCCTGGGTGGCGCAGTCGGTTAAGCGTCCGACTTCAGCCAGGTCACGATCTCGCGGTCCGTGAGTTCGAGCCCCGCGTCAGTCTCTGGGCTGATGGCTCAGAGCCTGGAGCCTGTTTCCGATTCTGTGTCTCCCTCTCTCTCTGCCCCTCCCCCGTTCATGCTCTGTCTCTCTCTGTCCCAAAAATAAATAAACGTTGAAAAAAAAAATTAAAAAATAAATAAATAAATCTATTTAATAAATAAAATTGTATTTATTCAGTAAATTAAAAATAGTGTTTATTATTTATTTATTTATTTATTTGGCTTTTCTTTTACTGCTTGTCTTTTTCTGAAAGTGTAGGTAAGTTAATTTTGCGTTTTTCCTTCAAAAGCAAATTTTCTTTGTTCAGTGCCCAGAGTGCTTTGCACAGAGTGACTACTGAGAAAATACTTATTAATTTAATGAGAAGTCATGGCTTTCATGAAAGAGAACAAGTTTAATTAAATGAATTAAATCATTTTTTACTATTAATCAGCTATTAGGCAGATAATATTTCAGTTAAGATAAGATATACAGGTAAGACCTCACTGAGAAGCTAATGTTTTAATTAGGCTCTGAAGGAAGTAAAAGAGTAGCCATGTGGAGATTTCAGGCAATAACATGCTAGGCAGAGGGAATAGCAAGTGTAAAGGCCCTGAGGCGGGAGCATGCGTCATGTATTTGAGGAGTAGTGAGATGGTCAGTGTTGATGTCAAGGTTTGGGACCTAAATAGCTGGAAAGATAATGTTGCCAACAACGTAGAGGAGACTGAGCAGAGTAGGTTGTTTGAGATGCTGTTAGACAGCTAAGTAGAGATAGTGAGTCTGTAGTTATAAACATGAGGACAGCTAATTATGCTGCCACGAAAACCATGAGCTTGGGTGAGACCACCTGGAAAGTGAGTGCAGGTGGGAAGAGAGCCCCACACTGAGCCCCGGGCCTGAGCATGAAAATGGATATTGGTAAATATCCCTAGGTTAGAACAAACATTTTCAGACTGCAATTGCAAACCTGATAAAATATTTTAGAAGCTGTAAATCTGAAGCAGACCTTTTGTTTTCCTGGAATAAATTGTACTTAATTAAAACAAAAGTTTAAAAACAAATGTGCTAAATATTCAACACAGCAGATAGGATGGCTTTTGTCAATAAAAGTAGGTAAAAATTTAATGTAAATCAGTTTTAGGAAGTTTTTCTTACTCTTAAAGTAAAATGGAAGAAATCATGGCATTGCTTCATGATAGATTCCATATGTTAATAAATATCCTTGAAACACATTGGGTTTAAGATGGTAATTAATCACACTTCTTCGTATCAGCTGCCTAACCTTGTCACTTTTTCTATGAATAGCATTGAGACTTGGTCTACGCTTGTCCTTTTGATCCAATACCTTAATCATCACATCAGTTCTGTGGGGGGAAAGTCAAATGAATAGTTTGACTGAGTTACATAATTGTTTGAGTAGGTAATGGGTCATTTCAGTGTAATGAATAATCCAAACCACCGTACAGAACTAGCTTCTTGTCTGCTATTCAAACTGTTCTTTTATATTATAATTGGGTATTTTACTTGTGACCACTACTGTTGTAACAATGTGGATAACCCAATTGTCTTTGGGCATTCATTGAAAAAAAAAAAGTATGCTTTATATAGGTAAGAATGAAAAGGACTACGAAAAATTTTAGTAGGAAAACATCTAGAAAGTGCCTTCCTCAAAATTACTAACATTTACTTTAGTTTCCTTTAGGTCAGATCAAACTCTGGGAAGCTAAAGTTGAAGAGGTTGACAGATCCTGTGATTCAGATGAAGATTATGAAGCCAGTGGGCGAAGTCTATTATCCACACATTACACCATCGTGATCCATCCCAAAGACCAAGGTCCGACTTACCTCCTAATTGGATCCAAGCATGAAAAGGTACCTAGGGACTTACTGGTTGAATTTGAATGAAGTACACTGACGTCATTAAGATCTGGTAATGATTTTCAAATCAATTTTATGGACACAAAGAAGAGACCTTGTCAGACTTTCAGCCCTATTTGCAGAGCTTCTTCATGTCCCTGGAAATGAGCCTTGTTCAAATGTGTCATTTCTCTATCCTCTCATTAAAAGTCATCTCAATCAGGCTCTGTGCTGACAGCTTGGAGCCTGGAGCCTGCTTCAGGTTCTGTGTCTCCCTCTCAATCTGCCCCTCCCCTGCTCATGCTCTGTCTGTCTCTCTCTCAAAAAATAAATAAACATTAAAAAAAAAAGTAAAAACAAAGTAATCTCAAGGCTGAAATTAGTACGTTTGCTTTAGTTAGATCAAAATGTGGATGTCTCAGACTGGGTATTTCAGGGTGACTCTAAAACCTCTCCGTTATATTTTTGACTCATTTTCAACAAAATTTTGGTTTAGATACAATTAAAAATGAATTATTGTATGTATTATATGTATATGTAATAAGTAAACAGTATAAAAGTTAATATAACATAAAATAAGGGACACCTCGATGGCTCAATAGGTTGAGCGTCTGACTCTTGGTTTCGGCTCAGGTCATGATCCCAGGGTCGTGGGATAGAGTCTCGTGTCTGGCTCTTTGCTAAGCATGCAGCCTGCCTGAGATTCTCTCTCTCTCTCTCTCTCTCTCTCTCTCTCTCTCCCTCTGCTCCCTCCCCTGTTCATATAGTTAATGTTAATGTAAGCATTAATATATAAAAGAGTTAATATAATAGTAAAATATTAATATATTATAGTTAATATAATATAAAATTAAAAGATAAAAATTAAAAGATAAAAGAGGCATCACAGATTAGTGGGGAGGTAATGGATAATTCAGTACATAATATGGTATGCTCATTATATATTGAGGAGATTGGCTCTTTAGAAAAACATGAGTTTAGTTTTTCATCTCATACATATAGCAAGATAGTTTCCAAATGAATTTAAAGAGATAAATGAAATTATTACTATTTTTTTTAATGTTTATTTTTGAGTGAGAGAGAGCATGAGAGGCGGAGGGGCAGAGAGAGAAGGAGACACAGAATCCGAAGCAGGCTCCAGGCTGTGAGCTGTCAGCACAGAGCCCGATGCGGGGCCCCAACCCACAAACTGCAAGATCATGACCTGAGCCGAAGTCAGAGGCTTAACTGACTAAGCCACCCAGGCGCCCCTGAAATTATTTTTTTAAAGGGCCTTTATCTGATATCTGAATAGAATGTACTTTTTGAAAAAAAAAAAAAAAAAAAAAAAAAACGTAAGAAATCACAATAGAAATGGTCAATAGTTTTGACTAAAAAAATTGAAATACTTGTCTATATCAAATAAAATTACAAACATAACCAAAAGGATAATACAAAAAAAAATTTTCATGGATGGCTACAATATCTTTAACATATAAACAGCTTTTATAAATTACTCCTTTTTTTTGTTTACATTTTTTTTTTTTTTACATTTATTTGTTTTTGAGAGACAGAAAGAGACAGAGCACAAGTAGGGGAGGGGCAGAGAGAGAAGGAGACACAGAATCCGAAGCAGGCTCCAGGCTCCCAGCTGTCAGCACAGAGCCCAACATGGGGCTCAAAGTCATAAACCACAAGATCATGACCTGAGCCAAAGTCGGACGCCCAACCGACTGAGCCACCCAGGCACCCCTCTTAATGGACATTTAGGTTGCTTCCGTGTCTTGGCTATTGTGAGTAATACCACAAAAAAACATGTGAGTACAGATACCTCTTTGTGCTCCCGATTTCAATTTGTTTGGATATGTACCCAGAAGTAGAAATGCTGGATCATATGGTAATTCTATTTTCAGTTTTATTTTTTAGTATTTTCCCTAGTGGCTGTACCAATTTACATTCCCACTAGAAGTGGATAAATGTTTTCTCCACATCCTCACCAGCATTTGTTATCTTTTTTTTAAATTATTTTTATAAAAGCCATTCTGATGAGTGCAGGGTGATATCTTATTATGGTTTGATTTGTATTTCCTCAATGATTAGTGATGTTGAACATTTTTTCGTGTTATCTGTTGGCCATTTGTATGTCTTCGTTGGAGAAATGTCTATTCAGTTCCTTTGCCCATTTTTTAATTGGGTTTTTTTCTTACTATTGAGTTATAGGATTTCCTTATATATTTTAGATATTAACCTTTTATCAGATAAATGATTTGCAAATAATTTTCTCCCATTTCATAGGTTGTCTTTTCATTTTGTTGATTGTGTCCTTTACTGTGAAGAAGCTTTTTAGTGTAGTATAATCATACTTGTCTATTTTTGCTTTTGTTGCCTGTACCATAGATACCATATGTAAGCAATCATCACCAAGGCCAGTGCGCAGAAACTTTGTCCGTATGTTTTCTTCTAGGACTTTTGTGTTTTGGGGTCTTATGTTTAAGTCTTTATTCCATGTTGAGTTGAGTTTTGTGTTTCGTGTAGGATAAGGGACGAATTTCGCTCTGTTGCAGGTGGATATCCAGTTTTTCCAACACCATTTATTGAAGAGACTGTCCTTTCCCCCATTGTGTATTCTTGGCACTCTTGCCCGAGGTCAGTTGACCGTATATGCTTGGGTTTATTTCCAGACTCTCTGTTCTGTTCCATTGGCCTATATGTGTATTTTTATGCCAGTTCCATTCTGTTTTGATCACTGTAGCTTTGTAATAAATTTTGAATCAGGAAGTGTGATACCTCGAGCTTTGTTCTTCTTACTCAAAATTGCTTTGGCTATTCAGGGTCTTTTGTGGCTCCTTAGGACTGGTTTTTCTATTTCTGTAAAAAATTCCATTGGGGTTTTCATAGGAATTATACCGAATCTGGAGGTTAGGTAGTATGGACATGTTAAAAATATTAATTCTTCCAGTCCATGAATACTGGATGTCTTTCCATTTATTTGTGTCTGCTTTAATTTCTTTCATCAATGTTTTATAGTTTTTGGTGTACAAGTCTTTCACCTAGTTGGTTAAGTTTATTCCTAACTATTTTATTCTTTTTGATGCCATTGCAAATGAGATTTTTCCTTGATTGTTAGCATATAGAAGTGCAACTGACTTATGTGTGTTGATTTTGTATCCTGCAACTTTCCTGAATTCATTCATTAGTTCTAACAATGTTTTTGTGGACTCTTTAGGGTTTTCTATGTGTCAGATCCTATCATCTACAAACAGATAATTTTACTTCTTCCTTCCCAATTTGGATGCCTTTTATTTCTTTTTCTTGCCCTATTGCTCTGGCTGGGACTTCCAGTGCTATGTTGAATAAAAGTAGCAAGAGTGGGCATCCTTGCTTTGTTCCAGATCTTAGAGGAAAAGCTTTCAGTTTTTCACCATTGAGTGTGATATTAGATGTGGGTTTTTCTTGTGTGGCCTTTATTGTGTTGAGGTAAGTTCCTTCTGGATATTATTTTCTTCTTTAAATTTTCTGGATTTCCCAAGTATTTTTTATGTGTTATTCATATGTATTGAGAGTCAGATTTTAAATTTGATAGACTTTTTTGTGTTTCTTAAAAGAATATGAACTGGTTGTATTTATTCTAGTCTCTTAGCATCATATTAACTTACTTAATTTTATCATGCTTTTTGTAAGAAACATCTATAGAAAATAATAAAGTTTTAAACAATGGAAAAAGGTCCTATGTACATAATTCAAGAGAGCCTGCTTCAGAACTGTTCGACTAAGTGGCTTTTGGCTATTATTTAAAAATTAAAAAATTCTTCAGTGTCAAAGTTTTCTACTGTTTATGAAAGTTGTTTTTTTTCTTTAGGTCATCAAAAATTATATCTTAGTTAACATCTCTATTAATGTGTTTTGATTTTAAGGACACTTGGCTTTATCATTTGACTGTTGCGGCAGGAAGTAACAATGTAAATGTTGGATCTGAATTTGAACAGCTGGTTTGCAAACTGCTCAATATCGAAGGAGAACCTTGTAAGTTCACAACATATAAGGCTCTATAATTTATGAAATGGACTCCTTAGCCTAATGGAGTTTTCACTTTGTGAGTTCCTGTTTCCCTGCAATCTATCCATCTTTTCATTGGCTTTGTTTGTCCTGGGCCAAGATTCTCACTGTGGTTCTTAGGCTCCAGGGACACCATCATTCCCCAATATGCCATGTCCTATAACCTTTCTACCTTTGCTCACATTATTCCTTCTGCCTGAAACTCTCCCCTTCCTTCACATTTCTCACTAACCTGATAAAATCCTACCTACGTTAGGAATTCCCCTTGTCAGCAAGCCCACTCCACATCAGCATCTGGCTCATAAAAGGTACTGAATAAATGTTAAAACTATGTCCCAATGCACTTTGCATTTAACTCTTTTATAGCATTTGTTGCTTTGCATTGAGATTAATTTTTTATGGCTCAGGTGTCCTCATTGAGAGTCTAGATTCGATGTTGTGCTTTATGTAATACAGAGATCATATTTACTTGCAGTATCTAGTATAGGAATTTAATAAATTTTGGTTTTAGGAATGTCTTTAAGTTTCTCTTTCTTTATCTTTCTGTCTCCTTCTACTCTGGCTTCTCCTCTCTGTTTCTCTCCAGCTCCTTCTCAGAATCATTTCTCTACCTAGGTCACTGATCTTCAGCAAATTTCAGCTATGTCATAGTGCCCTGGTAGACTTGTTTCACATAGAATGTTAAGACCAAATTCTTCTAGATTTACTTTATTCACAGAAACATGAAAATCCCAATGACCTGGAAACTAAAATAAAATAATGTTACCAAAGGTTTTTCACGAACTGTAAGACTTAAAGCTGTGAGCCAGGCCTGAATAAGCTAATTTCTAAAGGGCTAATTAATGGGAGGCCAAAATAAGTGATTCTTGTGTTTTCTGTTTACATTTTATCATGTATGTAGCCTCTCAGATATGGAGACACCCTACTTTGTGTCACAGCAAAGAAGGAATCATTTTCCCACTGACAACACTACCCTCTGAAGCTCTACAGACAGAAGCTATTAAATTATTTAAGGTAAAATTTTATATGGACTTCTATGTTGCTAAAATTTTATTTGGAAAAAATAAAAATAAATAATTTTGGTTGTAAGGTTTCACTCTAAAAAATTTGAGGCGCCTGGGTGGCTCAGTCGGTTGGGCGTCCGACTTCAGCTCAGGTCACAATCTCGCGGTCCCTGAGTTTGAGCCCCGCGTCGGGCTCTGGGCTGACGGCTCAGAGCCTGGAGCCTGCTTCCGATTCTGTGTCTCCCTCTCTCTCTGCCCCTCCCCCATTCATGCTCTGTCTCTCTCTGTCTCAAAAATAAATAAACTTAAAGAAAGAAAGAAAAAATTTCAAAACATGATCATCATCATCTCATTAAGAAAATCTTCTGAAATAAAATTAGGTGAATTGAACATGCTTTCTGAACGAAGATTTGGGACTTACTGAAATAAACTGTACATGGTTTGGGCAGTGTGAAACAATGTCAGAAGAATCGTTTTCCCTTTAGCATCTCAAAAGGAGATATTTCTCACATCACACCTACCTCAGTGTTGGGACAGAGGAGTCAACATCCTTCTTCTCCAGTGCTATTCTCAAATTCTTACTACTCAACTTATTTTAGAAATCCCTGATCATTTGAGGGGATGCCTGGGTGGCTCAATCGGTTGAGTATCTGACTCTTGATTTTGGCTCAGGTCATGATCCCAGGGTCATGGGATTGAGCCTCACGTCCAGCTCCTCACTAAACGTGGAGCCTGCTTAAGATTCTTTCTCTCTCTCTCTCTCTCTCCCCTTCTTCCTTGCTCACTCGCTCTCTCAAAAAATAAATAAACAAGCAAACAAACAAACAAGCAAATAAAGTGTTTTAAAAAAAGAAATCCCTGATCACTTGAAATTTGCCATTCGACTGTATCACGCTTTATCCCCTCATCTCTCACTCACTTTCTGGTAACTCTTCAGATTTCGTTAGGATGTCGAATGACTTCGTTATCACTTCAGTCACCAATGCCATGTTCTTAAGATCCTGACCTTCTTAATGCCAAGCTTCACCTGTAGTCACCTTCATCTTCCCATTCTCCAACCCCACCATTCCTTACAAGTGCACTACTTCTAAAAGCTTCAATTCTAGCATCTCTTTCTAGAACCATAATCTCTTAGCCTATGAGCTCTCTTATTTTCTTATTCTTCAATTTTTTTTCTAAGACCTTTGTTTTGAGCCATTTATTTTCTTTGAGATCAAAAGAGAGCATGGTAACCATCACTTGGCTTTTCTTCTTTCTTTATCCAGTCTGGATGACTTTCATTAATACTCATAGTTCTTTGGGACCCATAATTCCATGCATTCTTCAGCCAAACCCCAACATAGGTCATTGCTGGTGTCCTGTCCACTTCCACATTGATCATGAGCACATGGCTAGAAAACATCAAACAACCAGGTGTGGGCTAGAGCCAATATACATCCATGGTCTTCACCCTCAGGGCTGAATCCCTCTCCTTTTGCTTATCTTTTGTCACACACAAACCCTCCAGTGCCCTACTCAATAATGTTGTTCACAACAAACTTCTATTTTATTGAGAAGATTAGAGGGCATCAGACATTATTCCGCCAAGCTCTCTCCCTGACATTTAAAAAAAAAATTAATGTTTATTTATTTTTTAGGGAGAGAGAGAGACAGAGCGTGAGCAGGAGAGGGGCAGAGAGACAGGGAAACACAGAATCCCAAGTAGGCTCCAGGCTCTGAGCTGTCAGCACAGAGCCCGATGCAGGGGTCACATTCCCAGACCGTGAGATCATGACCTGAGCCAAAGTTGGATGCTTAACCGATTGAGCCATGCAGGTGCCCCCCTGACAAACATTCTTTAATTTATTTTCTCCTCCTTTCCTCCAATCTCAGAATCTCATGCACCTTCGTGGATTCCGGTCTTGATTCCATATCAGGACCTCGGTATTTCATTTTGCCCTAGTTTCTTAAGGTCTCAATTTTTGTCTTTCTTTTTTGGCTTCTTCTTGCCTACATTCCTCCCATCTCAAAAAAAAAATATTAATTTGGGGGGTATGATATGATATGGTGGTTATGGGAAAGAAACCTTTATCAACTGGAGATCCATCCATACTGAAGTATTTTTTTAAGTTTATTTATTTATTTTGAGAGAGAGAGAGAATGAGCAGGGGAGGGGCAGAAGAGACTGAGAGAGAGAGAATCTCAAGCAGGCTCTGTGCTGCCAGCCCAGAACCTGACATGAGGCTTGAACTCACAAACCCATGCTGCTGTAAACATTGGCCCCTTTGAAACAGCATGCCTGTATCTCTTGGATAAATACCTAGTAGTGCACTTGCTGGGTCATACGGTAGTTCTATTTTTAATTTTATGAGGAACCTCCATACTATTTTCCAGAGTGGCTGCACCAGTTTGCATTCCCACCAGCATTGCAAAAGGGATTCTCTTTCTCTGCATCCTTGCCAATATCTGTTGCCTGAGTTGTTAATGTTAGCCATTCTGACAGGTGTAAGGTGGTATCTCATTGTGGTTTTGATTTGTATCTCCCTGATGATGAGTGATGTTGAGCATTTTTTCATGTGTTGTTGGCCATCTGGATGTCTTCTTTTGAAAAGTGTCTATTCGTGTCCTTTGCCCATTTCTTCACTGGATTATTTGCTTTTTGGGTGTGGAGTTTGAGAAGTTCTTTATAGATTTTGGATACTAACCCTTTATCTGATATGTTGTTTGCAAATATCTTTTCCCATTCTGTCGGTTGCCTTTTAGTTTTGCCGATTGTTTCCTTCACTGTGCAGAAGCTTTTTATTTTGATGAGGTCCCAATAGTTCATTTTTGCTTTTGTTTCCCTTGCCTGTAAAGATGTGTTGAGTAAGAAGTGTCTGCGGCCAAGATCAAATAGGCTTTTGCCTGCTTTCTCCTCGAGGATTTTGATGGCTTCCTGTCTTACATTTAGGTCTTTCATCCATTTTGAGTTTATTTCTGTGTATGGTGTAAGAAAGTGGTCCAGGTTCAGTCTTCTGTGTGTTGCTGTTAGTCAACAAAGTATTGGAAGTCTTCGCCTCTGCAATCAGACAACAGAAAAAAATAAAAGGCATCCAAATCAGCCAGGAGGAGGTCAAACTTTCACTCTTTGCAGATGACATGATACTCTATATGGAAAACCCTAAAGATTCCACCAAAAAACTGCTAGAACTGATTCATGAATTCAGCAAAGTTGCAGGATATAAAATTAATGCACAGAAATCGGTTGTATTCCTATACGCCAACAATGAAGCAACAGAAAGAGAAATCAAGGAATTGATCCCATTTACAGTTGCACCAAAAACCATAAAATACCTAGGAATAAATCTAACCAAAGAGGTGAAAAATCTATACACTGAAAACTATAGAAAGCTTATGAAAGAAATTGAAGGCACAAAAAAAATGGAAAAAGATTCCATGCTCCCGTGTAGGAAGAAGAAATATTGTTAAAATGTCAATACTACCTAAAGAATCTACATATTCAATGCAATCCCTATCAAAAGAACACCAGCATGCTTCACAGAGCTAGAACAAATAATCCTAAAATTTGTATGGAACCAGAAAAGACCCCGAATGGCCAAAGCAATCTGGAAAAAGAAAACCAAAGCAGGAAGCATCACAATCTCGGACTTCAAGCTGTATTAGAAAGCTGTAATCATCAAGACAGTATGGTTACTGGCACAAGAACAGACACTCAGATTAATGGAACAGAACAGAGAACCCAGAAATGGACCCACAAATGTATGGCCAACTAATCTTTGACAAAGCAAGGAAGATTATCCAATGGAATAAAGACAGTCTCTTCAGCACGTGGTGCTGGGAAAACTGGACAGCGACATGTTCTGTATACTTTTTAAATGAATGCATATTCTGCTCTTGGGTGGAATTTTCTATACATGTCAATTAGGTCAAGTTGGTTAATAGTGTTGTTCAAGTTTTCTAAATCTTTAATGATTTTCTGTCCACTTGTTCTCTCAATTATTAAGAAAGGGATATTGAAATCTCCAGCTCTAATTGTGGATTCGCCCGTTTCCCTTTGCAATCCTATCAGGTTTTGCTCCATAAATGTGGAAGCTGTGTTATTAAGTATGTATATGTTCAGGACTGTTATGTCCTCTAGCAGAACTGACCCCATTATCATTATAAAATGACCCTCTTTATCTCTGGCAGAATTCCTTGCTCTGAATTCTACTTTGTCCGATTTGTTTTTGTTTTTTGTTTGTTTGTTTTTTGCTTTTTTTTTTTACATTGATATTAATGTAGCCACTCCAGATTTCTTTGGTTAGTGTTATCATAATATATCTTATTCCATTCTTTTAAAGAAAAACTGTTGCTATGAAGAGAATTGATATAATTCATGCAGAATAAATCTAATCATTTCTCACCTTGAATATGTCTTTTTGTTTTTTGTTTAATTCAGACATGCCAGCTCTTTATAAATGCAGCAGTTGACTCCCCTGCGATTGATTACCATATATCTCTAGCCCAGAGTGCTTTGCAAATCTGTCTGACACATCCTGAGCTACAGAATGAAATTTGCTGTCAGCTCATTAAACAGACAAGACGGAGACAGCCACAGAATCAACCAGGACCGCTGCAGGTATATATTGATACATATACATGCAATTTAAGACGATGTTGTTTTCCTCACTGTAAGAATGATACATATTCAATATAGACATTTCAAAAATACAGAAAGTATGAAAAGGAAAAGTAGCTATTAATATTTTGATATGTATTCTTTCAGGTTACTTATGTATTTATATGTTCCTATATAAATAAAGCTGTATGTGAGTATATTTATGCACACTTAGTTTTTCACATTACTAAAGTTGTAGTGTGCATACTACTTCTGTAAAATTGTAGACTGTAATCATTTCCCCTATATTCTTCAATATTCTTCAAAAACATTAATGGTGTATTGATATCAATTGCTACACATTTAGGTTTTTCCGGTCATTTTTCTTATAACAAATTCCCCTATAGTAGACAACTTTGAACCTAAACCCTGTGTACAAGTCCACCAAATTTCTTTGAATCCATTTCTAGAATTTCCATATATCTTGAACAATGTTCAGTGTAATACTCCTTTAAATTCTTCCCAGGTAAAGAGTGGTATTTCATTATTGACTTAGGATACGTTTCTTTAACTATTAGTGCAGCTGAGTATATTTTCAGGTGGCTTTTGGTCACTGAAGTTTGCTCTTCCATGAATGCCTGTTTTAATCTTTGCTTATTAACCCCCTATTAACTGCAGGATGAAACAGAAATTTCTTACCCTCACAAATAGTACTCTCACGGGATCTAGGTTTAATGGGACTTGAAGCTTATCCAGTTTAAGCTTATACTATTACTAATGTGTTACTTTTTTTTAATGTTACTTTCACACATTTTAAAAGAACATAGGATCATGTAAATACACTCCATAGGGCCCTTTCCCAGGCCTTGGAGGGCCCATGCACGAGCGAGGTTGGAAGTTTAAGCTTCATTTGCATTGAGGGCCCTTCATAATCTAGCTCCTCTTTCTCCACTTCACTTTGTGCATCCTGCAACCAGCATACACTGAAAGGATAAATGCACCCCATTCTTCAGACACACTGTGTGTTTGCATATCCTCCACCTTGAACCTGCCATTTTTACTGTTACCTGCATCCCCCTTCTCTCTTCCCACCCTGTAGACTTTATAGTCAGCCCAGGCAACATCTCTTCTGTGAATTCTTCCCTGACTCCCACAGTAGATAGTCATTCCCTCCACTGGTTATACTTAAAAAAATTATGACATGGTATTAACCATGTTACATTGTAAATTATTGTAAAATACATAACTCTTCTCCTAGACTGTAGGTAACTCAAGAGGACAGTACCTTTTTCCCCTTCTTTTTCATATAACATTCATAAAATGATTGAAAATATACTTAATCAAAAATAATAAAGGAGAAAAGAGAGTACAGGACAGAACAAAAGAAAAAACTAAATACAATCCTATTATAAAAAGATAATCTCTGCTAATATTTTATACTTGCCGCATATATGCGGCATATATGGCCATATATATACATATATATATATACACACATATATATATACACACATATACACACACACACATTTTTATATATATGGCCATATATATATATATATTTATATATATATGTATATATATATATATATATATATACACACACATATATAAATATATATGCATGTATGTGTGAATAGATTGGTTGTGGTTTGGGGTATATGATTTTTTACTGTTTTTCAGTCTGTGTTTCCTCATAGCCAGTACTGTATTTCAATGAATGAGTAAATACATAAATGAACAAAAAAGGAACGATGTCCCTAATCTTTGAGTATGATGTCAAAAAAGACTACCCTATCTACATGGCCTTTGGTAACTTAGTTGTGGACAATAGCATATACGACTTAGATGGATTATGGAATGTGGAGGAGGTTTTATGTTTTTATATATTATAAATGCTCTAAGCAGATAATGTTGATGTGGAAGAAGCAAAAACATTTGGGGGCCAAGAAAGACTATCATCATCCCTTTCCTCATAATCTGTCAGTTACACTGATTCTCACATGGATCTCTGACTGCCAGATGGTGTCTAACCTATGGTGCTTCTCTTTGCCCAGGGCTGGCAGCTCTTGGCTCTCTGTGTTGGGCTCTTCCTTCCCCATCATCCTTTCCTGTGGCTCCTCAGGCTCCACCTAAAGAGGAATGCAGATTCCAGGTGTGCAGAAAACTAGCCAGCTGAACCGTTTGTGTGGTCTCTGAAAGTCTACAATAAGTCATAAGTATTTAGTAACCTGTCAGGTATATTTGTGGAAGAAACGTGTGAAACAAAAGTGGGTACAGGAAGCCCTTGGTTACCGTTTATTTGAGGCTTGGAAAATATTTCCTTTGTTATGTTAAATCTCTTACAGGAGATTGCAATAAGAGCTTGAAAAACTGACCAAGAATATATTTTTTTAATTTTATTTTTTTAATTTACATCCACATCAGCATATAGTGCAAAAATGATTTCAGGAGTATGACAAAGAATATTTTTAAGTGAAAAGTCTATGTACTTTTCAGGGATGAATGACTTAGCATTAGTGGGTGCTCATTCAATAAAAGCAAGTGTTTTGTTTCCTTCATTTTCCCTGTGGCTACTTTTCTCTACATTGAATTCTTTTTTTTTTTTTTTAAATGCTTATTTACTTTTGAGAGAGAGACAGAATGCAAGTTGGGGAGGGGCAGAGAGTGGGGGAGACAGAATCTGAAGCAGGCTCTAGGCTCTGAACTGTCAGCACAGAGCCTGATGTGGGGCTCAAACTCATGAACTGTGAGATCATGACCTGAGCTGAAATTGGACACTGAAGCCACTGAGCCACCCAGGCACCCCATCTCTACTTGAATTCTTTTATGTAGGAAAACTTCCCTGATGGTTTTCCCTCCTCTTATGCTTGTGTGTATTTGAATTACTTCAGAATTTTTACTCCCTTCGAAAAGACATCTAAAATCCAACTGTCAGAATAACTTTCTTACAGTGAGACCCACGGCACCCAGCCAAGGCTTATCAGGATCATTTTGTGCAACAAGTTCACGTTAGGTGCTTAAATAGACTCTGGGTCTAAAACAGACCAACACAATGAGACAAAACAACTTGGAAATAGTGGGAAAGTATTCCCCAATTCAGATTATATTTTGGAGACTGTGATCAAAGTTGTGTGACTTTATTTATTTGTTTGTTTGTTTGCTTATTTATTTTCATTTATTGAGTTTGTTTTTAAGTAATCTCTACACCCAACATGGGGCTTGAACTCAAGACCCCAAGATGCAGAGTCCCATTCTCTTCCAGCTGAGCCAGGCAGGCGCCCCAACATCATGTGATTTTAGTTGCAGTCACTGAAGAGCCCCTAGACAAAGGGTGACATTTTACAGATTTTATTTTTACGTAATCTCTATGCCAAACCTGGGGCTCAAAGTCACACCTCTGAGATCAAGAGACACACACTCTACCAACTGAGCCAGCCAAGCGCCCCTAAATGGTGACATTTTAAAGTCTGCCTAGAAGGCACTTCACAACACAAATATATTTGGAGGTATTATCAATCTGCTTTCATAAAAATTGTATGTAACAAATGAGGACAAATAAGATCTCTATCCAGCTTTTGTATTTATTTACTCCAGAGGTTTTGTTTAATGCTTAAAATTTTTTACGAAGTGCATGTTTTATAGGGTAAAGAGAGAAAATACATCTATTTGTTTTTTTGGAGATATTTTTCCTACCTTGTTTAGCAGTCAAGCACTAACCTCAAAGGAGAACTCTGCTACATCATGTTTTTCCTGAGTTATCCTATACTATTTTTATACAATTATTTCCTTTGTGTTTGTTAATGCAATTACTGTATTTTGACTGTATAATGACTGGTAACTTTAAATTCATTTTGTGATGATAATAATACAATAAAGAGGGAAAATGCTTTGTGGGGAAGTTAGATTCAGTCAGTTGCAAAAGTGAAGAAACTAGAATTTGAGAAAAGTTGTAACACTTTAACAACTCAACTCTAACAACTTTTATCAAAAAGAAAAAATATTGTCAAAATTAGCATAATACATTGTAATGTACATGTACCTAATGTATTAGGGCGTCTTAAATTTATTCCTAGGCTTTATCTTAAGTTGTATATTATAGGACAGAATTTGGAAAATATGCCATTTACTGCCAACGGTGCGTAGAAAGAACACAACAAAATGGAGACAGAGAAGCAAGACCCTCAAGGATGGAAATCCTTTCAACCCTTCTTCGAAACCCTTATCATCATTCTTTGCCGTTCAGTATCCCCGTGCACTTCATGAATGGGATCTATCAGGTGGGTTACGCTTTCTGGCTGATGAAAGCATGCTTGCTTAACCTTGAATCGTGCGTGTGTCCTCTGTGGAACAGAGAAGTGAGACTGCCTACCTACCTTTGTCAGCAGCTGGCAGTGACCGTAAATGTGCAAATATGTTACGTCTTCTATCAGAACAGCTGAGTTTTGAAACCATTGTGCTAAGAAGGATTCAAATTGCAATTCACATTGAGCCAAATAAGGGAGGAATTTTACCGCCCTTACAACTCTCATGGAAAAAATCAAAAATACTTTGGTTGATGCCTTTCCCAACCAGTGTACTTGCTAGATGAGAAAATAATTACTGAGTGGGTGTGTACAAGTTTAGTCTTTTTGAAGTCTCCAGATCTCAGGAATTATGTGGGAAAACTCCTCCAGGCCCTTCCAGCTCTCAGATATAGATGTTCGCTTATTACCTGAAGCAAACATGTTCCAAAGCTGGCAATTAGTCTTTGTAGCCAGAGTTTTTTTTTTTTTATCACAGAATTCAGATAAGTAACTGCATATTAAAGGAACAGACATTATTTATTTTTCTGTATTTATTCATTTTTAATTGAAGTGCAGTTTACACACAATGTTAATTACTTTCAGGTGTACAATATGGTGATTCGACATTTATATACATTACTTAATGATCACAAAGATAAGTCTAGTTACCATCTGTCAGCATACAAAGTTATCACAAGGATATTGACTATATTCCCTATGCTCTACTTACATCCCTGTGGCTGTTTAAGCGCATTTCTTGTGCATTTTTTTTCATTTGCTTAAATATTTCATGTTGTACTGTAGTTCTTGGTTTGCTTTTAACGGGTAGGCATGATATCTCTGCAAGATGTTTATAGCTGTCAAATGATCTTTGTATTTTGAATTCATGTCTGTTGGCTGAAGCCAAGATTTCTGAATTCTTACAGCAAGCTAGCAATTAAGATGACATTAATTTTCTCCAGTGGAGCTGTGGCGTGGGGGGGAGTTTAAGCATCTAGATAAATATACGTTATCATTAATCATGCATCAAATATAGCCTGTTTCTCCCTTAAATCCTTTTTGAAAGTTAAGTTTGAAATGTACATAGTTGCTTTTATTAAGAGAACAATGTTGTTATTTCTGCTTAGGTAGTTGGATTTGATGCGTCCACCACAGTGGAAGAGTTTTTGAATACTTTGAACCAGGATACAGGCATGAGAAAGCCAACACAGTCTGGCTTTGCATTATTCACAGATGATCCTTCTGGCAGGGATTTAGAGCATTGTCTTCAAGGAAACGTTAAGGTAAAGCCGACTCCTTTTAAGAAGGCAGACCCCACCAACAGCAAAGAAGCTACTTTTTGCTATTTGCAAAAGGCTTATTAGGTCAAGAGGTTTCAAAAATTCTAAGTAATCTAATCTTCCCAATAAAAAAGGGTTGCAGGACTTTGTTGAAGTCGTCGAATTCTTGACACAATCTGCACACACACATATTCCATGTTAAGATAGGGGAAGGATTAGTAATAGCAACATTGCCCCAACTAGTAGGGTAATAAGAGTGGACGTATGGAAGCTCTAATAAAATAGCTTTTTATTGTACTCATTCACAAGATAATACTTCTTTCCGCTGTTGGAGGAGCTGGGCTAGTCCCTGTTCACAGTGAACTTATGATTTGCTTCGGGAGGAGCAGCCTTATACACTGATAACCTTAAACTAGAATTGAAAGTGATAAATGTTTTAAGAGTGCTGTGAATATTCCACAGATGGAGAGATTAAGTTCAGCACGAGAAAATAAGGCAGAGTTGAACTGGACTTTGAAGGATGGGTAGAAAATGGACCTATGGAGATAAAGAAGGAATTCCAAACATAAGGAAAATCACGAACGAAGATGGAAAATTGGAAGACTTTTAAAAACTCTTTCCTAGGTCATAGTAAAATGACACTAACAAAGTTTCCAGGTAGCAATGGCAACAGTTAGAAATAGAGAATATGGAACCATAAGGAACCTGATCGGAATTAGCCCACTTATTTTGCAAACAAGGAAGCTGAACCCCAAGAGCAAAAAATGATTTACCCCAAATCACACAGCTAGAACTGGGTCTGGACCCTTTCCCTACTTGATACGGTCCTTGATTGCTCTCGGGAGTAAGTGCCTGTTACGGGGCGAAGGTTTCCCTATGATTCAAAGATGAAAGAATTGGGGCAGAATAGGAGAAGAAACAGACTCATAAGCAGTAGCTGCCATAAGTTTAGAGGACATGAAATGTCAGTTCTTTCGTCAAACTATCAAAGCCCAGCTTCACTTGCAGGTCAACCTGTTGGGGCTTGAAGGGGTTCCACCGAATACTGTTGAAGTTCATACTTAGCTCATTAGGAATGTTGGTTGGTAGGTGTGCTACCATCCCCCCACCCCTACACCCCTGCCTATGTGGCTACATATTGAGAAATCTAGATAAGTGAATGTCTTTTTCTCCTCAGCTCCAGCTATGTCCTATTTAGTTCAGCAAATTCAAATGTAAATTTTGAGACACACATTCCTAGAGCACTGTTGTTAATAATTAGTCAAGAAGATAAACTAGCATTTTTGGTTGACTTGAGCTGAGTAAACGTTAGGGGCTTTGCTGAATAACTGCTTATCACATGGTTGTGAAAACTTTTATTTATAATTCTCTAAATGACCTGTTGAAAAACAAGCAAACGTTTATTTGGTTCCTGAAGAATTTTTATTCTTTCCCAATCAAAGAATCTTAAGACTATATTTCAAGTGTCTTTGAGATAACTTCAGTTATTCCAGTCTTCATAAACTCAGAAGGTGGAAAAGTTGCTGCTTCCGTGACTAAATTATGAAGTAATTCCTGGAATCTTCTTGTTTCTCATGTAGTCTTTCATTAAGATTCCTTTTTGAGTAAGAAATTCATGGCTACAGTCCAGAGTTCATGGGTGTCCAAAAGGATAAGTGGACCAAAGAGCAATTTATAATTAAATCTAAAACCAAGGGTACACCAGAGCTTAAAACAAATGGCTTCAGTCCATTTGGTTTGATCATATTAACTGGAAATTTTTCAGTTTGCAGACATGCTTGTCTTCCAAAAGTGCTGATTTAAAAATTGCTATAAATCCCCAATTTCCACTTCCCTTCTAGATTTGTGACATTATTTCTAAGTGGGAACAGGCTTCCAAAGAACAGCAGCCTGGGAAATGGGAAGGTACGAGAACTGTTCGTCTGACTTATAAAAACAGGTGTGTAATGCCGTATCCAAACACCAAAATATGTGTGTACCGTTACGTTCACATCATGCGCCTATGGCTTTCTATTGAATAGCCTTGCAAGTTACAGTATTTGTTTGTGTGTTCGTTTTTCTGTAAAAGGAAACTCTACTTCTCTAAGAAGAAACTGTCACATAAGATTTTGTTTCTAGCTCTAGTCTCTTCATGTCATGGATGGCTGTATTTTATAAAAATATGCATGTGGACAAAGATTAGAAAAAAACTATTAAGAAAGAATAGCTTCTCTCTTAGGGTGGTCGGTACAAGGGTGAGTTTTTTTCACTTTCAAAAATTTCTTTAACGTCACAATCTTTTCATAAAGACTAAATACTCAAATACCCTCCTGAAGATCTGTAGTAAGAAGAAATATTTCTGGGACGCTTGGCTGGCTCAGTTAGAAGAGCATGCGAGTCTTGATCTCAAGGTCATGAGTTCAGGTCTCATGTAGGGTATAGAGATTATTTAAATAATAAAACTTAAAAGAATTTTTTTAAAAGAAGAAATGTTTCTGTTCACTCAAGTCTTTTAAGAAGTCACATGCTCATATTCTCATTCTTTCAGATTCCCTCTTTTTCTCTCTGTAATTTTTTAGCTTCACCTGTAGGCCAGGCACTCCGCTAGATGCTCTGAATAAAGTGGTAACAGAAGCAGACATAAACACAGTCCCCGATCTTTTGAATTGATAGTCTAGTTAATCATACAATAACTCTAATGAACACATAATTACACACTAAGTTCTCTGAAAGAAAAGAATGTGGTCCTGTAAGAGCGCACAGGAAGAGGCCTGACCTAGACTGGAGGCATCGGGAGACTTCTTTGAGGAAATGATGTTTATGCCAGGGTCGGAAGGGGGCTGGAAGTGGCAGCATGGAAATGAATAGAAAAGGATGTTCCAAAGCCTGTAGAGGGAAAGCTGCTTGGAGGGTTTCAGGAACTGGGGAAAAGCCAGTGGGCCTGGAGCACATATCTTCCCAACAGATACAGTTTTTTTTGTAAGTTTATTTGTTTTGAAAGAGAGCTAGCAGGGGAGGAGCAGAGACAGAGGGAGAGAGAATCCCAAGTAGGCTCTGCACCGTCAGCACAGAGCCCGACGTGGGGCTTAAACTCACAAACCTGAGCTGAGCTGAGATCAAGAGTTGGACACTTAACCGACTGAGCCACCCAGGGGCCCCCAACAGATACAATTTTCATATACTTTGGCATATGATCAGAAACTAGATTTTCCTTGCTTCTTTTTTAAAAATATCTTCTTTTCTTCCATGTGTCAGCAGAAGGTAGTACTTAGTAAACAGTGTTCATTGACCAGGTGACAATTAACTGTACAAAAAAATTGAAAAGGTATTTTGATGATTTTATTTGGCTCTTATAGTCTATAAAATAAGGAATCTAAAATATGAGAATGAAAGAATTACTGGTGGAATTACTGGTGAAGTAGTTACTTCTTTCAGAGGCTTTTGAAAGATGGTCATAGGCCTAAAACTGGAATGTAAGAAGTAAAGACACTATATACGTAAAGAATGTGATAGCCTTTGATCCAATTTGGGATTTCTTTTTCTAATGATCAGTCCCACAGATATATCCATATGCATGAACGAGAGTATTCCAGTGTACCCCAGTTTCTTCCTTGCCATGGATTTTATAACAGTGAAAAATAAGTGTTGGAAGGGACTTACATGTTTATTACTAGGGGAACGGTTAAATAAATGTGGTGCATTCCTATTGTAGACTCCTCTCCTACAGTCAGCCACTAAAGGCCACCCACTGTTTGAATGGATTCCTTTGATCTGAATAAATGGTGGTCATGAGCCATTGGAGCTTCTCTGTTTAGGCGCTCATGAACTATGGCAATTTGCAAGAGTTCTGAGTAACAAGAAGGTGACTGTTAAGCTTTGATATCTAAGGTTTTAAAATCCTACTTCCTGGAGATAAGCAGGATTACTTAGCTAATGGAAATCTAATAGGCTCTCCTGGAAGAACCCATTTCCACTGATGGTAGCCTTTATCTGTGGTCCTTTGGTGACTGGCAAGAATAGCAGGCTGGAAGACTTAGACTTTCCAGATGATTTTGGTTTAGTCCTATGGTTGCTGGAGCAGTTATTCTCAAAGAGAGGGCCCTAGACCAGCAACTTCAGGATCCCATGGAAACACATTAGAATGCAAATTATTGAGGCCCCTGGGTGGCTCAGTGGTTAAGTGTCTGACTGTTGATTCGGCTCAGGTCATGATCTCAACAGTTTGTAGGTTTGACCCCCGTGTCAGGCTCCCCGCTGATGGTGTGGTGTCTGCTTGGGATTTTCTTTCTCTCTCTCCCTCTCTCTCTCAAAATAAATAAATAAACTTAAAAAAAAAAAGAAATGCAAATTATTGCGCACCATTACAGACCTACTGAGTCCAGCAGAATCTCTGGACATTAAAGAGTCTGTGTTTTAGCAATTCTCCAGGTAATTCTTACACATACTGACTTTCGAGAAGCACTGATCTGGAGATCCCCATTGCTGCCCTGTCTCTTAATGTTACCTTTTGTTGAAGACAGCCAGCTCCTGGACTTGACCTGCCATATACCTTTATGGAGAGAGGTTCAGGAATTCTCATCTGGTTTTATTGGAACTAAATGGAATTATTTCCATGTCTAAGACTATTCCTAATAATGTGTACCTTATGAATGCTTAATACATACTAATTCTGTCTGTGATAGCTATGGTTAGAACCCAAATTAAATTTGGATGAAATGCAGAAAGGTAGTTCGAAACAGAGATTAGAGTAATAATCCAAGTCTAGCAAATGGCACTAGAAGGGACAAAGAGAGTTGTGAATAATACATAATAAAGATTGATTGCCTTGTAAAAAAAAAAAAAAAAAAGTCCCATGACACTATCTTTGACATCAGAAAAAAAAAGCAACTCAGCCAAAAGGTTTAATTTTTAACAGAGGTCTGAAATGGCTGGCTAGCCACAGCTATGAGAAAGTACTATGCTTCTAAATATGGTTGCACTTTGCATATGTGTATAAATAGCTTAGACAATGAGCCCTAATTTCCAGTGACACAGTTAGAAGGGGGACTGGCTGTGACCTATCATGCAGCCAAGGACTCGATGCTTCATCTGTCAAGCAGCCCTGTAATAAGCGAAACTAGACACCAGCTCTCTATCATGGAATTTGTATTTATATTTAGTAAGTTATGGAATTTTAATTATTTAGATGCAGAGGTTAAAGATCTAATTAATAGCATTTGAACCTATTCTTATAGACAGTCCTTTGGAAACTAACATTTAAATTCTATTTATGCTTAAGCTGCTTGTTTAATTTGCTTTCTTACTGTGTATTTGAAACTGCAAAAGTCAAGACATGTTTTTAACAAACTGGAATCGGCAAGGGTCCTTCCCTGAAGAAAACAACTCTTCCTACCCCCGTTTATGAAGTAAAAGATTATTTTCAGGGGCGTTTGGGTGGCTCAGTCGGTGAAGCGTCCGACTCTTGACTTCTGCTCAGGTCATGAACTCATGGTTCATGGGATGGAGCCCCACATCGGGCTCTGCACTGGCAGCATGGAGCCTGCTTGGGGTTCTCTCTTTCCCTCTCTCTCTCTGCCCCTCCCCCACTCATGCTAGTTCTCTCTCTCTCTCTCTCTCTCAAAATAAATAAATAAACATTTTTTTAAGAAGATTTATTTTCAGGGGCACCTGGGTGGCTCAGTTGGTTGGACGTCCAACTCCGGCTTGGGTCATGATCTCATGGTTCTTGAGTTCAAGCCCCACATCGGGCTCCCTGCTGTCAGCGCAGAGCCTGCTTCAGATCCTCTATCCCCCTCTCTCTGCCCCTCTCCCGCTTGTGCTCCCTCAAAAATAAATTAAAAATTAAAAAAAAAAAAAGAAGATTATTTTCAGTACTGCTTTTTAATTCTTACTTTTTGGAGCATAGGTGAACATTCCCATCTCTGCCGCTTTAGCACCTGTATCCATTGGCTACTAAGCCAGGAAACATCTTGGCAGGTCATCTAGTTTATCCGATTTCTTCCAGCCATGTTTACACTAAAAAAAATTTCCAGAATCACTTTTTTGGGGGACAGAGACAGAGTAGGTCTTTGAAACTTCCCCGGGGGCCAGAGCTGTCGTGCCCATGTCCCGTCCTCTTCCACTTCCTGTTGCAAACAGTAAAGGCTGTTGTACCGTAAAACAAAACAAAGCAAAACAGGGGCGCCTGGGTGGCTCAGTCAGTTAAGCATCTGACTTCAGCTCAGGTCATGCTCTCTCTCGGTCTGTGGATTCGAGCCCTGCATCGAACTCTGTGCTGACAGCTCGGAGCCTGGAGCCTGCTTTGGATTCTGTGTCTCCTTCTCTCTCTGTTCCTCTCCCGCTCACACTCTGTCTGTCTCTCTCTCAAAAATAAAGATAAAAAAAATTTTTTTTTTAAATAAAACAAAAAAATTCCGGAATGAAGGGACTTTTGTGATTCTGAAGACCTCTAGACAAGAACCCTAGTGATAAAAGTAGTAATAATAATAATAATAACCAACATTTACTGACCACTTACCACACACCAGGCCTGGTGCTGAGCTCCTTGTACGCATCTTCTCATATAATCCTCATGACTCCCCTATGAGGCCGGTATCAGTATTATCTCCATCTTACAGGTGAGGAAACTACCCAAGACTATAGAAGGGGATTTTTCAGGCTGTTTTGGCAAATAATTCCCATGATTGGCAATTCTTACTACCACTCATTTACCCATTCATTCAGGAAACATCTGTTCAGTGTGTTCCAGTGCCAGACCTTGTGGAAGCCCTGGGGGTTCAAAGGTGAACAGAGCGTTCAAAGGTGTAAGCTTCTACCCTTTAGCTTACAGTTTATAGGGAGAAACAGACATGAAATCTTAGCAATGCCATTAATGCTGTAACAGAAACAGTAGAGCAGAGTAGTGAAGAATAGGGCCTCTGGAGAGAAACTGCCTGGGTTAGAATCCTGGCTCTCCCACTCACTGTGTGTCCTTGAGTAAGTCACTTACCATCTCTGTGCCTCGGATGCCCTCTATGTGAAATGGAAATGGTGCCTACTTCTAGGGTTGTCTGAAGGACTGTATGTTGGCAAATGTACAGCACTTGGATCTAGCCACACAGTAAACATCCACCACTATTGGCTCTTACCATGAATATAACATGCGTATATACAAGACATTGTGGGACCATAGAGGAAGCCTTTGCAGAGTGGTGCTTTCTGAGCAGGTGACTTGAGATGGTAGCCAGAGAGGCAGCGGCAGGCAAGGGGTGGGGGGTGGGGGGGTTCACGACTGCAGTTCAGTGGTGTTATCCGTAGACCATGGTGGATGGAGGAGTGACGGGAAGGTAACTGGAAGGTGAAGGCAAGCTGCCCCTTCAGCAAGTTAACAAGGGGAGGAGAAAGACGACAGTAGGATGTAAATGCTCTTAGGAACGAAATACGGAGCCAGTTGGAGGCAAACAATGGGTTCCCCAGCAGCGCTGAGAGCCCTACCGCGTTCAGAAGCAGTGTCCAGGGGTCAGAACTGGTCCTGAACGTTTCCATCCCACAGTATTCCGCTTCCTGGTATCAAGCGAGGAGGTGCACATTTGCAGATACCCTGCTGTCTAACCCAGGCCCTGCCTGCAGAAGAGAAGCCCACTTCCTCTGCTGCAGGCCTCTTTGGGACTAGGGAGTGCCTAGAAGCTGGTCATTTTGGGGACACTCACATCACATTCCCCTGGCACCTCGTCTGTCCAAGACTGTGGATTTGAGTTTCTGACTCTTGATCATTTTTGTGACTCTTTGGTTCCTTTCCACATTCTCTCCAAGTCCTTGTACAGTCGTTGGAGTGCAAACTGTTTCTTTAGGGGCTTCAGTCAACGATTGTACGTATTGTCTTCCCATATACTTGCCCTGGATTGCTTTTCCCTTTTTGATCATAGTGCTTCATTTCCCCTCCCAGGTCCGTCTTTCCAGCATGCCAATAAGAATAGAAAATGCACTTTAGGTCTTCTTGCCCACACCTGTTTGCATATCTGGTCCTTTTTTCCCTCTACCTTTATTATCAATTCAAACTTTTATTAAGAACCTTACTTAAACCAGAGTAAGACATAGTTCTTAACTTCAAGTGGAGGAAATAAGCTATGCCGAAAAGAGAGGGCTTTCTTCTTAAACTTTATTCTCTTTGTTTTATATCACTTTGCTGATAGCATTCTCTCTTTTTTTTTTTTTTTTAAGTTTATTTATTTATTTTGAGAGAGAGAGAGCGCACAAGCAGGGGAGGAGCAGAGAGAAGGAGAGACAGAATCCCAAGCAGGCTCCACACCATCAGTGCAGAACCCAGTGTGGAGCTCGAACTCATGAACTGTGAGATCATGACCTGAGCCATGATCAAGAGTCAGATACTTAACCGACTGGGCCACCCAGGCACCCTAGGAGCATTTTGAATTTAGACTCTGTTTCTATTGCCCAGCCATAGTCTTCTGTGAGTTAGCAGCTTATCATCATGTAGTCACAGATGAGTAGGGCTTAGGATTTGTTTTTTCCAGAGACCACTCTGAATGATTGCATGGGTTGGCGATTCCTAAGTGTGGTGGGTGGGAAGAATTATCAAAGTCATGGGAGGGAAGAGCTTTTCAGAGTCCACCCACCATGCTTCCCTGAGATTCCCGGCCAACAGAGATAATTAGTGTGAAAGATACTGTAACTGATGCCAGTGTGTCCTCTCCTGGAAGGGTGTGGGGAGGAAAAGGCTGAAAATCCACTTAGAGCTAATTGGGCACATTCCTAACACATGCTGAATCTAAATCTCTCTTTTCCTGCCACTCTGTTGTCCTGCCAACATTCAAGTATAGCAGTGTATTGCTTACCTACCCCATCGTCGTAACATCTACAGCATTTATAGCACCCTGTGCCTGGTCTGCAGCCTGAAGTCAGAGCCCCCAGAGGTCTCCCGAATAGTGGAGTGGCATAGTGAATAAATAAAGAAGATCACTGAAATGCTGAAGTCCTCCTAGGCAAACAGAAGATATCTCCTATTTCAACAAGTAATAATATCCACATGTAAACTATGTTCGAGCTCCTAAAGATGCTTACCTGGATGTGGGGGGGAAAAAAGTTAAAATGTACAAATAATATCTTTTAGACCCTCCAGAGAAAACTGCCACCCCCAATTTGATGTTGATTTTTTAAATTTTTTTAATGTTTATTTATTTTTGAGAGAAAGAAAGAGAGAGAGAGTGTGTGTGTGTGAGTGGGGGAAAGGGCAGAGAAAGAGGGAGACACAGAATCTGAAGCAGGCTCCAGGCTCTGAGCTGTCAGCACAGAGCCTGATGCGGGGCTCAAACCCATGAACCTCGAGATCATGACCTAAGCCGAAGTCGGATGCTTAACTGACTGAGCCACCCAGGCACCCCTGATGTTGAGTTTGAATTCAGATCTTCATTTTTCTCTTCCGTGATATTTCCAAGGTATCTAGGAAAGATCATGAGTGTTTTGACAATTGCTTTTATACAGCCCATTGAATTGAAAGGTTACATCCGCATTCCTTACAAGAAAGGGCATATTTAATTTCGTTCAGTACCTTAGGTCCTTCCTCAGTAAAGGATTGGGTATTTTAGGGCAAAAAAAAAAAAATAGCATAGAAGCATTCCTTAACCTCAAAGCAGCTTTTCCTCTGTTTGCTGGAAATATTAATATGAAACAGAAACAGAGATGGACTGAGAGTCATGCTCTAAGTTTGTATCACGTAGAGAACTACCTTAGAATAACCCTGTATCAGTCCCCTGGATTTGTCTTTCCTTTCTTTCTTTGTAAGAATACCATGTAACGAAAGATTTCCTCTTCTTTTAAGACTGTATTTCTCAATGCAAGCTCGCGGAGAGACTGATAGAGAAAAGTTGCTGTTAATGTATCAGACAAATGATCAAATAATAAACGGACTTTTTCCTCTGAACAAGGACCTGGCATTAGAAATGGCAGCTCTTTTAGCTCAGGTAACTTCCATGTTTTATAAAGTAATATTTTGTTAAACGTAAGATCCGAATTTCTACGTTGATTGAAGTATAGCAAAACAATATACCTTGTAATTCTTTAAATTCACATTGCTGTGATTAACACCTTAAAACTTACAGGCATATAATTACAGTTTGACTCTGAATTGCTGACAACCACGGCGGTGATGTTGACTGAGACAGTATTCCTCGTGGAACCTGGTTTCTTAGTTATCTTAACAGTATCCCACTAGGCTCTGCATTTAGTAAAGGAATTTCAGTGTAGAGCTGCAGGGCTGAAGATGCCGTGCTGAAATCATTCAGTAATCTAATAGGAATGGGTCTTTTCGGGGCACCTGGGTGGCTCAATCAGTTGAGCGTCCGACTTCGGCTCAGGGCACGATCTCGTGTTTCGTGAGTTCGAGCCCTGCATCAGGCTCGCTGCTGTCAGCCTATCAGTGCAGAGCCCGCTTCGATCCTCTGTCCCGCTCTCTCTGCCCCTCCCCTGCTTGCGACCTCCCAAAACTAAATAAATATTTAAAAAAAAAAAAAAAAAGGAATGGGTCTTTTAAAAGACTAGAGCACTTTCTTTTATTTACCTATTGTACTGATAGGATTAAGTTCAGACATTTATAAACACACGCAGAAATCAATAGTGACTTAATCCAAATAGAAAGGTATTTGTCTGTCACGTAGAGAGACAGGCAATCTGGCACCTCTGCAGAGTCGCCAGAGGCATGGGCTTTATCTTGCTCTCCATTCTTCTTTCCCTAACATGTCCTTTTCATGGTCCTGGAGATCTACCAGAGCTCCAGCTATTACATCAGTGTCCCAGGCATCAGGATGGAGGAAGGGCTGAAGTAGGGCATGCCTTTCCTCCTTTGAGAAACTTTCCAGAAGTTACCCAGAGAACACTTCCATTTATGTCTCCCTGGTCAGAACTTGGTCGTATGGCCTTGCCAGCCTACAAGGGAGACTAGCAAATATGGTCTTAGCTGGCTGGCAAGGAGCACAGCTAAGTAAGTCCAAGGTTTTTATTACTCGGAAAAGAGAGAAGAGTTGTAAGAGGCAGCTCACAGTCTCCACCACAAATGAGTCTCTGCACAGCTTAATTAAGGAACAATGTTAAGGCAACTCTGTGATACGTCATTGGGACAAAGGCTTAGATCTCCCGAAGTCTGTGGTCCTTGCACAGTGCACACCATCCCAGGACATCTCTTTATTTACCACCTGTGCCGGGGGTTCCCAAATCTTTTCTCTCCAGTTCACTTCTCTCATGCACTCCTTAAATTCGGCCCAGCAGGAACCGAACTGTCTTCTCTCCTTTTCCTTCACCTTCTGTATCTTCACTGTGCTGCTGTCTCCTCATGCAAGCTTCGAGTCCAGGAATCATCACCGACTGCCCTCCTTTTCACTCGGTCCCACCAGTCACCACATCCTGCCCATTGTAACTCTAAGATACAGTCTCCTCTTCACTCGTCTGCATTTTGGTCACCATTGCTGGGTGTCAGACCACCATCGCGTCCAGCCTGCTCTCCTGCAGCAGGCTTCTAGCTCATGAGCCTTTCTCTGGTCTGATCCCCTACAAATCTGTGCTCCACCCAGATGCTAGAGAGATTGTTCTAGCTAGCTATTGCTACATAAAGAAATGACTGCAGGACTCAGCCGCTTAACATAATAGTTTGGGCAGGGGTGAGTAAGGACAGCAGGACTCAGCCACTTAACATAATAGTTTGGGCAGGGATGAGTAAGGACAGCTGGTCTCTGCTGCATATGGCCGCAGCTGGCCTTGCTCGAAGGCTGGCTGTGACCCTGCGGCTGCAGAGTTCACTCACATGTCTGGCGTCTGCCGCTGGCTGTTAGTTGGGACTTGAGCTGGGGCCATCAGTGGGAACACCTACACGTGGCTTCTTCATGTGGCTGCGTGTGCTTCCGCACAGAATGGCGGTTGGGTGGCCAGAGCAACGTCCGGAAAGAGGGACAGGAAGTGGGGGCCGCCATTTTCTTAAGACCCGGCTGGGAGGCTGAGCCGTGGTGCTTTGTTTGGAAGCTCTGGAATTGGGGTGGAGATCTAGCCGACAGGTGGGTCTCGCTGTCATTCCCTTGTTTACACAGGGCCTTTGTGAGCTGCACTCCTCCTGCCTCTCCAGCATCATCTGTTAATATTCCCTGCTTTGAACTTTATGCTCCAGCAAAATGGAAACTTTGGTTCCCTGCACAATTCCCTGACTTGCGTATGGCTCACTTTTTCTTACCTCTTCTGTGTACTTATTTGTCCACTCCGCCTGGAACATCTCTTCACCTGTTACTTTCAATGTATCCTTTTTTAAAAAATTTATTTATTGATTTATTGATTGATTTTGAGAGAGAGCAATTGGTGGAGGGGCAGAGGGCGAGAATCCCAAGGAGGCTCCTTGCTGTCAGCCCAGAGCCTGACATGGGGCTCGAACCCATAACTGCGAGATTATGACCCGAGCCGAAACCAAGAGTCGGATGCTTAACTGACTGAGCCACCCAGGGGCCCCTCAATTTATCCTTCAATTTTCATCTGAGGTGTCACTAATTCCAGGAAGCCTTCCTGAATTCTGCCTGCATGGGTTAAGTGTCCCTCTTGGGGTTTTTGTCATATCCTGCACGGTACTGTCTTTACCTCAAAGGTTTATTATTATTCATTTGTTTCTGCTTCACACCACTGGCTGTAGCCTCCCTGAGGGAAAGGGCTGTCCCTATTCATCTTTGTACCTAGCACAGTGCCTTACACATAGTCCATTCTCCATTGGATGAATGAATAGTTAATAATTGAGTTTACTTTTTATAACAATTTTATGGTCCTCCAAACTTTAAAGCATCCCTGCTGCACTGAGGGTTCTCATTTTGCAAGCAATGAAAAGCTAAGGAAAAGACAAATAGGTCACAAACTTTCTTGGTGATAGGATTAGGTATGATTTCCTATCCCTTGCCATTCTAGGTTCTAGTCCTCTAAAGGCATCTCTTTAAAATCACTCTCATTTTCACTAAAATTTAAGTTAGTCTTCCTCTTTCAATTTTTAATTTTATTAGAAAGTTTTTCTGAGAAAAATTATAATGTCTTTGAGAGAGATATACTTCTAACATGTTTTAGATGAATTTGAGGAAAGAGTAGGGAGGTAAGACTATGCGTACACCTAGAAAATTCTGAACATGTTACTGACTGAAAAGTATAATTTCTCCATCTATGAAAGGAAAATTAAATAATATCTCCGAACTCTTTTCCTCAGAGTAGTCTTTGTGAAGACAAATTAAATATACTAATCTGAGATCTGTAGAAGAAAAGTTCTTTCTGTTGAAGATTTGACTATCTCTAGGCCCTTGTTGATACTCTCTCTTAGGAAATTCTTGAAGCTGATCGTTAATCATTGTGCATAGTGTCTGGTAGGGCATCGTGTTGATGTGAGTCACATTGGGAACTCTCTGAGTTGATTTTCAGTTATCCTGCAAACATTTATGTGCTCCTCCTGACACTGACCTTGGAGATTCCACTGTACGGTTCCCTAAGAGAAAACGTTGCCTTAAATGGCCTATTTTTGTGACTGTTGGTTGTCCAACTGCCATCTCCTTGGGGGATGAAGCTTGCTCTTAGGTTTCACAGATAGCTGTGCCGAGTATGGTCTGGTGATAGGTGAGGACAATAAAAAGCTTGCTCAGGGGAAGGATTTCAGTATGTTTGAAGAACAGATGGACAGCTTATATTTAGTGTGGGGAAATTAGGGAAGGAGGTAGGAAATGAGGATGAGAGTTGAATAGCAGGGCCAAGCCAAGAAACCAACAACTAAGAAACTGGTCAGAGAACCTGGAAAGGTAGAATACACTGTAAGTGTAAGGTTCAGCTAAGGAATTTAGATGGCAATGGATCAGACTAAGAGCTAGAAAATAGAAGCCACAGGGGTCAGAATCTCAGAGGCTGGTTGTGCTAACAGCTTACCTGGAGGCAGAACATCCCCTTGAGATGGAGACCCAGCCTAGTCTGGATGGAACCCTCCATCTGTTTATTGGGGAGTGTTGTAGGTAAGGATGTGAATGATCAGTAGGACATTCATCTGAATGTCCCCACTCCATTTCCCTCCTTGAGCCCTCTTTGGTACCCTATATAAGGCACTTGACATGGGTCGTTACAAATATAAACAACTTGTTTATACTCAACTTGTTTATACTTCAGCCTCCTCTGTTAGACAATAAACTCTTTGAGGGTAGGAACTGTGCTCAGCTGTTTTGTTTGTTTGTTTGTTTGTTTGTTTGTTTTTTCTCACTTCACTTAATATGTGCCTGACATATAATGGAGACTCCATATAGGTTTGGACGAATGAATGGGTGGATGAGTGGATAGAGAGATGGGTGGGTGGGTAGAGAATGGCATCTATGTAGCCTGTTCATAGAGATAAGGATTGAACATTCTTTCATTCAAGATGAAAGGGAAATACAGGACTCTATTCCCAGAATAATAGGGCAAGTGGATGGATACAGAACCATTTATGCAGAAAATCTAGGAAGACAGTAATGAGAATGTCATTCTTACTCCCATCATATTCAGTGGAGACCCTTAAGTACAAATAATACTTTTCTGAGATTTCTCATAGCTTTATAACTCTTTTGTCTTTTATTATTAGCTCCCATTTTGCTTTATTATTAGCAACTAAAATAGTACCCTAAAAACAAAAAATTATCCTATGCTCTTATAGCTAATAGTATTAGTGGCCCTTAGCAAATACTACTAGATGGCAACATTAACCAAGAGTGGTTGATGTAGAAATGGAATTGAAATGTTTGAATTACAGATTTTTTTCTAAATTAGAATTCAAATGGAATTTAGATTTTATTAATACTTATGTATGGTTATAAATTCCATAATCACACAGTCATGACAAATAGATTTATATATTATAAAGAATGTTCAGAAACAATGAAACTAATTAAAAAAAAAAAACTCTTCAATACCCTTTATTTTCTTTTTGGATTTGCAATTAGGTGGAGATTGGAGATTTTGAAAGACCCTTTTCAACTCCAGCAGGGCATGTTCCTAATCAGTGCAAAGCAAATCAAACTCTAAAACAAGTCATAGAAAAATTTTATCCTAAAAGGTATAGAGATGACTCCTCTGAAGAACAGTTAAGGTAAGGAAGTACTTGTGACTCTTTAAGGGTAGAGTCACACTGGTCTCTTGGTGATATTTTTCTGTTCAAATTTTAAAGATGAAAATCATTATACATGATCATTTTCTTAAGATTTTTTTAATACTGTTGACTACCAAGAGGTTATCGATCTTCTCATTTAAGATGGGCCTAGAAACTTGAGAATCCGTATTTAAAGTTTTAAAGAAAAGATGTTTACCTTAAGTTAGAAGATCTACTTTTCATTTGATCTTATTCATTCTTGTGCAAATTAACTCTACTAATAAAAAGAAAAAAAAATGGCCAGTACTGTGTTTAGTGTTATGAAGTGTTTACCAAAAAGTTGTATCTCTTGGGGTATTCTATTATAAACAGTTTAGAATAAAAACAAACTATCTGCCTACACAAGATTTTTTTAATATAAATTTTTGATTGAATTCAACTAATTTGGAATTTTGGTTTTAGAGACTATATGAAGAAAGGGTAATTCAATTTAAAAAAAGAGGCAAATCCAATTCAATGAGTTGTCCAAAATAGAAACATTTAAGATCAGGCTCTTGTCTCTGTAGAAGTAAGCAGTTGCCATTGTGATTTTATTTAAGGCATCTCCCCTGCAGCTAACATCTCTCTAAGCCAGGGGTGGTAGTACCTAAAATTCCCCCATTAGGGATTCATTCTTTGGTTTCAATGTCTTGTACTTCTCTTTAAAAATGAAAGCCATTCCAATGAGAAATTACCTTTTAAAACTAATTTACACTAAGGTTTGATGTTAGCTTATCAGACTTTTTTTAACTTTGCCCAATGGGGGTGGGAGATGGGGAACTTGGGTCATGCTGAAAGCACTAATAGTATGAGAATTTAGTGAGAAGAATGTGCCAAAAGGACAAGGGGTGGACAGTAGTGAGATGGGAGTGACAAGATCACAGCTCCTCCTGGGTGACACCTCAGTACCCCAATTGTCCTAGGATTGGCTGAAGGAGAACTTTGCCTTGGGAGGAGGATACACTGTTTATGTTTTTGCTTTTGCGTTTTCGTTTCTGTTCTTTTCTTAGGCAGCTCTGCCAGCGACTGTCAACCAGATGGATGGCCCTCCGGGGACACAGTGCTGCTGATTGTGTGCGCATTTATTTGACAGTAGCCAGGAAGTGGCCATTCTTTGGTGCCAAGTTATTTCTTGCAAAAGTAAGAAAGGATGGGAGGGAGATGCGGAATAGAAACGTTCACCTGTATAGTTGCCCCTGTGCAGTTCACTGAAGTAAAACAGTGACCACGGTGACCCCAAGTTTAGTATATCCGGCTTTTAAAAAGAAAATAAGGCGGGATGCCTGGGCTGCTCAGTCTGTTGAGCATCTGACTCTTGATTTCAGCTCAGGTCATGATCTCAGGGTTGTGGGATCGAGCCCTGCATTGGGCTCCAAGTTGAGCGTGGAGCCTGCTTAAGATTCTCTGTCTCTCTCCCTCTGCCCCTCTCCCCCGCTCACACCCTCCCTCTCTAAAATAAATGTAAAAAGAAAAGAAAAGAAAACCATGAAGGGACACTAAGGAAAGGGCAGCAGTGTCACCAGCTTCTCCCTCTTGCCGCCAACCTTAAGTCACCTGCATTCTGCGGGCTCATCACTAGACTGAAGGCAGCAGCTGAACTCCACTTTCTTGTCCGCATCCATGCATCCTCTCACCCATTTATCATTTACTCTCTCACTCGTTTGCTTGTTTATTTAATGTCTAGTGACTTCTGTTTGCCAAACATTATGTATCTAGAGATACATAAGCCCGTGGTTTCAGATGGGTTGTACCCAAACTTCCAGGACCCCACAATCCAGTGTTGCAACAGGCCCGCAAACAAGCGCTGTAGAGTGAACATGGTTAAGAGTGACAGGGACAGGGCGCTGTGGGAATACTGAGGAAGGAGAGGTGAGCCCTGCCAGCAGGTGGCCAGCCCAATCCCCAAGAGAAGAACTGTACTTTTTGAACTCTTCTTTCTGTGGAAGGATGTCACTTTATAGTCTCTCAGGCTCCTAAAATACTCCTTGTTTTGTGGCATATGTGTGTATGTGCTTGGTCTGTCCTCATTAATAAGTTGTAGGCATCTTGAGGGTGTAGACTCACTGATCCTGAAATCCTCATCTTGTGCACACCGTTATTCTTTGCATATAGATACCACGTAATACATTTTTGCTGAATAGCTGTGCCACTTTGGGCAAGTCAGTTAGCCTCTCTGAACCTCATTTTTATCATCTGTAAGTGACAACTCAGACTAGAAAAGTAAAATCTAGGGTATCTTCTCATTCTAATTCCATGAGTGACAGTATCATTGTGAGGTAAGAAATTCTACTGCTCCTGGTACTGAAAGCTGTATACTAATGAGTAAGTGGGTGCTGTCATTATGCTTAAACATCTGTGAAATGAGTATATTTGCAAGGAGTTGAACACGTTTTTTACAAATGTAAGGACTAGATTTGAACTGTAGAGTAGCATTTTACACTGAATTTTAACTCTGATTTCAGCATCAGAAGGAATACTAAATATTCTTCTTTGATTATATGCTCTGTGCTTTTTTAGCACAGAAATATTATTAAATAATGATGTAGCATTTGCTTGTTGCATGACTGGCATCTTTTCTTTATTCTTCTTTCTTTATTCTATGCAGATACCTCCTTTGCTTAATAGCATCCATCGGGGGCTGTAAGTATATATACTATCAAATACACCGTTTTAACTTTTTTCCCTATTTTAGCCGTTTTTAAGTGTACGTTTCTGTGGCATTAAGCACATTCACATTATCATGCTCCCCTCACCACCATCCATCTCCACAACTTTTTCATCTTCCCAGATTAAACCTCCATACTCCTTATTCTCCCTTCTCCCAGGGCCCTGATATCCGCCATTCTGCTTCCTGTTCTGTGTATTTGACTGCTCTAGAAACCTCATGTAAGAGGAATCATACACTATTTGTCCTTTTGTGATTGGCTTCTTTTTCTTTTTTTCTTTTTTTAAATTATTATTATTTTTTCATTTAAATCCAAGTTAGTTAACATATAGGGTAATAATCATTTCAGGAATAGAATTTAGTGATTCATCACTTACATATGATACTCAGTGCTCATCCCAACAAGTGCCCTCCCTAATGCCCCTTGCTGATTTAGCCCATCCCCCCACCCACAACCCCTCCAGAAACCCTCAGTTTGTTCTCTGTATTTAAGAGTATCTTACGGTTTGTCTCCCTCTCTGTTTTTTATATTATTTTTGCTTCCCTTCCCTATGTTCATCTGTTTTCAATCTTAAATTCCACATATGAGTGAAATCATATGATATTTGTCTTTCTCTGACTGACTAATTTCGCTTAGCATAATACCATCTAGTTCCATCCATGTTGTTGCAAATGGCAAGATTTCATTCTTTTTAATCGCTGAGTAGTATTCCATTTTATATGCATACCACATCTTCTTTATCCATTCATCAGTCGATGGACATTTGGGCTCTTTCCATACTTTGGTTATTGTCAACAGTGCTGCTATAAACATTGGGGTGCAAGTGTCCCTCCGAATCAGCATTTTTGTATCCTTTGGATAAATACCTACTAGTGCAGTTGCTGGGTTGTAGTGTAGTTCTATTTTTAACTTTTTGAGGAACCTCCACACTGTTTTCCAGAGTGGCTGCACCAGTTTACTTTCCCCCCAACAGTGCAGAAGGGTTCCTCTTTCTCTACATCCTCGTGATTGGCTTATTTTTCTATGCAGAACGTCTTCAAGGTTCATCCAGTGTTGTAACGTGTGTCCAAATTTCCTTCTTTTTAAAAACTGAATAATATTCCATTGCATGTATATGCCATATTTTGTTTGACCAAAGGACAATAAAAACAACATTTTGTTTGTCAAAGGACTGGGGGGTTCAATGGCTTAGGTTAAATGGCATCGTGTGTGTGTGTGTGTGTGTGTGTGTGTGTGTGTTTGTGTGAATATATATATATATATATAGAGAGAGAGAGAGAGAGAGAGAGAGACACACACACACACACACACATACATATATATTTTTTTAAATTGTTTAAAAAGAGAGAGAGAGAGAACATGAGCACGGGGAGGGGCAGAGAGAAAGAGAGAGAATGCCAAGTAGGCTCACACAGCCTGGAGCCCGATGCAGGGCTCAATCCCTGGGATCATGACCTGAGCTGAAATCAAGAGTCGGACACTTCACTGACTGAGTCCCCCAGGCACCCCAGCATCCTTTTAATGCTTGCCTATCCTTAGCAAACAGACTCTTAGTAGATAGTAACCCAGGGGTTTTTATACATGAGATTCTGATAACCTTTACCTTATACAAATATAGTATATGTATAAATACTACAGATTCATCCCAGTTGCTTATCTATGGCCTCAGCATACTTTCATGAGGTTTAGGAGAAGTAGTTAAGTTTTTGTTAGAATTTTAGTCATTGTTAAATTCACTTATTGTTGAGCATTCATTGTGGAATGCTCGAAAACATTCATGGGTTTTAATTGGGGCTTAGTGGTGAGAAATTCTTTTTATTAATATAATTTCATTGTTTTTTACAATAAGGAATTTAGTGGAAAATTTGGTATTTCTCATTACCATTCATCACACAGTTTCATCTTTTCTTTTTATTCTATCATTATGAGTCATTTGAGTGTCAGATTCAATAAACTTTCAGAAAAAGTATGCATTTACACACCTTAGAAACACACATGTATTTTGTTTCATTAGGATTTTGGTCCTCATAGAAAACCAACAAGCTTATTAACTCTTAGCCTCTTAACACAAAAGAAAAATAAGATGTAAACCCTGTTGTTCCATGTTAAAGATGAGGAAATTGAGCCTCAGAGAGATTCAGTAGCGTGTCCAATTGTACAGCTAATAAATGGCAGATTGAGAACGCAGACCCAGGTCCCCTGCTGTCAGATTCACTGCTCTTTCCATTACATGCCACCGCCTCTGCCCCAGGAGAGATTTTTTCCCCCTGTAGGTTTCGTGTTCTCTTTTTTCTCCTTCAGGATATATTTTTAATAAAAATAAGTTGCTGTTGTTGTTGTTGCAAATGTTGCACTGCATTGTGACTAAAAACTATTTCTGTGATTTGGTTCGCGTTTATTATGTTTTCATCTCTTCACAGCCCATAACTCCATCACCACTCGGAAGTACTGTCATGTGGCTGGCTATCCACGAGGATGGCTTAAGCGTCTTAGAATACAATTCCATGGTAAGATTAAGTTGCACGTTGAGTCAACTGTTTGCATTGCTCAATGTACATACACAGGAGGTAATGATCTCTTCATACGCTTTTTCTTATACACAGATAACATCCTTCCTTTCTAAAAAAATTTTTTTGAACGTTTATTTTTTTCAGAGACAGAGAGGGACAAAGTATGAATGGGGGTAGGGGCAGAGCACAGGGCTCAAACCCATGAACCGTTAGATCAATACCTGAGCCACAGTCTGATGCTTAAACAACTGAGCCACCCAAGTGCCCCCATAACATTCTTCCTAATACTATCATGAATAGTCATTTTTACAAATACAACCGTGATTGTTATTTAATCTTTTAAAACAAGATTGGACGGGTTTTGAATTGCATATGAGGAAAATGCTAAATACCATGACTAAATTGCAACCATGGTTGTATTCATAAAACAACTATTCATTTATAGTGTTAGGAAGATTGCTTCCTGTGTAAATGAGAATCTTTAAGATAACATTAATGTAGGGGCACCTGGGTGGCTCAGTCGGTTAAGTGCCCAACTCTTGGTTTCGGCTCAGGTCATGATCTCATGGTTCATGAGATCGAGCCTGGAGTTGGGCTCTGCACTGACAGCATGGAGCCTGCTTAGGATTCTCTCTCTCTCCTCCTCTCTTTCTGCCCCTCCCCTGCTCTCTCTCTTTCTTCAAAAAAATAAAAAATAAATAAAAGAATGGTGATATCTAGTGTTAGCAAGACTACAGTGCTGGGAATATAACTGGATATAACTTTTCCCCAGGAGAATTTGGAAATATTCTCAAAATTGTCCTTACTTTTTTGAAGTAACAATTCCTCTAATTGAGATTTACAACTAAAGAAATAATTAGATATGTGTATTATGAAACATGTCAGAATATATGCATTGAAGTATTGTTCAAGATAGTAACAAATAAAAAATGATTTAAATTTCCTGCAATAAGAGATTGGTTAAATAAAAGATTATCTATCAAATCATTTCAAATAATGTTATACAAGTATATTTGTTGTCATGGGAAGATATTTATAATTTGTTAAATTTAAAAAGAAGCAGAATCCTGAACAATATGCACCATACTATTTCTGTTTATGTATATCAAAATCTATATATCAGGGTGAACCATATAGTTTTGCCGATATTTGACCGACCATTTTTTACCTTAGAAAGTATCAGTTTCAAAAAAAAAAGTATCAGTTTCACATGGTTCAACCTAATATGTATAGAGAGAGATCTTGAAGGACATTTACAAAGGTATTAACCGTGTTCTTCTACTGGATGCTGGAATATAGGTGCTTTTGATTTTCTTTTTGTATTTTCTGTTTTGTCTGCATGAGTTATTAGCTTCAGAATCAAACTATATTTTAATTATAAACGTAAATGATGCCTCCATAAAATTAGTACATTACTATTTTAAATCATAACAGATTTTCTTTTAGAAAATAATTTTTTGTATTATATGTAATTAATACCAGCATTTTTCTTTTTTAGTGAAGTATAGTTAACATATAATGTTAAGTTAGTTTCATTGATATCAGCATTTTAATGGAAATATATGCTATTAATCATTTCTCATCTTTCTTTGAAAGTAAAGAGTATATAAGATATTAACTTTTTCTTCTCTTTGAAGAGGTTAATAATCAGCTATGTGTACAAGAGTCTAATGACCTTTGGAGGTCATCAAGATGATTTTATGATAGTCATTAACAATACACATTCAAAGGACAAACCAACAGAGAAATTACTTTTTGCCATGGCAAAACCCAAGGTGAGTAGAAGCCTTTCTACCAACTTTTTTTATACTAGTTTTTTCATGCTAACACATTTATTGTGCAAAAAGTAGATTGCAGATGGGAAAACAGACTTACTTACAATCAGACAATCCTAGGTCCAAATTCTGGCTTACCTCATCTTGCTAAGCTTTGGTTTCCTCCTCTAAAAAATTATAGGAGGCTACCTATTTTTTTTTGGCTTAAGAATTAAATGATGGAATTGTTAAAATGCCTTAGCCCAATGCCTGGTATACAGAAGGTTCAAAATAAGTGGTCTTGATGTAAGTTGTTGTCAGGTACCTTTTACACATTATCTTATTTACTTGGGGTAATTCAAGTTACAGACTCATTAGTGGGAAGAGCGAGGTTTTATAATTAAGACTTTACTTGTCCTTTGTAGTTTTAACGTCGATAAGTAAAAACAATAAATACAAGGGCTACATTTTAGTATGTAATTCCAGTTTTTGTAAAAGAATGAAGCATCGAGTTCCCTAAAACTTTAAAATTGTCTTAAAATTATCAACCAAAAGAGACTACTTTTTTAGAATCTGACACCTGTTTTTCAATAGCAGACACTGAAGCAAAGGCCAGTAAGTGCAGAAGATTGAGACATACTCAGGACTTCACCTAGTCTCAATAAAAAGTTGATATTATGCACTGAGGTTCTTGATTCACATACGCACACATAATTGGCAGCCTGTGCTACTGTCACATTTTTTACCGTCACAAAACATTGCCGCTACATTTGATTGTTAAGATCCACTCTTCCGCCGGTTTAAGCAGCAGGAGAACGTGTCAGTGCCTTGATGGTGCTGAACATGTAAGTACTTCACGGATCTGGAGAGAAGGGGATTCTGCTAGCCTGGGCACTTGCACATATGGAGACCGCCAGCCCTTTCCTCTTTTGAAAGTGATGAGAACTTCTCCGGAGCATTAACGAGTCTATTTTTCTTGCTTTAGATTCTTGAAATCACTCTTTTGATCGCCAGTTACATAAACAACTTCCATCAGCAAAAGGCAGCCTTTCACCACCACCTCTCTGCTCCGGCTCTGCTCTCAGCCCAGACCCGGGGGCCGGAAGCCAGGGCAGCGGGAGGCCAGCCCCTGCTGTCAAGCAGCAGACCCACCAAAGGCCCCACTCTGCTGTGAAAGCTCGGGAGCCTGAACCCTCACTCCCATCCTCCAGCCAATGGCTGCGTCAGCTGCAGATAAGTGCGCTGACACACTGGCAGTGTTGCGCCCACACTGGTTTTCCAAACTTCAAAAATGTGGGCGTTTCTCTCTTTCATTTGATCCTTAAATATTCAAATGAACACGACTAATGAACCATGAGCACAAAATTCGCCCACGTGCTGATATTCTCCTAGATTAAATGGGTTAGAATTCATCATTTTTCCACCTCCTTTGTCCCTTGCCATCAGACACATCATGCAGTGTGGCATTGTTTTGTCTCTTGAAAAAAATATTCTGGCAAAGGGAGCTGCCAAACTCCCGTTTGGCAAACCAGTTAATTATTTGGAAGCGCTCACTGCCAAAAAATTAAGTGCTGTGATTCAGTGTGCTTTTAATGAACGATATGGTGTTCGGAAGGACATGTACAGTGTCAGCAACAGCCGCAGGGTGCTGTTTAGTGGCGCAGTTTTAGAGCCGGCACAGTGCTTGTGGCACCAGGAATCACCGTGAGTAAACAAGAGTTAGGTAACCAGAGCCTCCTGTGTGGTATTAGAAAGTGCAGCCTGTCACCTTTTCGGATCACTGGAGTGTACAGTTTAAAACGAGACAGTGACTCCTCACATTCCTTGGCTATTACTGGATGGCCCGAGTTCACTGGAGTATTGCCCACATTTCCTTGCATTTGGTGCTGGGTCATCTTGACCTCATTTTGTTAAATAACATCTTTGAAAACAAACAGATGCTTAAAACTTTGCCCTCGTATAGTCATTTTTAATTATGGTTTTAGTATAAATGTCCCCAAAGTATATTTTAAAAGAAAAGAGAAAGAATTCTTCTGTCAAAGGAGGTAAACTTTTAGTTGAGAGAGTCTAGAAATGTGTTACTTTGCTGGAATACATGAGTGGTCAGTTCGTTCCAGTATGTGCCAAAACAAAGTAATTAGTATTCATGATAAAAATGAAACTGTGATAAGACATGAAAATTATATTATAAAACTGTTTAATTGCAATAGTAATCATGAGTATACTTAATTTTATTTATGTGGAGAATATTTGTATTTATTTTTTGGACATGTATTTATCACTTTGTGTGTGGTATTTGTTTTTTTTTAACCAATTTGAAAAAAAAAATGTTAGCTGCTGATTTAATTTGTTGGCAGAGCCTTCATAGTTTCCTCTTTGCTGCTTTCTCCCTATGGCAATATACTGTTGTCACACTAAGACTTTTATAAAAATATTTCCATCTTGTATTAGCGTCCTTCGAAAGGGCAGAGCCAAGAAATACACTGCTCAGCTAAGATTTTTGCTTTATTGGGAATGACAAAAAGAAGGTCAAAAAACCCCATAGAAATAGATTTCCATTTACTATTTCCCCGAATCTTTTGAGCCACAGCCACTCTCTGCATAAGCAAGTTGATTTTTGAGAATAAACGAGTTACCAATTTGCGATGATTCTCAGGAGTCTTTTGGCTGGCATCCAATAGAGTTTCTTAGTTCCCAGGAAACTGTTCAGTAATCACTAGTTGGTGAGCCAGAGGCTTGGCAGAGCTTACATCTGTGTGAGGACTTTATTCCCAGGCAATAGTTACTTCACCATCGGGTAAGCACACCCCACTCCAAATCTTCTCATTTGAACAAGTAGTGAAGGCTTAGCTTAAATGGTGGCATTTATTTTTGATAGAACAGAGATAAAATATTTTGATGGAAAGAAATCAATTTTCTGTAACTGATGATGTGAAAATTTTATTTTCTGGGAAATTACTTATATAGCCATTTAAAAAATTCAAAGTATGTTATTATGATTGGTTACAAGAGAATAACGTTACATGTTTAATTGTCATATTTGTCTCCTATCATTTTCTTCCCTTTCAATCATAATAAATGATTTACAAAACCCATTTTGAGCATTATCTTTTGAATACTCTTCGAGAAATACCTAATGTTTTCATTGTCAAAGCTGAGGTGTACTACTAGTGAAAATGGTAGTTATTACCTCCTTCTCTTGCATTCATGCTTTGTCTTCAGTGTTGCTTTGTTTCATCCGTATAAAAGGAAGCTGTTTTGGCAAATTGTAACTTTAAGATGTATGTATGCATATTGACACATATACAATATGTATAAATTGTGGGGTTCTCCTGTGATTTCATAATAAGCTCCATAAGTAGCTTATTTCAAGCTAATTGATGGGCTGTGTTTTAAACATTTATTGTAAATGTTCTGGGTTTTGTTTGTTTGTTTGTTTGTTTGTTTTTATGTGTGTGTGTCCTTAAAGTCAAATAGTGTCATAGCTTGGAAATGAATTTAACTTTCAGTTTACAGGAAAAGTTAGTCACAACTTATAAAGAGTCTTTCTTCTGAAAATGTGTTTATAAGTTGACTATCTGAAAATTTTTTCCAAAGGAAAAAATTCATGGTGGCCAGGATCCTAGAACAATACACTTAAACCATAATTGTACTGTAGTATAATCCTGAAGAATTAGCCACATGGATAATCATATTTCTCTAGACAAGAACTTTAAGTGTTCCTGGGTTGCCAAGAACATATTTCACCTGTCCACCTACCCCGTAGCTGCCATGGAATTTGGACTTCCCCAGTGCGGAATCTCTGGCCTGATTCTTGGGGATCAAAGGCTCTAGAGATGTGGGGACTGAGGGAAGGGAAGGGAAGGGAAGTGAGAAGCAGGAATAACAGCGTGGAGAAGCTTCTCTGCTAACCAGTTCCTGTAGAAATGGTATCTCCTTTTACATTTGACCCCTATTTTCTTTTTCCTGGAAGAAGAAAGGGATTTTATTGCAATAGGAATCACTTTAAACTCCAAATTAAGGTAAAATCCACACACAGATATTTAATGTGAGGTGAGATTCATCCATATTCCAGTGAACCAAGACTTGGGCTTCTCTTGGGCACTTACGTGGGAAGGTGGGTCCTACAATGAAGAGTTACATGGACCTGGACAGAGTGTGGGGGGAGGAGATGAGAGCCACACTTGCTCTATACCATAATTTTACCTGTTGAACTTAATTTTACCCATATCATACATAGTCACAGTGATTCTGAAGGCATATTTATAATCAACATCCATCCAAAATCTTCATTGTATGCTCTATAAACATTTTTAGGCCCAATGATAGTCAAGAAACAAAAACGTACTTATAGGGCAACATCTATGAGCAAATAAATCCAAAACAAGACACAAATGTTCACTGTAGCACTTGGATACAGGGTACCCTTCCTTCTAGTGCTTTGTTAACATAATCTAATGGTGGGTGGCATCCCTTTCTGAAGGTGTTGGTAGGGTTATATTGGTGGCTTTATTAAAATCAGACAACTCTTCTAAAGCAAAGACAACAATATAAAAAATAGACAACCAGTTTGGGACAACTCCAAACTTTAAAACTCTTGAACATCAAAAGAAACAGCAGAGTGAAAAGGAAAACTGTAGAATGGGAGAACATAACTGTAAGTCATATATATGATAAAAGGGTTAATATCCAGAATATGTAAGGAACTAATCAATAAAATAGCTTCTTCATTCAGCAGAAAATATGCTAATTTTCTCCAGAGTGGGGCATGGCTTGATTTTCCCAATTCTAGTTTGAAAACTCCCAGAGAAAGACTCTACATGGCCCGACTCATGTTAGGTGTTTACTCTGAATCACTTCAAATGCTCATTATGAGGAGAATGCTTAAGTGACAAGAAATCTATATAGCAGGATATTATGCAGCCACCAAAGCTATGTTTATGATGGGCTTTTAAAAATGTATATGGGGTGGGGGAGGGGAAGGAAAAAAAAAAAAAAAGAGGTTAGAGTGGGAGAGAGCCAAAGCATAAGAGACTGTTAAAAACTGAGAACAAACTGAGGGTTGATGGGGGGTGGGAGGGAGGAGAGGGTGGGTGATGGGTATTGAGGAGGGCACCTTTTGGGATGAGCACTGGGTGTTTATGGAAACCAATTTGTCAATAAATTTCATATAAAAAAATTAAAAAAAATAATAAAAATGTATATGGGGAAGAGTGCCTGGGTGGCTCAATTGGTTAAGTGTCTGACTTCTGCTCAGGTCATGATCTCGCTGCTCGTAGGTTTGAACCCCACGTCAGGCTCTGTGCTGACAGCTCAGAGCCTGGAGCCTGCTTCAGATTCTGTGTCTTGCTCTCTCTCTGCCCCTCCCCGACTCATGCCCTCTCTCTCTCAAAAATAAACATTTAAAAAAGTTTTAAAAATTGGTATAAGGAAATACATGTTAAAATCAGGATGTTAGCTTTACAGTAAAATCTCAACTGTAAGAGGAAAGATTAGAATGAAATTAAACACTAGAGTGTTTAATAGTTATTACTTCTGCATTGTGCTTATTTTAGCCTATTCATTTTCTCTGTATGCTATTTTTTTCTACAAGAAGTTTATATAATTTTGAAAACAAGGGAAAAAAATGTAAAAACTCTGTCACTGTCTGGGCTATTGTTAATAGCCTCCATATGGACCTACAGACACAAAACATCCTTCACACAGCTGGAAAAAATTATCTCATTGAAACTCAGGTCCAGTCATGGAACACCCCGACTTTAAAATCGTATTCCGTTTCTCGTAACCAACCCAGTGAAATCCAGACTGCAAGATACTTCAATGTAGCCCAATCTCCCTGCCCTGTTTGCTCTATCCACCTTAGCCATTTTATGTGCTTGCACCTCGACTATTCACAATGCCACCAAATACACTCTGCACACATCTTTATTCTTCTGCACTGTTGCTTGTTGCATTCAGCAAGCATCACAATACTGTCTTCTCTATCACCACCATTGAAACCCTGGAGTCTTTTAGGAGTGATCCAGTAGGGGAGCTCAAATCTTTATGCAGTCCTGCCTTCAGAACAATTTTCAGGGCTCCTGGATGGCTCAGTCAGTTGAGTGTCCGACTGTCGATTTCGGTTCAGGTCATGATCCCAGGGTCATGGGGTCAAGCCCCAAGTCAGGATCTGCACTGAGTGTGGAACCTGCTTCAGATTCTCTTTTTCTCTCTTCCCCTCTCTCCTACTCATGCTCTCTCTCGCTCTCAAATAAAATTAAAAATAAAGAACAATTTTCATCTAACCAGGAAGGTCACTTACTTTGTCCAACTATGAAGCCTCAGGAGGCATAAAGGTAAAAAAGGGAATTCATCTGCTCAATGAGATCAGTGGAATCCACTGAATCACCTTTGAACTAATGCTGGTGATTAAGGCCCAGCCAGACAAACTTTACCTTTCTTGTTATAATGCTCCTTTCTTCAACCTTCAATCCCAGTTATGCAAACAATTATACTTTTAAGATGCTAGTAGTGTGTTGGGGTGCCTGGGTGGCTCAATCGGTTAAGCGTCCTACTTTGGCTCAGGTCATGGTCTCGAGGTTCGTGAGTTTGAGCCCCGTGTCAGGCTCTGCACTGACAGCTCAGAACCTGGCTCCTGCTTCAGATTCTTTGTCTCTTTCTCTCTTTACCTCTCTCTGCCTGCCCCCTGCCCCCCGCACTGTGTGTCTCTCTCTCTCAAAAATAAATAAACATTGGGCCACCTGGGTGGCTCAGTTGGTTGAGTGACCAACTTCGGCTCAGGTCATGATCTCACGGTTGGTGAGTTCAAGCCCCACGTTGGGCTCTGTGCTGACAGCTTGGAGCCTGGAGCCTGCTTCGGATCCTGTGTCTCCCTCTCTCTGCCCACCCCCCTCAAAAATAAATAGACATTTAAATAAATAAACAAACATTTAAAAAATTTTTTTAAAAGATGCTAGTAGTGTGCCTGGATCATAGCAAGCAAAAATATTAGCTGCCGCTTTTGTTATTCATATCAACGGGGCTTTCTAATTAACACACAGAGGAGTTCCAAAGTTCCAGAACCCAAATTATCACACTGTCTCACATCAGTTTGTAAGCTTACAGGCAAACTACGCCCAGGATGTAGATGCTGATTCAACGATAGATGTACCAATCTCACTTGCGATCATCCTCTATTGAACCACACTCCTGTTATATTCCTTTCTATGTGCAAATGTAGCCTTCTAGGTCTTCAAAATGCTCGTAGGTGTTGGGAGGATTTTGTTCTTAAAGATTTTATCTCAAGCAAATGCTTTTTTTCCCCCCTTAAAAATTTGCCAGGCGCCTGGGTGGCTTAGTCAGTTGGGCATCCAACTCTTGATTTCAGCTCAGGTCATGATCTCATGGTTCATGAGATCAAGCCTGGGGGTCAGGCTCTGCACTGACAGCATGGAGCCTGCTTGGGATTCTCTCTCTCTTCTCTCCTCTATCTGCCCGCGTGCTCTCTCTCAAAATAAACATTTTTTTAATTAAAAAAAATTTTTGCTTCATTTCCAAGAATGTGATCTTTGTCTTCGTTCAAAGTTGCTGATCAGTAGCTTACAACTGATAATAACAAGCATGAAGCACTTATAAGGTGTCAGGCACACATAATTTATATTTTACATATATTTATTTCATTTAAAACTCACAAATTTCCCCTGGTTTACATGATCAGATACTGAGGCTCAGAGATATTGAGTAATCTACCCACTGTGTCAATGTGGCAACTTAGCCAGTGTGACTTAGTCAGGACATAAATCTAAGTCCATCTCACTCTAAAAGCCCATGTTCTTGAACATCACACCATCCATCACCCAAAACCAAATGGCAGAAATGTGGAAGGAGAGTATCTCCTTCAAATATTCAAGACATCCTGGGCTATAGAGGCTGGGTCTACCCAGCCTTCAAAACAGATCAAATGTTGTCACTGCCATGAATGTTTCAACAACTCCCTTTAGCATAATTACTTATTCTTATGTAATTTTTTGTACCTCTCTACAATAGCTTATATCACTGGCTTCCTTTGGGTTATTATATTTAGTTGTGCACATCTTTCTCAAGAGTAGGGATCTTGTCTTACTCATCACTTCATTCCTTACTCTGTGTAGCACAGAGTCTTGCATATAGTAATAACTCAATATTTGTTATTGATTTAGAGGTAAAGTAAATGAAGTATAGTGGAGATGCATTTGCTTTATTAGCTTATTAATAAATGATGTGCTATTGCATAAAACCTGAAACAACTAAACAGAACGTTGGAAAATGTTAATATCACAAATATTCTTTGCCTCTAGTAAATCGCTAGAAAACAGCTCAGGAATTTGATTCACCCTCCATTCCCAAAGCACTGCTATTGGAGATGGAAAAGTAACTGAAGAGAGAGAGCAGAGATCTCTGGCATATAGTCCGGTACTCAGTGGAATATGTTTTAAGTAAAAGAACACTTCCAACCCAGGGCTTTTAGGTCCCAGGTTTGTCAGACGCGTCACCTCGTTCTCTCCCATCCTAGCCTTCGTGAGCAAGACTTGAAGAGCAACGCCTAGAACTACATTTCCCATGATGCCCCTCGTGTGCACGTAACCCAGCCTGCGACGTCGCTCCCATGGCAACCCAAGAGTCCGCACAGTCCCGCCCGCCTGGGAGATCACGGGCCTCCTTGTTTTAGGCGGGTCCCAACGCCGAGTTTACGACACCGGGGTGGTCGACCCAGGATGCCCAGGTATCCCCGCAGACGTGCTTGCTCCCGGCTTACGTTTCCCTCGATAGCCTAGCTTTCCCTTCTTTCCCACCCCGCCAGGAAGGGGCAGGAGAGGGAGGGCAGCTGCGGGCATATTTAGGGGGAGGAACCCGGGGGGGAGCTGCCTGTGGAAAACAATTGTGGGTCTGTTCTGCATGCAACCTCTGTCTGGATGGTCAGGAATCCGTAGGAACTACCCTTGAACATGTGGGTTCGGCCACAAGCAGGTAGAAAAGTTCTCCAGGTATAAAAGATTTTGAAAGTTCGACTCCAACCATTCACTTGGTAAAAATTTTTTGCAGGCCAAGGAATGTTCTAGATGCAGGGGTTCAGGCGGTGAATTAGACCACAAAGCCTCCTTCTCGGAGATGTCCCTGACTCCTCTCCTGGTTGCTGGGGTTCAGGACAACAATAAGTGAGGGAAACTTGAGAAAGCTGTGTGAAAAGCGTAAGATGACGTTTAAAGGGGGCCTGGAAAATACATTTTAGCTCTTCAGTTCTGTGATGTCAGTTTTAATTTCCTGCTTTCAAGATCACGCCTAAACCCTCTCTGAACAACTTAGAAGGACGTCAGGGAGAGAGGGGTTCTGGAGTCCATCACAGAGCAGGGCAAATCTGTTTTTCTCACCTTGTGGATCATGGCCTGATCTCTGTTGAGTTTAATGAACCTTAATGTAAAAAATTGTCAGCTTCCTTCCCATGGGGGTATAATTGGTTGCAGTTATGAAGTTATGGTTATAGTTACAGATTTCCACCAGTGGCATGACTGGTGGCTGCACCACCTGCTCTCCTCTCTGCTGGGAATTTGGAAAGCAGATCTTCAGTTTGAAAGAATGGTGTATACCCGCGCCAGGTGGCTCAGTTGGTTAATCGTCTGACTCTTGGTTTCTGCTGAGGTCAGGAGCTCTCAGTTCCTGGGATAGGGCCCATTGTTATTGGGCTCTGTGCTAACAGTGCGGAGTTTGCTTGGGATTCTCTCTCTCTCTCTTAAATAAATAAACTTTTTAAAAATGTTAAGAAAAAGAAAGGTGTGTAAATGAAGAGCAGACAAGCCTGGGCTGAGTTCCTGGGGATTCACCTGTGAAAGAAATGCACGCATTTGGTGCAAATAATTAGGGACACCTTTATTGGTCTTTTATAGCCCCTTTCTTCATCTCTGTTTCTTGAATAATAATTAGGAGCTCCCAGTAATTTTCAATAACTATATATAGGTCAAGCCCAAGATGAATTATCACATTTTAATAATCAATCGTGATCATCTTATAAGGTTGGTATTTTTCTTTAATTGGCAGTTTAGAGATGAAGAAACAGAAATAAGCCTGGAGAAAAGCACAAAAGCTTGCCTATATTAGGTGCTCAATAAATAATTGTTGAATTAATTAAAGGAATGAAGGGTCCAGAGAGGTTGGGTAATTTGCCATGTAGAAAGCAGCAAATTCTGGCTTAGAACAATTAGATCTCGTCTCTCTTTTTTTTTTTTTTTTGTTCAAGACTCCATTTTTCATTTTCGTTTTAATAAAAGGTATAATCTGTGAAAAATTACATATGTTTATAGAGAGATGAATGGAAGGATTATTTTCAAAATGTGATTTTAGGTGATTTTTTTTCTTTCATTACATTTTATATATTAAAACAGGGAATCTTGAGCCAGAAATATAATTTAAAAAACAAAAAAGAGGGGCACCTGGGTGGCTCAGATGGCTAAGCGGCTAAGTGCCTGATTTCGGCTCAGGTCATGATCTCACAGTTTGTGAGTTCAAGCCCCGCATCGGGCTCTGGGCTGACAGCTCAGAGCCTGGAGCCTGCTTTGGATTCTGTGTCTCTCTCCTCCCTTCCTCTACTAGCACATTAAAAAATTAAAAAAACAAAAAACACAAGAAATATCTCAGAAAGCAAAGATTATTGGGCTCCCCATTTTCCTAGATGTTGGTGGTTTTCAAGTTGTAAATTTCCAAAATTCTGTGTACCTTCATATACATGTCTGAGAAGCTAACATACACAGCTTTCGACATCGGCTGGAAGCCCCAAACTAAGGCAGCCTCAAATCCTAGTGGCAAAGACGTGGCTTATTATTTTCAGCTGATATGAACCAGTGCAAGGAAAATGACTAATCCTTAGAGGTTCTATCAGCTTATTGTCCCCCAAGAAAATGCTGTTGATTTGCTCTATAAATTTAACTAAACTAAAATTTCTCTGAACATGAAACAGAAATTGGAAAAGATTCTCTTTGATTGTCTGAATTTTCTTTTTCTGTCTCTCATAGTGAAACTCTCTGGGAAATTGCAAAAGCAGAAGTGGAAAAACGGGGAAGCGGTGGAGGTGAAGGTGATGGAGTTGAAATTGGAGAAAAATCTGTTTTCTTCATTGGCAGTAAAAATGGGGTAATGCATTTTTTCCTCCTTTTTTTCCCCCTCAAGTATTATGCTGATTTAGCAACCAGTGGTAAAATTTATTTTAATACTTTGGTAAACATTTGGAAACTTCAACTCTTTAACCAGATGACCAGTCTCTGGCCTGCTGGTTACCAGCTGGCTGTGCCCTCCCTGGAGAGGGGGCCCTGCTCATAGGTGAGTGGGGACTAACATCTAGCCTCAGCATTTCTTGTCAAGTGGTATGCTCCCGCATGAGCCCTGGCAGCCCAGAGGAAGGAGCGCTTGATTCTAATTCGACTACTCAGAGGCACCATAAATACTAATCTGATGACCAATAGTTCTGGTAACTTGTACAACTGAAACAGGCATATAGATAACAAAAACATGAACCATGTAGAATATGATACATTTAATCTTAACCAGAGTCATAGAAGCCGAAGGAAACCTGGCACTGCCCTAGTCTTCTACAGTGGGGATTCTCACTCTGGGGCCCATGGGGGTACTTCTTGGGGCCAGGGAACTCTCTAGAAATGTATCCAGAATTGTGTGTGATTGTGTATCAGTGCATTTTTATGGGAAATTAGATTCTCCCAGCGTTCTAGCACTTCAAAAAGGTTAAGAGCCACTATAAAGAGTGGTTATATAGTTCGACTATCTCTAGAAATGGGGGAGTTATCTTTCACAAAGCAGGCTGGTTTCATTTTGTTAATTCCTAGTTACTGGAAAACCTGTGTTTTATTGGAACATCCAGTGTTCCCATTGCTGACCTGTAAAGGTGTCCGAATAGTTGGTATTTCTAATTCCAAGAACCTAATTCTTGGTCTTAACTCTGACCTGTAAAAGTCTGATTTCTCTTCTACTTGTTACATCTTTAAGTATTTTTAAATTGCCCTCCGAATAATTATGGACAACCATTTTGTTTCCCTGAGTCTGTTTCAGCTTTCGTATCTTCATTTCTTTCGCTTATGCCTTCTGTGTTATGGATTCCATATCAGTCATAGATTCTCTGTCATGATTTTAATTAACTCTCACCTGGAATTATTCTACTGTGTCATTCTCAGGAGGGAACAGAGTTTGTGAGGTTTTGCTTAACTGCAGTAGACTAGGTGTGCCACCTTCTCTTTTTCCAGACGCTGTGCTCCTATTATTGCATAGAAAAATCCTAGTAATCACGTAACCCTGTTCACTAAGGTTGAGCTTGAGGTCTGTAAGCCTTTTTCATTTACATTGTTTTGTCCTTAATTTTCTTAGATTGGGCCCTTTGTTACAGTCTGGTTTTATTTTTAATTATTTTTATTAAAATGATTCACAGATGAGGTTTATAAGCTCAAAGATAATCAAAAGGCGCATAAAGCCGTAAACTTCTCCACATTGTTCAGAGCCTCTCCTTAAAGCAGCCTCTTTAATATCTTTTACTTTTTTTCTATAATTTACCTCTGAATGTCTGAAATCACTGATGGGCTATTTTTAGATTTAAAATGTTAGACATTATCTGTTGAATTTTTGATAATAGTAGAAGAGTATTTAGTTCTATCTTTTTTTTTTTTAAGACTTTTTTATTTTTAAGTAATCTACACCCAGCATGGGGCTCAAATTTACAATCCCGAGATCAAGAGTTGCAAGCTTTGTTGACTGAGCCAGCCAGGTGCCCCTATTTCTGTCTCCTTTGTTTGTTTGTTTGTTTGTTTGTTTATTTATAAAAGCTTATGTATTTATTTTGAGAGACAGCTCAAGTGGGGGAGGGACAGAGAGTGAGAGCGTCCCAAGCAGGCTCCACGCTGTCAGCACAGAGCCCATAGTTCTGTCTCTTTTAAACGCTCACCTCCAGCCCTGGTCTGCAGTATAATTCCTATTATAATTTTGGGCTAAATCAATATTCAGTGGATTACTTTCTTTACCTTGAGTAACTTCTTCCAAAAGTTTCAAAATGCCTTGTTTTTTTTATTTGTTTAGCTCTTATATGTACCTTAGTTTTTATATCCATTAGTTATTTGTTGCTATGTGATAAATTACTCTAAAACTTGGCAGCTTTTAAAACAGCAAACATCATCTCACCTAGTTTGTGAGGGTCAGGAATCTGAGAGCAGCTCAGTTATGTGGTTCTTGCTCCCGGTCTTGCATGAAGTTGTAGTCAAGATGTCATCTGGGACGAAAGTCATCTCACAGCTCAGCTAAACTGGAGAAGCAGTTTCGCTCACTGACGTGGCTGTTGGCAAGAGGCCTCAGTTCATTGCTGACTGTTGACCAGGCTTCAATTCTTCACCATAGAGGCCCCTCCATAGGGCTGCTTACAACATGGCAGTTTGCTTTCCCCAAAGCCAGAAATCCAAAAGAGAAAGGGTGCCCAGGACAGAAACTGCAGTCTTTTATAACCTAATCTTGGAAGTGACATGCCATCACTTCTGCCATATGCTATTGGTCACAAAGACCCAACTCTGGTACAGTGTGAGGGACCTCACATGGGTGGGAATACCAGGAAGTGGGGATCATTTGGAACCATCCTGGAAGCTGGCTCCCTGGATATCTATTGCTAATTCTTTCCACAATCCCCAACAGACATTCAGTATAATTTTCATCTAGGGAGTTGTATCAGATCATCTGAAATTTCCCCTCTCCAGCCAGAGTCCTGCCATCTTTTAACCCGCTGTGTTAGTCTCTACGGTTGTCAGGAGTGGCGGCATAGCTACCATCCTTCCCCAACATCTCAGGAATTCCCTTTTCCTCTTTCTTGAGTTGGAACTTCAGTTTCCTGGATCCTGTTTCTTCCCTATTCTTGGTTCACTCGCTTATCTTGGTGGAGCACATTCTCTTGTAGTTTCCGGGGAAAGTGTTACATGGGAAGTAAAATTTATGAGATACTGCATGTCTAAAAATGCCTTTATTTTCCCTCACTCTGGGTAGAATGTTTATCTGGGTATAGAATTCTGTGTTGGAATGAGTCACTTCACCTCTCTCTTTGATCCTAGTTTCTGACTCTGGACTATTTCCTTTGGGAATGACAGAAAATTCAAACTGAGGGAGGCACTGTTTGAATAGTTGGTATCCTTGGGGCACCTGGGTGGCTCAGTCGGTTAAGCGTCCAACTTCAGCTTAGGTCATGATCTCACGGTCTGTGGGTTCCAGCCCTGCGTTGAGCTCTGTGCTGACAACTTGAAGCCTGGAGCCTGCTTTGGATTCTGTGTCTCCCTCTCTCTCTGCCCCTCCCCCGCTCATGCTCTGTTTCTCTCCATCTCTCAAAAATGAGTAAACATTAAAAAAATTTTTGAAAGGTTGGTCTCCTCTTGACTGTTAGGCTTTATCTGTATTCCTCTTGTGATGTGTGCCATGAGACATCATACGATAATTCATTTCATACGGTCAGGCAACAGTCTGATTACATACATCACATTCTGCTCTTTGTATAGTATTCCTTCATGCATGTTTGTAAGTTTCCATATAAATACACAAAATGCTGTATTTTCTCTCTCCTTCTGTCTCTTTACATCAATATGTTGAACTCATGGGGCGCCTGGGTGGCTCAGTCAGTCAAGCATCTGACTCTTGATTTTGGCTCAGGTCATAATCTTATAGTTTGTGAGTTCGAGCCCCACATAGGGCTCCGGACTGACAGTGTGGAGCCTACTTGGGATTCTCTCTCTCTTCTTCTGTCTCTGCTCCTCCCTCACTCTCTCAAAATAAATAAATAAACTTAAAAAATATTTAATATGTTGCACTCATAAGTCTCTGACACAAGTTTTGGTAGTTCCTATGAGGTCATTTACTCCCCTGTGATAATACTGCACTTATTGTTACCTGCACTGCTGTGCATCTGTCGCTGTAAATATTCTTTCCAGGCCTTGTCTCAGCTGTTTTCTCTTGTGAATTACTTGGGCCCTCTTCCATTATTGTCTTTAAATTTTTCTTAATGTCATATGTAATGACATCTCAATTTATCTGCACATTTTTTTCTGATTCTCTCCACTCAGATTTAAATTGTCAAGTCTCTAGGCATGGTCTTATGATCCTCTGAACGTAGGTTTCTTCTCTTATCAAGTGATAATCACTCAAGTATTCTTAGGGTATTGGCCAGAAAACTTAGTCATTGAGCATTTTACTTCCCAGAGCTTCTGTCCTCTTCCCAAACTTCAATCTCTGGATAGAAGAAAAGTGGGAAGGAAATGTCTTGACTTCTAAATTTTTCCTTTTCTAGTTTCCACAATCTGGTTGTAAGAAGATGCTTTCTAGGGTTCCTTAAGAGATAGCAAATATGAGTTACACATCTTCCACACACATTTTATTGATCACAGCACCCTTTTCCACTGAGCCTGAAGATGACTTCTGATCCATAACATTCCAGGAAGGTGTTGGCACTTGAGATAAAATTGGTTTATCATTTCTGACTCTAGTAATGTCATTTATCACCACACAATTAGAAGAAGTCAGCCAAAATCCATAGGTTAATATATGCACAGGTATAGCATATCCTTCAGATCAACAGAGAGCTGATTTCATGTGGAATACCACATTATGTCACTTGAGGACTTTAAGTATTGTGCACCATAGGGGGGAATTTAATTAAGAAATAATTTTGATTACCATATGAATATTCTGACTAAAACATGTGATTGAAAAATATCCAGATGAAAGAATTTTAATATGAAATGAATTAATTTTTTTGCTGTTTTTAACATCTAATGTTATAATAACTACATTAAAAAATAATATTTAGACATTTTGCTCAAATTTATGGTAACAAACCCATTGAATTTGAAGTTGGTAAACTCACTTTTATCTAGCTAATACCATATTTAGCAGGAATTAGAAAGTACTTATTGGGGTGCCTGGGTGGCTCAGCCGGTTGGACGTCTGACTTCAGCTCAGGTCATGATCTCCCACTCTGTGAGTTCGAGCCCCACTTCGGGCTATGTGCTGACAGCTCAGAGCTTGGGGCCTGCTTTGGATTCTGTGTCTCCCTCTTTCTCTGCCCCTCTCTCACTCATACTCTGTCTCTCAAAAATGAATAAATGTTAAAAACATTTTTTAAAAAAGTACTTATTGATCTAAGAAAAATTATAGTAAACAAAATTTTAAAAAATGTTTAAACGATTGTTTTTCATTTCATAATTTGAAAACATTCAGGTTTTCTATCTGATTTGAATATAAAAGCCAGGATTCTTTTTTTTTTTTATGTTTATTTTTGAGAGAGAGAGAGAGACAGAGTGTGAGCAGGGTAGGGGAAGAGTGAGAGGGAGACACAGAGTCTGAAGCAGGCTACAGGCTCTGAGATTGTCAGCATAGAGCCCGACACGGGGCTCAACCTCGAGCCGGTTGAGTGCTGAGTGTCCGACTTTAGCTCAGGTCATGATATCACAGTTCATGAGTTCGAGCCCCACATCAGGCTCACTGCTGTCAGCCTGTCAATGCAGAGCCTGCTTCAGATCCTCTGTCCCCCTGTGTCTGCCCCTCCTCCACTGTGCTCTCCCCAAAATAAATAAATATTTTTAAAAAATAAACAACTGTCCAAGTCAGAAAAATAAATAAATAAGTCAGCATCTAAGTGGGTAAGTCAGTATCTTAGTAATCATATTTTGGAATCAGTTACTTTACTTTTAGGATTGTCATTTAAGGAATCATTGAGTTATGCTAATGATGTAATGACACAGGGTTATTTGTTATTGTGAAAAACATGTAGAAAATATGGCAGCCTGTCCCCAGGACCACTGATTATTAGTGAGAGACCTCTCCCCACTCATTGTGAGTTTCTGTTTTATTTAGCCAGGGATACAAAGGGGTTTTGGAAGTGGCGATATAGAGCAAGAACAGATGTATCATATCTTCATCCAACTTTGCTTGGCTCACAAAGTTCTTGCCAGAAAGGCAGGACTGCTGGTGACACTGTCTACAAAAGATCGGGCTTACAGATCCAAGAGGCTGAAATTTATGTGGCATTATGTTTTGTGTCTATTTGGGGTTCATATTACACTTTTATTTTTGTGCTTCATGCTTCCACTGAAGGGTATATTGACAAATTAAACTTTCTGGATCTAAGCTGTGCATCAACGAGGCTACATCTTTACCAGGTGATGTCAGTGCCCAGGTAGCCAGAATACTCCTCTGTCTTGGGCTGTGTCTTGGAAGGCCCCCCTCCCACACACAAATAGACATCCTTCATTGGGAGATATTATATATACTATCAACATTATAATTAAGGGGGGAAATGTTATACAACTGCAAAAGAGTTGTTAGTGATGTAAGGAAAAACTATAATGTTAATTGAAAAAAGCAGGACATGGGGCGCCTGGGTGGCTCAGTTGGTTAAGCGTCTTGGCTTTGGCTCAGGTCATGAGCTCACGGTTCGTGAGTTTGAGCCCCACATTGGGCTCTGTGGTGACATCCCGCAGCCTGGAGCCTGCTTCGGATTCTGTATCTCGCTCTGTCTCTGCCCCTCCCCTGCTCGTGCTCTCTCTGTCTCTCAAAAATAAACAAACTTTTTTAATAAAAAAAAGCAAAAAGCATGACAAATTTTATATACAACATGATCTCAACTTTGTAAAAATGCAAAGATAAAAAAAAGAAATGCATATAGTAAAATTTTAATCACTTTTTATTTTGTTTTTAATTTCTGTATTTTACCAAGTTTTCTTGTTGGCCCACTTTAAAAAATCTGAACCATTTAAATTAGCTTAAATACAACTTTCATAGGTATCATTATACTTTAAAATTTTTAACCCAACTACAGTATATAAACATTTCATCTCTTGAGTTTATTGTGAGGAGAGTGACGTTTTCATCGGATGTGGTACCTTACCAATTTCCTGCTTACAGCCATATAGATAAATATGTGGATTTAAATAAGCAGGTCAGGTAACTAGTACTAGTCTTCTGATACAAGTAAATTCCTATCACATAAAGTCTTCTGTGTAAGAAGCTGCTTCCATACCTTTCAGGGGGCTTAAACTAGTAGTACTGATCACAGCACACAAATGCTCGCACGCAAAACGCCCCACCAGCATCCCGCTAGGCACTCTCTGTAACTGTTGTTCTAGGCTTTGTTGCAGTGACGGCCCATTCATGTTTTATTTGTTGTTTATGGAAGAACCACCCATTTTTTAAAATAGGAGACTGTGGGCGTACACAAGCTCTTTTTTATTTTCATTTATGTAAATTAAAACTAATTTTGCTTTTGAAGACGGGCAAACTCTCTTGAGATATGTAGAACTTTTGAAGGTATTATTCTTTAAAAAGTATCTGATTCTGTGCTTTATACCAGAGCATGATTTTGAAAAATAGAGGCAAGCAATTAATGCTTCTGTTGTTCAGCTAATAGTAATCACCCTTTACCAAAGAAACGAACTGCCTCGATGCCTTCTCTCTCTTTTTGCCAAACCTCTGTCCATTCAGTGGACACTTACTGGATATCTTCTGTGTGCCAGGTATTCTGCCCGATGCTGGGGAAACAGAAAAGAAAGTCATACTCTGCTGTGCAGGAACTTAGGTGCTAGTACTTGTACAACAGTAGCAACACATGAGAAAATCTATGATGGAAACAAAGGCTTTTCACTCAGCCCAAGAGGCTGGAAGAATGGGAAAGCCTCCTTATGAGAGCATGATGTCCAGAGCTTGAAGAGCAAGAAGTAAGGAAAGGGAGGTAATTCAGGTGAAGAGGGTCAAGTGGGTATTCTGAGGAGAAAATCAAGAAAAGTGTACCAAACAGCAGTTACAACCAATGGGAGAGAGAACACACTAGGCAAACTTTACAGGATTGCTCATCATTGTTGACTGCTGTTTTGATGACGGGGATTCAGAATATAGGTGACACCAATCTGCACAGTATGTATAATTTTTCTCCATCATCACTCACTTGTGTGGGTACAAACATGGAGGAGAAGGGAAGGTGATGGGGTTTACCAGGGTTGGTTTTTGCTGACCAAGTGGGTGCAATGCAGAGCGAGAAAGCCTAGGGAGGGGATAATATTTGCAAGGGTGATTGTAATAATAATCTGTGGACTCTAAGATGGAAAAGGTGAGATGTGGAGGTAGGACGGGGATGATGGAGAAGGAGAAATGTTGACAGGTTAGTGGACTTTTGAGGCCTTTCACTAAGGCCACAGGATGGTTACTCTGGGGATTCCTGAAGAAGTAGTTGGAGAAATGCACTGTTTGTGTGTGTGATTTTGGAAGTGGTGCAATTTCCAGTGGTGAAGTGACTCAAGATATAACCTTGGAAGTGATGTATGGCAGAAGCAGAGTGAAGGAAAGGGTCTCTGAGGAGGCACAGTCACTGAGAGGTCAGAGTGTTAGGTGGATTGCCTGTGCCCACATGGATATGAAGTTAGCAAGACTAATGACAGCAGCTGAGAGGGAAAGGGAGACTGAGCCAGAAGAGGTGACAACAGCCGTCACGGTAGACTGGTACCAGCCTGTAAGACTTTTGCAAAACAAGGGAAGTAGAATGATTGTTTAAATGTGGCACTGGGGAGCAAGGAGGGCCCTGTAGTACATGGGGTGGTAGAAAAAAAAAAAGCCTTCTGTAACAAGAATGTAGAGGAAATGGTCCAGAAGCAGCCATATTTTAGGTAAGGCCAACAGGTAGAACATTCTGAAGAAGAGGTTGATATTAGGGAGTTTTGGGGGGAGAAATGGGGGGGATTATTGTGCCAGATGAAGGGATGTGTAGAAGACTGGAATTAGAGCTCCAGGGATAATGGATCAGAAGAAAAGACTGGATTTCCATTGTGTCTGAGGTAATGGGAGGGAAGATAGGATTCTTTTTGATAATCCCTGAATGAACTTGTACTAAGTCAGTGTTTATTGAACCAGGAAACCTAGGGGTCTCAGAGGGCAACCGTTTACTAGTGAATTTTTAAAACTTGGATCATATTTTAATGATAGTCTAAAAGCGTATTTCAGTGCCCAGAGTTGAGTTTATGTTTATTTGGAATTGCCACCAAGTAGTACATTTACATGAAATTATAATCAAAATTTAAATCAACACTATGGAACTATGAGAATCTGAGAAAAATGGCTAGTTATATCTAAGATTCCTTCCAATCTGGAATCTTATATCTAAGATTCCAGTAATTCTGATTCTGTGCTTTCTTGTACATAGAATACAATAATTTTTAGGTATAGCAGCCTCCCCCCTATCTGCGGGGCATATGTTCCAAGACCCCCCAGTGGATGCCTAAAACTGCAGAGAGAACTGAATCCTGTACATACTCTTTTTTTTCCTATACATACACACCTATGATAAAGTTGAATTTATAAATGAGGCACGGGAAGAGATAACTAAAAATAACTAAAAGTAAAACAATTATAACAACATACTCTAATACAAGCTATGTAATGTGGCCTTTCTGTCACTCAGAATATCTTGCTGTACTATACTCGCCCTTCTTATGATGTGAGATGCTAAAACGTCCTCTTGACGAGATGAAGCAGGGTAAATGGTGTAGGCACAATGGTGTAGTGATGCAGCGCTAGGGTACTCCTGACCTGATGATGACATGTCCAAAGGAGGATCATCTGCTTCCAGACTGCCGTTGACCATGAGTAGCTGAAACCGTGGAAAGCGGAATCATGGATAAGAGGAGACTACTATACTACAGTCTTCATTTATCTCAAACTTCGAAAATATGCTACATGTGATACATGTTCAGTGTATTAAAATTAGAAAATCCTTATTTCCTTAAAAAAAGAAAAAATTACCAGAGGTGCCTGGGTGGCTCAGTTGGTTAAACGTCTGACTCTTAATTTAGGCTCAGGTCATGATCTCACGGTTCATGAGATCAGACCCCACATTGGGTTCTGCACTGACAGAGCCTGCTTAGGATTCTCTCTCTCTCTCTCTCTCTCTCTCTCTCTCTCTCTCTCTCTCTCTCTCTCTCTCTCTCTCTGTCTCTCTCTGTCTCTCTCTGTCTCTCTCTCACACACGCACACACATACACACACACACAAACTAAATAAACTTAAAAAAAACCCAAATAATAAAAATATAAATTACCAACAAATCCATCACCTAGAAATGTTTACTGTTAGCTTAGTGATATCCCTCTAGATCTATTTATTTGTGTGTGTGTTTCTGTGTCTTTCTCTGAATCTGTTAATGTGTATGCGTATGTATGTACGTATATCTCAAAGAAGCAGGAAAAGATATTTTAAAATTGAAAACAGAGTTATGCTAATCTGTCATAAATGTTTTACCATGTCAATAAGTATCTTCCTAGATCATCATTCCTAACAGCTGCATGCTATTTCATTATAAGGATTGTCATAATTAAATTAGCCACCCCCCATTGGGGGAAATTTAGGTTATTTCTTGTTTTTCACTTTGAAAGAATACCTGCCAGCAAACATCCTTCAGTAATATACATTTTTGGTCGTATTCCAATTATTTATGTTTCCCGTTATTAAAAAAAAAAAAGTCATTCAATTTGATCATATCCCAGATATAATCCAGAGTAATTTATTTGTGATCATCTTTTTCTTTTGGTAAAAAAATTACAGGTTTTAGGAAAAAAACCTACCTAGTCAAATGGTCTGTGTTTTTGTCAGTCCGGCATTTTCCAAACTATTTTCCTTGGAACCCAGCAGCTTCCTCCATTAGAGCTTTCCCTGCGTCTCCTCTTTTATCTGTTTTCTTGTAAGAGATCTTTTTTTGGCTTGTTTTTTGTTTTTAAGTTTTACTATTAAAAAAAAGAAAGTGTGATTAAACCACTGAGCCAATCCCTGGCTAAAATGTGAGGTTAACTTTCGTGTGGTAGAGATGCCCAGAACCTATATTTTCTGACTCCTAACAAAAAACTTAGAACGAGTACCTTCTGTACAAATAAAAAGACAGACAAAAAATACTCTAACCCAGTATTTGGATTGCCTACTTTGAACATATTTGCAATATGTCCTTTATTTGTATGTTACCTTTTTTCTTTATTTCCACTTCAACAATTGGAATTAAAACATTTTAGAAGACACTAATCATCTGCTTAACCAGTAATTAGCATTGATGAATAGAGAGAAAATTTCAGACAGCTGCCAAGTTGACCACTAAAGTGAGGTATGATTTGCTAGTATTTGTCATCTGCAGGACTTCATAATTATAATAATAGCAGTGTAGTTACACCGTGATGGAAAGTTGACAGTTAACTTTTTCTACTTATCAAACTTAGGAACAATTCTGAAAGTTTCTAGTTTCCAGGTAATTTATCATTCGAGTGATTAAAAGCTATTTTTGGCCACAATTACGAATAACAAAATTTTACATGTGGGTGACATTAACACAGTATTCTTTTTTTTTTTTTTTTTTCTATTTCCAGGGAAAGACTACTATTATCCTAAGGTGTCTTGACAGGTAAGTGTTATGTTAACCTTTAGACTATATTTTTTGTTTATTCTAGTTATACAGGGCAAGTTAAATTCTGAAAGACTTGGGAACGTGAATAATTTTGAGATTCAAACAATAACTTCTTAGTGAATTCTTTGTATGGCCGTTAAAATCTCCTTAAAAAATTTTTTTTACATTTATTCGTTTTTTGAGAGAGCATGAGCAGAGGAGGTGCAGAGAGAGCTGGAGACACACAATCCAAAGCAGGCTCCAGACTCTGAGCTGTCAGCACAGAACCCGATGAGGGGCTCAAACCCCGCAACCGTGAGATCATGACCTGAGCCGAAGTCAGACGATTAACTGACTGAGCCACCCAGGAGCCCCAAAATCTCCTTTAAAGATAAAACCAACAATAAGCAAAAGTAAATAAATAAAATTATACAGGATTAATGCTGAGTTTCCCTTTATATGGGGAAGCAACGAACGTAACTCTGATAGTACTTGGCTGCTTTTTGGCTCTGCTACTCTGGTATTTGATTTACTTCTATTTTACCTAGTCCATTATTATCTGAACATTAATTATAATCTTTAAATTGCTCGTGGAAACATTTTTGAAGCACAGTGTTGATCCTCAGACTGTACTTTTTATCATTTGTTTCTTATACTTCCTAACCTATATGGTCATCAGATTAAGATTTAGGATTATGATTTAGGATATTGCAGGAAACTGCTTGTTCCCTTCATTCCAATACCTACTTCTTATAACTTCTCCAAAAAATATCAAAATAGATGTAATTTTGTCTCAAGGTCACATTAAAGAAACGTCATCCATTTGAAAAATACTAGTAAAGAATTCAAATAATAGAATCCTGACTTTGTGTAATTCCTTTCACCAACAAAATTGTTTCTTAGAAGAACCATCTATAGTGACACCTGCATCATATTTCCATCCCCTGGAATCATGGCTCTCTTTTGACCATATGTGTTTATTTCTACAAACAAGTTCTCTAACACAACATCAGCTTAGGGTGAAATACTTTGAAATACAACACTGAACTGAAAATTCTTCATTTCAGTTCCTTGATAGTTTACTTGGAAAAAAAAATAGTTCTATTATACATTGAATATCAGAGCTTATAAATTTTGTCTTAAAAGTAGCATTTTGTTTCATAAAAGAAAATTTGTATCTTTTATAAAAGCAAATATAACCAAATATTCTACATATGTATCAAAAAATATATATGTAGGGATGATATGCAAGATATTTAATAAAGATAAATATATAAATCACAAATTTAAAAATTCTCTTCTTCACATTAAAAAGATATATACCAATATTATTCAGCCTTAAAGAGGAATGAAATTCTGACGCGTGCTACAACACGGATGAACCTTGAGGACATTATGCTAAGTGAAATAAGCCAGTCACAAAAAGATGTATACTGTATGATTCCATTTATATGATGTATCTCAGAGCAGTCAGATTCACAGAAACAGAAAGTAGAATGGTGTTTGCCAGGGTCTGGAGGGAGGGGAAAATGGCGAGTTATTGTGTAATGGGTATAGACTTTCAGTTTTGCGAGATGAAAAAGTTCTAGAGTTTGTGCAACAAGGTGAATATACTTAACATGCTACTGAACCATACACTGAAAAATGGTGACAAAGGTAAATTTATGATACACGTTTGTACTATAAGAAATTGAAGTAAATAAGTACATATATACAATAAAGCTGTTTACCAAACAATGTAAGCTGCAGTGTAAATAATTCATCAAACCATTTGTCAGTTTTTAGGACTTGTTGATGTCATTTGTTAGTTTGCAGCTCTCGCTAGTTAAATGATGCCCATGTTTGGGCTGGGATTTAAAATAGAGAATTGTGGGGTGCCTGGGTGGCTCAGTTGGTTTAGTGTCCGACTTGGCCTCAGGTCATGATCTCATGGTTTGTTAGTTCGAGCCCCGCATTGGGCTCTGTGCTGACAGCTCGGAGCCTGGAGCCTGCTTCAGATTCTGTGTCTCCCTCTCTCTCTCTGCCCCTTCCCCACTCACACTCTGTCTCTCTCTCTCAAAAATAAATAAACATTAAAAAAATAAAAGAATTGCATAAAGTCTGTTGATATCTCCATTAAATTGATAATCATAAGATTCAGCTCCCCACATTGAGGCCGAGCAAAACCTGGTATAAGTGCTCCCCATGTGACCTGAATGCCAAGAGCTTCCCCTAACATGGCCACCAGCATTGTCAGCTGCACTCCATTCTCCACTCGCTCCAACAGTGCCTGTAAGGACTACGACATTGTGCCGGTGCCATTAGTCATCCTTGCAGCTGTGACAAAAATCCTCGAAGATGGTTTTTTGAGGGCTTGTCTTTTACATCAAATTTTTTATCATTTTTACTTCAGTGCTATTCCACAAAGTAACTTTTCTACTAATAGATTAACATTTTTAAGAGGAAGCAAAAATGAATTGGGTAATATGATAGCATAAGAAAACCCATAATGGGGGCGCCTGGGTGGTCCTGTCGGTTAAGCATCCAATTCTTGGCTTTGGCTCAGGTCACAATCTCCCACTTCGTGAGATCGAGCCCTGCATCCAGCTCTTTTCTGACAGCATGGAGACTGCTTGAGATTCTCTCTCTCCTCCTCCTCCTCCTCCCCCTCCCCCTCCTCCCCCACTAGTGCTGTCTCTCTCTCAGGATAAACAAATAAACATTAAAAAAAAGAAAAGAAAAAAGAAAACCCATGATGGTAATACTATCTGTCTTTATTGTGCAGGGATGAGCCACCAAAACCAACCTTAGCTTTGGAATATACATATGGAAGAAGAACAAAAGGGCATAATATAGTGAGTGTCTTCTTAAGTGATATTGCTGTGCCTGGGGATGGAGAAGTAATGATGCTGACTTTGTTTTATATTTTCATCTTATCTGTAATCAATAAACATATCCAGTTGTACACTTCATAGCTATTTGCTTTTAAGTCAGATTCAACTCAGCAGACATGAAGGCAACCTGAATAGGAAAATAATTTAGCCGTCTCATTTGTTGTATCTTAAAATGTGGAATAAGATTCCTTTGTAACTTTATTTTACAGTTTTTGGACATATTTATATTAATTGTGTTAATGTGGCTTTTTCTTCTTTCAAGTGAGAATATATTGTGAGTTACATCCTGTCTCCCAAAAAATCTGCAAAAAATAGGAGTTTGACTTGTAGAATATTTATGAAAATGTACTACTCAAAGTCCAAATTCTTAGCATTTTTACAAACATATCTTGAAGTTAGTAATACTACTTGAGACTGAGGCCCTAATTTGTTACAGTCCTATTTTCACTAGAGTGTCTCTTCAGAGGAAAGTTGGAGATTATTCAGAACGGAAGGAGAGTGCATGGTGTATGTTAGAAGGATAAAAACATTCAAAATAGAATCCTCTTTTGGAGTTCTCCCATGAAAAGGTCTTTTCTTAAATAGAGTTAGGTGTAGGGAAGAACCGTCTATAACAGAAGGCCCCACTTCTGTCACACAGGCAGATTTTTACAGATCGATCTAGTCCAAATGTTTGATCATTAGTGTGTAAGAGTTAACATTGCCTGTTGCTGCTTTCTAGATAAGTCAGTGAAAGTTCATTATTAAAACTGTGAGGTTAAAAAGAAAAGAAAAAACATTAATATATTGAGATGTGGGAGAGCTCTATGTTTGTGACTCACGTGAATTTTGACATGAGTGATGACCTATAAACGAGATTGCCCTTTTCACTGGAAATGCTGAAACTGCTTTCACCACTTCACTGTGGAGAAGAGCTCTAAGAACTGCCCTTCGTCAAATTGTGAATCAAGGGGGATTTTCCAATGCAAAACTGCCTCCCCCACGAACATTAATAATTCAGATATCAACAGCAAATATTCAAATATCAACAGCAAAACAATTTTAGTGAGTATGAGATGATAATTTGCCAAAAATCTATATATTCATCTAAAACTTGCTTCAATGACTATCTCTTCCAAGTTCATGGCAACAGATATATTAAAAAGGTGATTTTTCTTCACCTATTTTCTCTAACACTTTGTGCTAGCAAGTTGGGCTTTTCCATATTCATTCTGGAAGATCCATGTCTTTCTCAGATTTCATGTTCCCTGAGTTCTAAGTGGAAGCAGTTAGTTCCTCCCACAATCGTGGTGTTACCGAAGGCTCCTCAGCAGCAGGATGGAAGCAGAGATGCAATTAGCTAGTCGTCCAAGAAGATGGTCATGGAATAGATGGTCGTATTCCCAAGCCACGCGGCTGCCTCACTGTTTCACTCCCCTAATACTTAAAGAATCCTATAAAAACAATCGGTTGTTCAGTCTCTTCTTGTTCCCCACCTACCATATTAATGTTTCATCTTTGTTTTTTGGAATAGATGTTTTGGTGCATTTTGAGGGATGGGACAGAGAAAGGGGAAAGTTTTGATTGCCAGGGTTTATTGAGGACTACAGTATTTTGTATCCATAATTATTACTGACTGATGTTAATGAGGTGTAAGAAGTATTTAACATTCAAAGAAGATTTTAAAAATTTAATGTGAAAAATGCCTGTTTTTGTTTGTTTGTTTGTTTGTTTGTTTCAGCCAAAAGATATTGCTCACTTTTGGGAACTAGGTGGAGGGACCTCTTTATTGGACTTAATCAGCATACCCATCACAAGTGACACCTTACGGTAAGTGAGCCAGATCCAGGAACGGTTGTTAGTAAGTGCCCAGTGGTGTCCACAGGATGAATATGAGTAGGTTTTCAGGAATCGGAATTTGGGGGGACAGTTTTCTGTTGCTGAAGGTTTATACTCTCTTCCTTTCTATGCGCTTAAAGTATAACGCTTTCAAAGAGATTTTAAAAGAACCAGGGTTCTGGCCTGTGCTGACAGCTGGCATTCCAACCAGTAACATATTTTGCAAGCCTGAAAACAAAGTATGTCAAATAACACTTGAGCAATGAATTCACTTGGCAAACATGAATTTGAAAAGCTTAATTCTTTTGAATACCCATCCAAGTGTAAGCTGATTCAACCCTGAGTTTTTTCTTCAGCTGGATATGGTAAGTCTACCTTTGAATTTAATGCTAATTAGTACTGTTGAAGTTTCACCCAAGGGAACACTGAGTTTGCGGAGGGAGAAAGTCTATTTGCTGACCGAAAAGAAATAGAAACTTGGGGAAAACCTCAAACTCTTTGGTGGCGTTTCCTGACAATGACTCCCACATGTTGGCCAAATCAGATGTGGAAAATTGTGACATTTCTCACAATGTTCCTGGGAATGTGTCTCAGCCAAGGAAAACAGATTTTTACATCTGAAAGATCTTACTTTTGTCAGAGTTTAACACAGACCATTGCTGCTGCCTGGACCAAATACAAAGGGCTTCACTATTATTTGTTACATTTCAGCCACTTAGATCTTTAGGGTATGGAATTGTTTCCGGTTAACGCAATTGTTTTTCCATAGCTAGTTGGGCACAGATAATGTTGGCTTTATTTTTTCAGCGATATTTTTTCTTTTAAATAAATGTAATTTACTGTCTTTTACTTATTATAAAAATAGTACCGTGTATGTTCATGTAGAAATCTTGGAAAAATGTTGAAAGGTTTGAAGAAAGTAAGAGCGCCCTTAATCACCTGAGAAATAACCACTGTTAACATGCCGAGGTAGTTCTTTCAGTGTTTTCAGCATTTATAAATATATTGTATGGGGGCGCCTGGGTGGGTCAGTCAGTTAGGCGTCTGATTTTTGATTTTGGCTCAAGTCATGATCTCACAGTTCCTGAGATTAAGCCCCATGTCGGGTCCTGCACTGAGCGTGGAGCCTGCTTAGGACTGACTCTCTCTCTCTCTCTCTCTCTCTCTCTCTCTCTCTCTCTCTCTGCCTCTCCGCTCCTTCCACACACATGTGCACTCTTTCTGTCTCTCTCAAATAAATAAACTTTAAAAAATGACATTATAAATATACTTTGTACAGATTTGGATGTTTTATATATATGTTTAGATCTTTCTTTTTCATTTGTAACCACCATATGCCCCTGACATACTTTTTCAGAAACATGGAATTTTACGGCTATATTGATTTTCGTTTGTCCTCCTTTAACAGAGAAAAATAATTGAGGCCACTGGGAGTTAGGACCGCTCCTGGTGGTGTGGTTGAGAGAAGGCAAGGACGGGAGTTGCTGAGGAACCAGAGCTGCCAGTCAGTGTGCCCAGGGGCAGAAAGGAGTGAAAATGGCTGGGAGCTGCTCTTATCTGGGTTCTCAGCTGGCTTCAGTTCTGGCCCTGACTTTGTCACTCACTTCCTGTGGCCCAAGAGGCTTTGCACCTGATGGCCTTGTGGAAATTCTGGTTTCTGCAGGAAGCCACATTTTTGCACAGCTTCTTTAGTTTTTTATTAAAAAAACTTTTTTTAGTGTTTATTTATTTTTGAGAGAGAGAGAGAGAGAGCATGAGCAGAGGAGGGGCAGAGAGAGAGAGGAAGACACAGAATCCAAAGCAGGCCCCAGGCTCTGAGCTGTCAGCACAGAGCCCATCGAGGGGCTTGAACTCACAAACCATGAGATCATGACCTGAGCCAAAGTCGGAGGCCCAACCAACTGAGCCATCCAGGTGCCCCTGCACAGCTTCTTTAATGCCTCACTTTGTGAGTTCTTGGGTCTTCTTCATTCCCCTGGTTCTACCCCAGGGCAGCCACAGCTTGCTTTAGGAGAGAGGGGAGGTCAAGGTTTTGATGACCAGAGGGAAGGGGAGCAGTAGGCCTGCGTCCAAAGTAGGTTGCTGAGTGGTTAAGAAATTCATGAAGAACGTTTCACTCCTAATGTTGCAAATCTCAAGAGTGTTTTGTGACTGAAATCAATCTGACACATAATTAACTTCCTTGTGTTGGACAAAGCCTAGCAACTTGAGAAAAATAATATTGCCAAATGCTATTAGATACTGTTTATCTTTAAAATGATTGTTCATAGAATAATTATAAATACACTGAACAGAGTTTAGATAATTTGTAATGGAGCATTTCCTGTGGTTTCATTCCCTGTTTAAAGAGCTGTTGAGTTTTTAAAAAAAAAAACTTTTTTTAAGGATGATACTGTGCCATTTGAGACAACATGGATGGACCGAGAGGGTATGCTAAGTGAAATAAATTAGAGAAAGACAAAAACCGTAAGATTCCACTCATAAATGGAATAAAAAAAAAGAGAGAGAGAGAGAATAAACCAAAAGCAGAATCAGACCTGTAAATACAGAGAACAGACTGATGGTTGCCAGAGGGGAAGTGGGTAGGGGCTGGGCACAACGGGTAAAGGGTGCGAGATACTGGCTTCCAGTTATGGAATGAGTAAGTCACAGGAATAAAAGGCACAGCGTAAGAAACACAGTGAACGATATTGCGATGGCGATGTAATGGGACAGATAGCAGCTACGCTTGTGGTGAGCACAGCATCATGTAGACACTTGTCAATTACTAAGTTGTACACCTGAAACTAATGTGACATCCTGTGTCAACTACACTCATATAAAAAAAAGTTAGCTGTCATCTGCTATGAAGGTAAAGGTAACACAAGTGTTTCCAGTGCAATGGAAACAAATTTTAATCTTGGAAAAAAGTCGAGAATTCTGTCTTGTTTTCACTTAATTTTTTTATTTTTCATTTGGAAAAATGATAAATTTTATGTTATATACATCTTACCACAATAAGAAAAAGTGAAACCACAGTCGTTTTTTACAAGCATTTAACCATACCAAACCTCTGAAATAAAATTGATTTCTTTACTATTAAAAAATATATATTATTTGTTATAGTCAAGCAAAGCTATTATGAGTTTATTGAAATGATGTAGATATGATTGGCTGGACAGTTTAACGGCACACTAATTTTATAGAAAATCCTGATAATTACTGTCTAAAAGACTCTTTTCTGAAGTGACACCTATATAGTAAAGTACCGTTTCGCTTCAATTACACAAAATAGCTGGTTTGCTCAAACTGAGCAAAAAGCTGACAATATTATAAAATAACTAACATGTATTAAAATTCCTTGCTACACATACTAGCAGGATGTTTGTCCTGTTGATCGAGGATACAGTAGCCCATGGTTATGGCTCTCCATGCTTATTGTGACCACTTTCTGAAATAGTCCTAGATCTATTTTTTATTTTGATAAAATATCATAACATTTATCATTTTAGCCATTTTTAAGTGTGCAGTTTATTGACACTATGTATATTCGCATTGATGTGCAACCATCACCACCATCCATCTCCAGAACTTTTTCATCTTCCTGAACTGAAACTCTGTCCCCGTGAATTAACAACTCCCTACTTTCCCCTTCCCCAGCCCTTGGCAGTCATCTTTATACTTTCTGTCTCTATGAATCTGGCCACTCTAGGTACCTCCTGTAAATGAAATCATGTAATACTTGTCCTTTGAGCCTGGCTTATTTCACTTTGCATAATGTCTTCCAGGTTCACCCATGTGGTAGGCTGCGTTAGAATTTCTTTCCTTTGTAAGGATGTTCCACTGATCTTCTTTTGTGTGTATATAACACATTATGTTGATGCATTCATCCACGGATGGACATTTGGGTCGTTTCCACCTTTTGACTGTTGTGAATAGTGCTGCTAGGAGCACTGGTGTACAAATGTCTGCTTGAGTCCCTGATTTCAAATACGCCTGGAAGTGGGATTACTGAATCATATGGTAATTCTAGGTTTAATTTTTTGAGGAACCGGCATACTGTTTAACAAATGTAGGAATTTTACATTTTACATTCCCACCAGCAATGCACAAGGGTTTCAATTTCTCTATATCCTTTTTAAAAATATTTATTTTTTTTGAGAGACACCCATGAGTATGGGAGGGGCAGAGAGAGAGGGAGGGAGGAAACCCCACGCAGGCTCTGCACTGTCAGTACAGAGTCTGATGTGGGGCTCGAACCCACAAACCATGAGATCCGAATCAAAGGCTTAACCGACTGAACAACCTGGGTGCCTCCAATTTCTCTATATCCTTACCGACACTTGTTACTGTTTTGTTTTGGGTTTGGTTTCCCATAGCTATCCTAATGGGTATGCAGTAGCATCTCATTGCGGTTTTGATTTGCATTTCTGTAATGATTAGGGATGTTGGGCATCTTTTCTTATGTTGATGGCCATCTGTACATCTTCTTTGGAGAAATGTCTATTTGAGTCCTTTGCCCATTTTTAAACCAATTTGTTGTTGCTGAGTTTAGATTTACGTTGGACTCACATGAACACAGGTACACATTCACGTGGCAGTGGCAGTGGTGTGTGTGGTGGTCAGGGGTGTGCTTTCAGAGACGCACCACAGTATGGCAGAAACGTGTGGCTTTGGATCTCCAGCTCTACAATTTACTAGTCATATGAACCTGTGTCTCAGCTTTCTAATCCATAAAATGGACATCATACCATCTTCCAGGAAGGGCTGTTGTGAAGATGGCATAAATGATGTAGTCCGCCGGCTGAGTCCATCAGTAAATGTGTTCTTCACCTAATGGTGTGTTGTTGCTGCTGCTCTTACTATTTTTGCTTCCCTTCTCTGGCGCATACAGTGAAATCATATCTAAACATGACACTGTTGAACCCAACTGCTTGCAGATTCTTTGAACTGGATTATTATCAGTACAAATGAAACCTTCAGTGCCACTGGTGGTTGTAACATTTATTTTATTTTTTTTTTTATTTTTTTTAACGTTTATTTATTTTTGAGACAGAGACACAGCATGAACGGGGGAGGGGCAGAGAGAGAGGGAGACACAGAACCGGAAGCAGGCTCCAGGCTCTGAACCATCAGCCCAGAGCCCGATGCGGGGCTCGAACTCACAGACTGCGAGATCGTGACCTGAGCTGAAGTCGGCATTTAACCGACTGAGCCACCCAGGCGCCCCTGGTTGTAACATTTAAATACCACTAGAGAAAAGCACTGGAATAAATTAGGCTGTAACTTTGGAGGTGCCTGGGTGGCTCAATCAGTTGAGTGTCCCATTTCAGCTCAGGTCATGATCTTACTGTTCATGAGTCTGAGCCGCGCATCAGGCTCACTGCCGTCAGCGCAGAGCCCACTTCAGATCCTCTGTCCCCCTCTCTCTGTCCCTCCCCCGCTCACACTTCCTCTCAAAAATAAAAACATTTAAAGAAAAAATAAGGCTATGACTTTGGAGGGTGTGTGTGTTTTCTTAGAAAATTGCTGTTTTATTTTTTCCTTAAGCTGTAGTGTTCTTAAATAATGAATTTCAGTATAATAGGGTTTCAAAACAGTAATTATTGTGAGTCTTCTTTAAGAGATGTTTTTGTTTTTTAGGACATTTTCTATTGTTCTTGTTCTGGATCTTTCAAAACCTAATGACCTTTGGCCCACCATGGAAAATCTGTTGCAAGCCATGAAAAGCCATGTCGATAAAATGATAATGAAACTGGGGAAGACAAATTCCAAAGCAGCCTCTGAGATGAGACAGAGGATATGGAGTAATATGCAGAAGGACCATCCGGTGAGTTGCTGTTGGGATTATTCCCGGAATCCTTAGCCCAATACATAGCTAAAGACAACATCACAAACAACTTGCTGAGATTTTTATGCATGATTGGAAATTCATTTGGTGTAGATGAACTTGTTCACTGGAAAATTATAGCAATTTGATAAAACCTCAGTGAGAGCAAAACCAGGAGAAAGATGTCTTATGTCTTCTTGGTAGACATCCACTGTGACTGTTACGGCATATTATACCAATCAAAAGGAATAGGGTGAAGTAGTAGTTTGATATTGATTTTATAATCTCTATAAAATGAAGATAAAGAAACAGACTGTACAAAAACTCACCTGGCAAAACTAGATGAAGCTACACATTTAAGCAAGGAGTAGAGTTTTAACAGCCTTTCTCGCCACCCTCTGTTTTACATTCATTTGGTATCTGCCCCATATTCCATGTCCTTTGATCCTCTGACAACTAATAAAATTACAAAGTTGCAATGATGGTAACACAGGTCCTTTAAATACAGTCATGAATATCATCTTCTGGAAAACCCACAGCAGTATTTGGCATTGTCCAGGGTTTATATGAGTGTGTTTTACATCACGAATATCAGGACAAAAGTAACAGCTTATGGTTCACAACTATGCAGTGTAAATGCTATAGCAACAGAACAATACCAAGTAGTAAGAAACAAAAACGGGAAGATGGCATGTTATTTAAGAGAATAGGACAGAACATGATGGTAACTTAGGGAACTGCCATTTCTAGTTTTACACTTGAGAAATATAACTTAGTGGAAGTTAAATATTAGAACATGTCAAGCAAACAAAGTCAACATCTACGAAGAGACTAAAAAGGTGTATTTTTGGAAGTAAGTAGAATTTGCTGAATACATAGTATTAAACAGTTAATTACAATAAATCAATGAAATATGTTTGTTAACAGGATCGTGAATTAGTCGACCCATTTCTGATACCTCTGGTCATAATTGGAAGTAAATATGATATTTTTCAGGTAAGCTTTTCCACTTCTAGTTAAGGTGGTTGTTTATGCTTGGGACAGGAGCAAAAATAATAGTGAAATGAGAACAATGACTCTGGAAGGGAGAGGTCAAGGAGTCACACATCTTAAAGATCTGGAAAAGAGGATATAGTTGGGAAAGTGAAAATAGGTAAAGAACAATAAATACAGTGGACTGGGGATGAAGCAGTAGAATGGGGATAAGGTAGCTCAAGAAACTGAATCTTTCACCCAGTCACTGAGGGAAAGGACTTCCTCCCCAACTTTTAAATTGAAGAAAGCAGAGAATTGGTTTCTTCTTATCTTTGCTTGTCAGAGAATCCCTAGGGTATTCCACACTATAAAATGTGTGCTCGTATCTCAGTTCTGTTGAGCTACATGTTTAAACAAGGAAAGATATGACAGCTATAGTTCTGGAAGGCCACAGCTATTGTTCAACTCTCTATAGAAACAAATATCAAGGTAATGGAATCCTACTCCTCAGAGTACATTCCAAAAAAAAAAAAAAAATCATCTATTTCCACACTTAATAATGTGTACCTTCCTGCTACAGATATTTAATTCTCTCAACTTTTTTCTTTTTAATAATGTATTTCTTCAGGATTTTGACTCTGAGAAGAGAAAGGTTATATGCAAGACACTTCGATTTGTTGCACATTATTATGGAGCATCATTAATGGTTTGTACCTTTCCTACCCTTTGGCTTGAGTAGACAGCACCAAATTTAGAAAGGTTAGCAACCTGATGCACAGTTATAAATACTAATGCTTTTACTAATGCACATAATCCCCTCCTTTCCTTTCCCATTGCCCCCAAACCCTCTTGTTACAGTGTTTGATAATGTATTTCTAGAACATCCTTTGCTAGATGGCCTTCCATGTCTTTGGAGCAGTTGCTTATGCCCATAAGCCCCAGTCCATCTTAAAGAGATAAACTGGCTATTAACTTATTCATTTTTAGTTTCCCCTTAAGAATGAAAATCTGTATTTTCTTTTTTTTTTTTAATTTTTTTTTAATGTTTATTTATTTTTGAGACAGAGAGAAACAGAGCATGAACAGGGGAGGGTCAGAGAGAGAGGGAGACACAGAATCTGAAACAGGTTCCAGGCTCTGAGCTGTCATCACAGAGCCCGATGCGGGGCTCAAACTCAGGGACCGCGAGATCATGACCTGAGCCAAAGTTGGACGCTTAACCGACTGAGCCACCCAGGTGCCCTGAGAATCTGTATTTTCTTAAGAGAAAAGGGGGGAAAACCCCTTAACAAAATATTCTTTTTTAAACTTAAAAAAAAAAAAGCACCGCTCTTTGTTGTAGAAGTTAAAAACATGAACTCGGGAGTCTTGCTGCCTGGGTTTGAATCTGAGGGCAACCACTTTCTAGATGTGTGATCTCAGACTGGTCACATAATCTCACTTAAGCCTCAGTCTCCAACAGGGTAAAATAGACAAAAATAGTGCCTTCTTCATAGGGTTGTTGTGAGGATAAAAGAAAATAACGTGACAGGCTCACCACAGTGCCTGAAACAAAGTGTTCATGTTGCTTATTATAACTGTTATCATTACGTTCCACAGCAGGACCAAAGGATAAAGGATATCCTTTAATGCAATAAGATATAAAAGCACTTTTATTTAAAAGAAATAGTATCTTCCCATTTGAATGGCTTCTTTTTCCCCCTAAATGAAAGTGCTCAGGGGAAGCGGGAGACAACATGGGCTAGCCCCTAGCCTTCATGGGTAGTATATTATGACTAAAGGTAACATTTTATACTTTTCAGAATACTCCAAATAAATTGCATTGTGTATTTTCTTGAAACTCAGTACCTTTTATGTTTATACTGTATCTGCTTACATATTAAATTGACAGAGTACTTTGGAAATACTCTTTTTTAGAGTTTTTTTAAAAAGTTTATGTATTTATTTTGAGAGAGCGTGCATGCGTGAGTGTGGGAGGGGCAGAGAGGGAGAGAGAATCTCAAACAGGCTCCATGCGGTCAGCGCTGAGCCCGATGTGGGTCTTGATCCCACAAACCGTGAGACTATGACTTGAGCTGAAATCAAGAGACACTTAATCGACTGAGCCATCCGGGCACCCCTAATTTTTTTTTAAGTTTTTATTTATTAGGGAGAGACAGACAGACAGCACAAGCGGGGGAGGGGCAGACAGGGAGAGAGAGAATCCCAAGCAGGCTCTGTGCTGCTAGGGCAGAGCCTAACATAGAGTTCAAACTCACAAAACTATGAGATCGTGACCCAAGCCAAAACCAAGAGTCAGACGCTTAATCAGCTGAGGCACCTAGCCCTGCCCCCCCACCCCACCTAATTTTTTTAAAGTAATCTCTACACCCATGTGGGGCTCAAAGTCACAACCCCGAGATCAAGAGTCACATGCTCTACTAACTGAGCCAGCCAGGCGCCCTAGAAATACTTATTTTTACTATTTCAAAAAGATACGGGAGTTTAAAAATGGATGATTCCTCCAAGATACAGAAGCAAAGACGATGGATCTTGCAGTTTCTTATTTTTACCACAAGATAAAGCCCCACGGATCTGGTTAGTTAGCTGAGGGAAATCTCTTTCTTTAAGAGCAGATCACACTTGATGATCAGTCAGGGCCCAGTCTGGTCTTAAGGGTACAAATTTAGATGAAGTCAGACAGGCAGGACCCAGCAGGCCTAGATGGCCCTAAATCATCAGGGTTTTTTAGGGAACGGATTTGAGAAAGGCTTCATCTCAGCTTTCAGTAAGCCTGAGGGATGAGAGGTTGGGTTAGAGGAGCACTTCTAGACCATCAAGAGAACCATACAGCTTGTCTAGCTTCCCAGACCAAGAAGACAGTAGCCAAAGTTTCAAAGCCCCATCTTTCAGTTTCACTTCAGGGAGGACAGTTTGGGGTTGCTTTACAAGATTGCCAGATCCTTTAAAATTCAGTCAAGAAAATGGATTCACTATTATGAGCAGTCTAATAAAGTTATTAAAAATAAAAATAGAAAAACATTGAGAGGTAGGACCAGATTCAGTGGAGAGCTGCCAGGATGGTTGGAGATTTAAAAATGTGATATATGAGGAGGAGTATCAAATCATCTAGAATGTGATAATGCTTTTTAAATATTCAAAGGACTGTCCCATGGAAGAGGGAATAGGTATATTCTTTGCTCTCTTAGAGTCAAGAACAAGGAATCAATAGAGTTTAGATCAAAATAAGAAAGAACTCTCTAATCCTACCATTATCTGAAAATGGAATGAACTGCTTTGGGAGGTGATGAGTTCCCATTGAGTTGATACAAGCAGAGGCTCCACAGCTATTTGAGGAGGATGTTTCAAGGCAGTTGACGCAGCAGATAGGGAAGTTGAGTCAGAAAACTTCTCATGTCCTCCCAGCCCTACAGTTAGTTCTATGAAATAAGTTTGTGATGACACACAACGTCCACACATATTCATCATCATCATCATGATCATCATGAAGTTGTGTTTTAAAAATTCAGTTAGTTTTTATACTTTTAAACCTTCTTTCAAAGGAAGTATTAAAATTATTTCAATTTTGAAAAGTCAATGTATTAAATTTTATATATTCACATGAATAATTTGCCTGAGAGCCTGTTCTTTTTTTATTATTTTGTTATTTTATTTATTTTTGAGAGAGCGAGCGCGCGCGCATGTGAGAGAGAGCGCATGAGTGGGGGAGGGGCAGAGAGAGAGGGAGACAGAATCTGAAGCAGGCTCCCGGCTCCCAGCTGTCAGCACAGAGCCTAATGCGGGGCTTGAACCCACGAACTGTGAGATCATGACCTGAGCTCAAGTCGGACACTTAATCGACTGAGCCACCCAGGTGCCCGGAGAGAGTCTGTTCTTAATCCAGAATGAATCTTATTCTGAAAACTGATTTCTTTGCCTTATAAAATTCCATGTCATTTTGGTTCATGGTTGTTTTTCCCACTTTCATACATGTTAACTATTCTTACTTGGCTGAGTAACTTTTGGTATTTCCAAAAAACAAATCTAGTCTTAAAAGATTTGTAGGGTAACCAGCCACATATCCTGATTTTCACCTGATGTCTCAACTTAATTATTACTTTTTTTTTAACGTTTATTTATTTTTGAGACAGAGACAGAGCATGAACAGGGGAGGGGCAGAGAGAGAGGGAGACACAGAATCTGAAACAGGCTCCAAGCTCTGAGCTGTCAGCACAGAGCCCGAGGCGGGGCTTGAACTCACGGACTGTGAGATCATGACCTGAGCCGAAGTCGGACGCTTAACCGACCAAGCCACCCAGGCGCCCCTCAACTTAATTATTAATAGTACCCACCCCTTTCATTCTCTGAAGTGTTCTGGTTATGGTCACTCTGGTTATATACCACCACTGAGAATCTTCAGGAACTTGTTTTGCAGGCTCAAAGGCAATTCTGAAAAGTTAAATGATCATTTTAATGACTATCAGTATTGTTGAATTAGTCTGTAGCCTCCATGTTGGCCTTTTGGAAGACAGTACTATGCCCTTGGATGGAAAAGTTATTTATGATGTAAACCTTCTATTTTCTACCAACCAGATTGCATTTGGGCAATAGTTATGAGCCATATGTGGGAGTAGCCGAAATGACCAGTGCATAAACACCAGTCCCTTCCGTATCATGCACTCATAAAATGTGAAGAGCGAGTTAAAATTTATTGAGACTTCTTTATTTTCCTTTATTCAGGTTTTTTTGTCTACTCAAACAAGTGTGTGTTGGGCAAATAAATAGTAATTCTGTCTGCAATTTGCACGTGTTCAAAGCCGTATTTATTTTACCTGTTTCTGTGATCTGAAAGCAGAGCATATAATTTGTTCTCCTGATTTTTTTTAGTTTACCAGTAAATCAGAAGCTCTATTACTAAAAATACGTGGAGTTATCAACCAGTTAGCATTTGGCATTGACAGAAGGTACTGTTAAAATAGATTTTTTATATCTTTTTATTATTTTTTGCCAATAATAATCTCCTCTGATTATTGCTCATATCAGGCTTTGTTTCTTGATAGGAAAGGGCCTCCAGGTGGCTCTTCTTAGAGAAATAATTTCATATTATTTCTCATTTCCTATGTTAAATATTTCTCAAATATTATAACTAAAATGTTATGTAATGCCTAAAGATTAGGATAAAATAATCATACTACTACCCTTGTTTCCCTGATTTCTTTTACTTTATTTCTGTAATCTTAGTAGCTTTCCCTGTATTATCATTTTCTTATATTGATTATAGAAATTGAATTGATGATTGTAGTATGTACATTTTTCTTAAACTTGCTCCTTTTCTTGGTTGTCATTTAAGGTAATTTGCGTCTGTCACTTTTTTCCCCCCTATAAAGCCTTTATTAATGCCAGACTTTAATATTTGAAATAATTTAAGTTGATATTCACTCATTCATTTAGGAGCAGTGTGCTCTCTCACCAGTAGCTAGACATAAAACCTGGCTCTTGTATTTACAGTAGAGCATGGCAGGATATTCGATTGCTAAACTAAATTAGACTCTTTTTTCTTCTTATCCATGTAGCAAATCAATATGTGTGGATCAAAATAAACCACTGTTTATCACAGCAGGATTGGATTCTTTAAGTCAAATAGGTTGGTGAACTTATTAAGATTGTTCAATCTTTTTTTAATTGCTTATTGATTTTTATCCTACCCTACATTCACTTCATCTCCAATATACCACCATTTCTGATTTCATTATCATTGCTGTTACTTCTTATGCGTTTATTTGTATACACGGTATTGATGCAACATGCATCACATTGACATATTTGGGATGGAAGGAATGTTGCACATAAGAGACTGGTTTTGGATTTCTAGTTCACTAAAAAATTTGCATGTATTTCCTTTCCCTCACTGATTTCCAGGTACTTTTAAATTTTAGCTTGTTGGGTGTAGAAGAAAACCAGAAACATAGAGTGGTCAGGAAATTCAAAGCTACAGATTATGGGCAGTGATGAAAAATATGAGATTCCAGTGTTGGAATAAACCAAAAAAGAACAGTTGTACTAATTATGTATGCTTTAATTCTTCATTATGAAAATAGCTTGCTTCAAAAATAATGGGATATATTTCCTAAACGTATGGATATGTTAGGCTCATGAAGTGAAAAGAATTTTTTTTGTTTTTTTTCTTTTGTTTTGTTTTGTTTTGTTTTTTGCGAAAAGAATTGTTAAGAGTTTATATAATCAAGCTCCTTATCTTCCCACAGAAGCTATTTTCATTGTGGAGGTTTGGGCCCTAGCAAACTTCTACCCTGTAGCTAGAAGTTTGGTTTTAACACTCTAGTAGATAGGAGTTTTCTTTTTTATTTCCCATCACCTATTACTCTTACTAAAGTTGACTGGACTTCAAATGTAGATCTTTGTAATGAGATTATAGATTGAATTGGAATGAAAAGAATAGAGGTGGTTAATGAGTGATCACAAAGACTTAATTTCATTCGCGGTGAGAATCAGGGTATGTACTGCCAGGTAATGCCCCTGTAAATAGCTGGAGGTCGGACAAGGAACGAGAATGACTGAATTTAAAAAACAGGGAGGGTGCAAAACAGAAGAGATTCTCAAATATAGAGACCAAACAGGGTTGCTGGGGGGGTTTGTGGGGGGGTGGGCTAAATGGGCAAAGGGCATTAAGAAGGACATTTGTTGGGATGAGCACTTAGGTGTTATATGTAGGGGATGAATCACTGGATTCTACTGAAATCATTATTGCACTACATGCTAACTAACTTGGATGTAAAATAAATCATGGAGCTTAGACCTCATCAAAATTAAAAATTTTTGCTCTTAAAATCCCACTTGAAAAGAATAAAAATACATGCCACATTCTGGGAGAAAATATTTTCAACTGCATATTTGACAAAGGACTAGTATCTAGAATATGTAACTTAACGGTAAAAACAGAATCCAACTAAAAAATAGGCAAAAGATATGAGCGGGCATCTCACCAAAGAGGATATAGAAATGCCAAACAAGCATATGAAAAGATGTTTAATATCTTTAATCATTAGGGAAATCAAATTGAAACCACAATTTGCTAATCAGAATAGTTCACAAAAAATAGTGACAATGCCAAATGCTGGCAAGGATACAGAGAAACTGGATACTCACATTGCTGGTGGGAATGTCAGATGGTAGTTTTCACTCTTGAAAACAGTTTGACAGTTTCTTATAAAACTAAACATGCACCTACCATATGACCTAGAAATTGCATTATTGGGCATTTAAGAGAAATTAAAACTTATGTTCATATTAAAATCTGTACACAGATATTCACGGTGGCTTCATTTGTAATAGCACAAAACTAGAAACAACCAGAGATGTTGTTTAAAACTATGTACTATGGTATATCCATACAGTAAAATACTAAGCAAAAAGGAGGAACAAACTGTTGATACACACAATAATTTGGGTTAATCCAAGTGTATACTGAATGGGAAAAAGCCAATCAGGAAAGGTTCCACACAATAGGATTCTATTTATTTAAATTTTTTTGTAATGAAAAAAAATGTTAGAAATGGAGGAAAGATTAATGGTGATCAGAGGTTAGGGACAGGACTGTAGGTGGGGAGGTAGAAGAGATTGGGAAGAGAGTGGTGTGGTTATAAAAGGCCAACACATAGGATCCTGAAACAATGGCACTATACAGTAAGTATCTTAACTGAGGTACTGGATGTTTACCTACAAAGGTGATAAAATTGTATAGAACTTACTACACACACACACACACACACACACACACACACACACACACACAAATGAGGACAAACAGAAACTTAGGAAAGCTGAATTAGATTGGTGGATCGCATTAGTGTCTTTCCCACCAAAGTGGTAAAGAGGTACTGAAAGATCAACAATGTAGATGGTAGAAGAGAAGGAATTAGAAATCTCAAGATTATAGACAACTGCCAAGAAGTGGCAGCAATTTTTCAAATTGAATTATATAATCAATACATAAAGGCGTGCTCATTATAAAATGTTAAAACAGTACATAAGAATCAAGTTTGATATGTGTACTTCCAGACCACTTTCTATATGTGTGAATGTTGTAGAAAAAACTATTTGTTTGAACATAATTATATCATTCTCTAGCTATTATTTTTAAAGTTTCCTTTTCTACTCAATGTGTGTTAGTGGTTTTTCCACAATAGTGCCACAGCTAGGTCTGTTTGGTATTCTGACTGCTGGACACAGTTACAGAGCATGGCTGTGCATAATTTAGTTTACTGTGCCTTTACTGATGGACAGTTTGTGGCCAATTTTTCACTAACACTAACGATGGTGCAGTGTGAAACGGTTAATACGTGTGTGCAGGTGTTTCTGGGTTAAACACCAAAAACGGGTTTCTGGGTAATAACATACGACTTTTTTTCTGTATTTACATAGGAGGTAGTAGTGCCAAATTACTTCCCCGAATTAGTTGTCCCAATTTGCATTCTAATGAGTAGCATGTAAGACAGTCTGTTTACATACAAATTCACAAACACATGAGAATACCAAACTCGGTATTTTTGCTGGACACCAGTGTACGTGTGGGGAAAGAGAATCACAGTTGACTCATTACTCTTGTCTCCTCTTCCTCTGGTGCTAGAATCTGGGGCAAGTGGTCATGCTATACTGTGTTGGGGTAAATTTTAATAGCGGCTATGTTAGGGAGAAGGGAAATGACTGATCTAGGATTTATGCTTTTCTAAGTGTCATCTGTTTTATTGATAGTTTGTCAAGTTTTAATCAGTGCAGTCATTTGGAGTACAACTTCCAATTCTAGGATCTCCTCCTGTTCCTGATAATGACATTGGAAAGCTTCATGCCCGTTCACCAATGGAATTGTGGAAAAAAGTGTATGAAAGGGTCTTTCCACCAAAGGTATAGATTTCTAGTTCTTTTAAAGCAAGACTTTTTTGCACTACTCAGTTATTGGGAAGTGTTCCTGAGTTTATTATGATTACTTTGCTTTCTATTCACATGCTCAAAAATCAAGTATGTGCCAAAAGTCTATTGTACACAAGGCACTGGGACTTAAAAGGTGGGCAAGACATAGCTCCCACTCCACTTTCAAATGCAGCTTGCAGGCTTCCTGAGAGGGAGAGATAGTGGCTAGAAGGAGAGGGCGGGAGAGGGCCTGGTAGAATTTGAATGGGCCCCAATGGCTGGCTGAGGCAGGCAGTAGTCACTGGGGGTCTGGGCATGAAATGACTCGAATTGTAATTTCAGAGTATCAACACACTAAAAGATACCAAGGACCCCGCAAGAGACCCGCAGTATGCTGAAAGAGAAGTTGACGAAATGAGAATGCAGAAGGATCAGGTATTATCCTAAACACTCATTTTATTGCATCTTGAGTTTTATCACAAAATACATCTGGAATTACATAGATTTTTCTCATTTAATGTTTGTTTTTTACTTTTAAAATTATTGAGGGGCGCCTGGGTGGCTAAGTTGGTTAAGCGTCTGACTTTGGCTCAAATCATGATCTCACAGTTCATGAGTTCGAGCCTCACATTGGGCTCTGTACTGACATCTCAGAGCCTGGAGCCTGCTTTGAAATGTCTCTCTCCCTCTTGCCCCAACCCTGCTCACACTCTGTCTCTCTCCAAAAATAAACATTAAAAAAAATAATAAAATTGAAATAGCACATCTTCACTCTATAAAACAATAAAATTCTGATGTGCATAAAAAGGAATTTAAGCCACCTGCCATTCCAGCACCGAGACATGACGTAATGTTCACATACTGTTTTTGGATTCTCCCGTTTACTTTATGTTGAAGAGGGGTAGTGATTCTTACCTTGCTGTTGGGGAGACAGTTTCGTAATATGCTTTTGTTTGTGGGATTAAAAGGTTTTGTTTTTTGTTAAAACATTACATACTTAAAACTTTTCTTGTACCAGAAAAACTCAGAACTATCCAGTCTGAAACCACATAAACATAGGCTCTCCCAGGAAAGCGATTAAAAATGGACACTGAATGGGGCACCTGGGTGGCTCAGTTGGTTAAGCGTCTGACTTTGGCTCAGGTCATGATCTCCTGGTTTGTGAGTTTGAGCCCCACGTTCGGCTCTGTGCTGACAGCTCAGCACAGATTCTGCTTCAGATTCTGTGTCTCCCTCTCTCTCTGCCCCTCCCCTGCTCGTTCTCTCTCAAACATTAAAAAATGAGAGATGGAGTTCCATATATGCCTAGCTAGTACCATTTGTGATACACAAGTCATGTAAGAATGCAGAAGCTGGTAAATTCATCATGACCCAATACTTAGATTTTCTTAGATTTCCTTCTAGTTTGATAAAGTGGGACACTGTGCAGAATCCAACCTTACACAAGTAGGCGCTATAAATGGGATGCCCTAACAACCTCTCAGGTGGGATTTGTAGTGCTGTGTCACTCGGGACAGTCACACTGCTGTGTAACCTGAACACAACCATCCACTGGAGCAGTGACTAGAGTGATTTTCTCAGCACTAGCCTTTCACCTTCAGGGGCCCTAGAATAAGAAAGCAAAGCATTTTATTTAAACATAGTCCACAAGACTTTTGAAAACTGTGTCATGAATAGAGGGTTTCATTGCTGTAGCAAAGTGAGAGGCATGATGTAGAAATAGATGACCTCATGTAACCTTTATTAGGTGTGCAATTGACTAAAGATTAGTTGGAAGTCATCGTGAATTAGTATCTAGGAGTCAATGACTTAACTGCTGTTATGTTTATGTCACATAGTTTGATCTCTTTTATTACATTTATATGCACAGGTATTATAAAAGGGCTGGGATGTTTCTCAGCATCATGACTTTTCACATTCAGATCCATGTTCCCTGACCTAAAACCGAAGGAATTTGGAGTGGAGCTGGAAAGCAACCCCACAATACCTAGCATTCTTCACTATTAACACAGCCTATGAAAGAATTCGTCTGTGTTAGGTGAAAATCTAGCCAGTTGTCCTCAGCTCTTTCTTCATGTTGCTGTTTTCTTGCTCTTTTTAAGCTTATCCTGAGAGAGTAAGTGTGAGTGGGGGGAGGGACAGAGAGGGAGAGAAAGAATCTAAAGCAGATTCTGCACTGTCACTAGAATGCCCCATTCAGGGTTTAGTCTCACCGTGAGCTCATGACCTATGCTGAAATCAAGAGTCTGACGCTTAACTACAGCCCCAGTTTTTTCCTTTGTTCATTTCTTAAATTCCACATATGAGTGAAATCATATGGTATTTATCTTTCTCTGACTTGTTTCACTTAGCATTACACTCTCTAGCTCCATCCTTGTTGTTGCAGATGGCAAGATTTCATTCTGTCTTTGGCTGAGTAATGTTGTGTATATACCACATCTTTTTTATTTTTTTAATGTTTATTTCTGAGACAGAGACAGAGCATGAGCAGGGGAGGGTCAGAGAGAGAGACACACACAGAATCTGAAGCAGGCTCCAAGCTCTAAGCTGTCAGCACAGACCCTGAACATGGGACTCAAACCCAGTAACTGTGAGATCATAACCTGAGCTAAAGTTGGACGCTCAACCGACTGAGCCACCCAGGTGCCCTTAAAACTTTAGAGGTTCTTGAGACAAATTGAAAACCTTTCTTAGTTTTGTGTTCACTTTTAAAATGGCTTTCTAAAGTAGCCGTGAAGAATTGCAGTGTAAGGAAAATCTTACTTGTTCTTCCTTTAAAGCATCATCATATTATTTTGAATTCCTATGACAGCAGTACTGAAGGTCTTGTGGATATGGTGAGTTGTGTATCACACCAGTCATTCTTTATTTTCCCTGACATGACCTGTGTGACCAGCCCAATTCTTCTCTCAGTTTGCTGTCTGCAGAAGGGAGGTATCTCTAGCAAAGAATTTTAAACAATGTCCTCACCCTTACCATTGGTAAAAATAATTCAGTGCTTGCAGTTAAAAACAAGATAACTGATTACTGTTTATTCCTTGGGAGTTAAACATCTTTGAACTCTTTGATAACTGATGAACTGAATTAATTTCCTTTAAAAAAAAAACAAACAAAACCAAGCTGTAAAGACTACTTTGGAGTTGTGATCTAAACACGAAGTCTTCAGTTTTAAAAGTTTTAACATTTAAATTGAAACAACTTGAGTATAGGTATGAAAGAGACAATCTGCAGTTTTTCTGAAAATGAGAATGGAATTTTCTTTTCATAGGAACTGTGAACTTCAATTATGTTAGCCAAAGGGCAGTGGTTGCCTTATCTTGCAGAGTAACCACTTTTCGCTCATCTGAAATAATCTTTGTACAGTTATTGAGACAAGGAACAACAAGTAAGAGGCCAGGAGGCAATCCCCTTAGGGATGATCCCTTTGCATATCAATCATCTCATGAAGGGTATCCACCCATACTGGATTTTATGAATTGTCAAAGTAACATATACTTGCTGGTGGGGAAAAAAACCCTCAAAAGACATAGAAGTATATAACATAGAAAGTGGAAGTATCCTATCCTCTCTCCACCGATCTGCTTTCTTCGTGTGACACATAGGACTGCTGTTACTTTTGCCAGATGCCCATGAAGCCATGTGCGAATGAGCACTGAGGTCTTCCCTTACTGGGAAAGTTGCCTTCATGTGTGCACCAGTATACACAGTGCGGTGAATATCCTTCTGTTTATGTTCTTGCACTCTATTATTCTGTGAGACACATTTTGAAAGGTACAAGCACTGGGTCAAAGGATATATACATTTTAAACACAGATATTTTGCTGACTTCAACAGTTTTGACAAATAGGAAACAAAAAATAAGATCACTTTTAAATACTTAAAGTATGACAAATGCATTTAATAGTTGAAAGACAATTTATATGTATATATAGTATGTAATTTCGTCTTTAAGAAGTGGATCTCTAAAGTGTTGCTTAGGCTACACAGAAACACTGAAGACTACATTTCTAGAAAATCCTAATTGTAAGAATTTACAGAATTGTCCAGAAGTTTTGAAAATGATAATACCACAAAGGATATACTGTCATACCTAAAAGATGCTAAGGCAGCATTAAGGCGCCTAGTTTAATTTTTAAAGTTTTTCTCTTCAAGTAATATATATTTTTGTTTTAGGAACTGGAACAATACAAAAGAAGTTCCTCCAAGTCTTGGAAACAAATTGAGCTTGATTCTTGAACATAATTCAACTATAGTGTATTTATTCTTTCCCAAATACAAGTAAGTTTATTTTATTAATTAGCTATTATGGTAATAAGTGAAGAAAGTTAAGATGTCTAATTTGTTAAAGGAAAAGTGGAATTTCTTGTATTAGTGCAACTCCCTGGATACTTTTAAGTCTATAAAAAGGGGGGAAAGTTGTGTAATTACAGGCAGTATTTTTTTTTAAATAAAAAGAATCTTCTGCCTGCCTCTAATGTGTTTATCTAGTATGTACTCAGTTCAGCATTTATAGGTTTCTGCTTATATGGTTTGAGGACTGTGAAAGCGAGAGCCTTTAGTAACAGTTACGAGTGTGAGTTTAAGCATTTATATTAGACACATTCCTTCTTGAAGTATGTTCTCAGGTATGTCTGATAGGAAACCAGAATCAGGGTCACATGCACAGGTGCTATCATTTAATTCTGAAACACAGGCACAAGAAGCACCTGAAGTAAACTATTAGGGGGGAGAGAGAGAGAGAAACCACAAAGGGAGGGGCAGCAGACAGAGAAAGAGAGAACCCCAAGCAAGCTCCACATGGAGCCTGACGTGGGTCTCAATCCCACAATCCTGGGATCATGACCCAATTCCAAATCAAAAGTCTCAACTGACTGAGCCACCCAGAACCCTCTGAAGTACCTATTTAAAATGCACATTCCTGGAGCTCCTGGGTGGCTCAGTCTGTTAAGTGTCTGGCTCTTGATCTCGGCTCAGGTCATGATCCTGTGAGATTGAGCCCCATATCGGGCTCTGCGCTGACAGTGTGAACCCTGCTTGGGATTCTCTCTCTGCCCCTCCCCCCGCTCACTCTCTCAAAATAAGTAAATGAACTTAATAAAATGCACATTCCTGACTCCCCACACCCAGAGTTCCTGAATCAGTGGGTCTGGAATGGAGTACAGTAATCTGCATTTTTAGTCAGCACCTCCAATGATTCTGACATAGTTATTATGAATATAACTTTTTGAAGAACAGGTAACCTTAAGGAGATATGTTATTAGTAAGCAGGCCAAAGCTTCATGAACTGGTAATAACTGAGATCATTTCCAAGGTGAAAGAGCCTTTACGAAGTTTCTCGAGCCTATGAATTTGTGTGTCTGCTAGCCAAGTTCAATTTGGAGTAAGCAGAATTACTGTCATTAACCAGGAAAGTCACTGAGTCTGTGTTCTTCCCCTTCCATTATAAAATATGTTTGCTCTAATATACCATACCCAGCTTCAAATAAGCACACTAACCCCAAGAACACCAAAATTGATGAGCGGTATCTGAGTGGATAGCAAAATACCTGATCACTGCAGTGAAGTAAGATTCATCAACTAGTTGCAATGCATGTGGGTCCAGCCCTCTTAACAACAGGATTTTTAGCATGTTTCTGAAGAACCTCAGTCTTAGGAGCAGACAGGCACCCTGACTGAGTACTGTGAAGAAAGAGCTCCCTTTAATAGTGAACATTATAATCTCAGAAACATCACTGACTTGGTGGGAAGAAACAGCCTATTCCACAATAATAATAGAAATTTCTATTATATAATTTGATTGTCTTACACATCACTGTCCATTTTTGACTTAAGACACAGACTGTCGCATGTTGAAAGTCATTGTGTTCTTCTAAGGTGGTATCACTAACATTTAATAGCTTGAAGTCACATGCTATGTCAATTTTCCAAATGTTTCTGAGCTAGAATGAAATTCATCTGCATATGAATAGTAGAAATGTTTCCACTTACAGTGCACACCCATATCTTTAGTAAGTTGAAATCAGAGATTTCAAAAGAGGTTCCTGTGGGACTCTCTTTGAACTACTTTAGTAGATTATCATCTCCAGAATTATCTATAACTGATGTGACATATATAATCTGTAAGGCATTATGTAACTATTACACCATAATCATCAGTGTCAAAGACCTTTTACAAAAATTGACAATACTATTCTGGTAATTTGCCAATGTCTCCAGATCCTTAAATACTATTCTAAGAAACAGAATTTTACTATGGTCTCCTTAATGAAATGATCTTTTCTACTATAATGTAAGACATTTCAAATGCTATAATTTATCATTCTTTACAAGTTAGGTCACAGCAATTGAACAAGTTCATGTACTCACTAAGCTGGTCTCCCTTGGAGTTACCATGGGAACACTGAGACAGTGTCTTTTCAGACTTGTGCATGAATTACTTGACAATCAGAAAGATAGTACAGAACTCATTTTTAATCATCTATATACATCATTTCATCCCGAAAAATATGTAAAATAAGTGTATTTGTATTTATCAGCATTCTTTCCCTTTACAATTCAAGAATCTGAATTCCACATGTGTAACCTGGTTCTTCTTAGTGTAAATGTTGTGTCAGTTGAACATCTTTTCTGTATGGACTTTAATACCTGCTCTCTAGCCTTAAAGATGCCATTACTCAATGCATACACTTTATCTAGTAACATACACAAGTGAAAAGTGGAAAAATAGCAAACTCATCTTTAAAAACATTACCAGAGGTCTGTCTGGTATGTGTTCTTAGTTCAGCCCATTCCTAGTTTTTCATTTTAACTACCCCCAAAAAATCACCAGGTGCTCTGTTTCAGGGGTCTTCATCATCCAGCATCTGCCTAACATCCTTTTAATGTGGTTGAGTAACTCAGCCCCCTCATGTAGGTTTTTAAATGATAATGAAAGAATTCCTACCTAATTCTGCATGATGCTTGCTCTAGTCAAACCCACAATTCTCTTTTCTGTTATTTACAGTGAGTGATCATTCACATGTCGTCTTCTTACCAAATCTTGTATCAAGTGTAAGCCTAATTTTTTTTGTTTGTAAGCATAATTTTTTAACTGATATATTTTTCTGCATCTGGAACAAAGAAAAATAGTCTCACCAGTCTCCCATAACTTTATGAATTCTTGATATTTACATATTTGGACCAGCTCAGTCACAATTTCCAAATATCACATGTCCCTGCAAGTTGGAATATCATGACCTGTGTGGATCTAAGGGGCACAGATGGGAGTTTTAATGTTTAAAAGACTTTATATTATCAAGAAACATGTGACTTTCTTAGTTTAGACATTCCAAGTAGTCATGCACATTTGGGGTGTAAGGTCCATTTTTGCAGCAATGTTCTTTACTATCTGCTAATGAGATGATCCCTTACTTTAAAAACAACTATTCCTAGGATAACAAGAACTGGGATAAAGGCATACAAAATCAGAAAGTTTGTCGTGAATCTGGATGTTGCACCTGGGCAGGTTCTCTCAATGAATTGAATTCCTTGAGTGAAGGCACACATTGGATTAGTTGTCACAGAACCATTTGAGCTGCCTGCCAGGAAGATTGACAGTGTCAGATATGATGCTTCCCAGGTAATTTAATCAACAAGTATTTACCAACTGTCTGCTAAGTATCTTTTGTCATGAAAGAGGACATTTTAGAGAATCCAGAATTCATTATTAGATGAAGCAATAGTGGGTGCTCTGGGTCCTGGCTTCATTTGAAGATGGAAATGGGTTTGTTTCCATTTGGGGTATAAACTCATTATCATAGTACTGATAAAAATCATGATCTCTTATGATCACCTAGTACTGAATATCCTAAGGTTAGATGTTACCACCTAAAAATATCTAAAATAGCTACTAAATTCTGCCCTGTTCTTTAGCTGTTTTCACAAAGTGGCCTGGGATTTCCATGGCCAGAAGGACCTTACTATGTTCCCACTGCCTCTCATGGGATTAGGAAAACAGACTTTTGCCAAAAATGGCTTTACTCAGCTATATATATATTACATACATTTTAGGAAGGAAGCCACTGCAATTTGCTTCAATCTGTTCTGTTCACTAGGTATAGAAACTGACTCCATCCAGAGTATACAGGGGTTTACCTCAGCATACATTAGGTCTATCTTTTTTTTTTTTTGAAGATTTTATTAAGTAATCTACACCCATTGTAGATTACCCAAATTCACAACCCCGAGATCAAGAGTCACATGCTCTTCTGACTGACCCATCCAGGCACCCCAGGGCTATCATTTTCTACAAACAAAAGAGTGGCCTTAAGCTATTGGCCTCTGACAGGTGACTAACTTGACTTTTATTTTAAAAATCAAAGAAACTGGGGCGCCTGGGTGGCTCAGTCGGTTAAGCGCCGGACTTCGGCTCAGGTCATGATCTCACAGTTTGTGAGTTCGAGCCTCATGTCGGGCTCTGTGCTGACAGCTCGGAGCCTGCTTCACATTCTGTGTCTCCCTCTCTCTCTGCCCCTTCCCTGCTCATGCTCTCTCTCTGTCTCAAAAATAAATAAACATTAAAAAAAATTAAAAAATCAAAGAAACAGACTTTTATTTCAAAACAGGTTTTAAATCTATTATAAAATACAGCTTTTGTTTAAAAAATACATTTCCTCAGGGAATTGCTTCCTCGGAGGAGTATGTAAAAAAGATTATATTCCAAAACAGAGTACTTACCACAAATGAAATTCTGTCCATAAAACTCATTGACTATAAGAATCTCAGAGCAGTATTTTTGGAATGTAAAGTAACTGAGGATTTTAAAAGGAAGGGACATTTCTTCTGTGTTTCTGAAGAGAAAGAAATAGAGATGAAATTCAACAGGCTCTGGTAATAGTCCTACCAAATGAAAAGAAAGACAACCCTCATTTTACATTTCCCGTTATGAATATAGTTTTTATCTCTCATTATAAAAATTGCACTCACTATACAAAACATCAAACAATACTGAGAAGTACAAAGAAATACCACTGCCCAGAAATAACCATGGTTAATATTTTGATGATATATGTAATGTGTGTACGTATGTTTATAAAATTTTACATAATTGGAATCATATTCTTCATGCTCTTTTCTAACCTGCTTTTTTCAACCAAACATATGTCAGACAGCCTTCCAAGTCAGTAAGCATAGCACTCCATCATTTTTAATTATAGCTCGGTGGTCCATTATAGTAGAAACCTTAATTTAACAATCCCCTGATGATGGATTGGTGTCTAATTTTTTTTTTGATAAGCACCACTGATATAAACATGAAAGAGAAAACACACCTAACACATCACTTTAAAGGAGGATATTTGTGATTAAACAAAGATTTGAAGGAGCTAGTGTGTGAAGTGAAAATTAACTGTAAGAGGAGAGGATGGAGGGAGCAAGCAGACACTCATTGTGAAAATGAACTCTGTCCCCTCGGTTCAGTCTATTTTAGGAGAAACTCCATGCTGACCTTATGGCCTCCTTTGTCCACTATATAACTTCTGTCAATCAAAAAATATGTAATAAATTCTATATGCAAGGCACTAGTTCTAAGTGCTTGAGGAATTCAAAAGAAATTTCCCCTAGAGAACTCACAGTGTAATTGGGGACACAGAATATATACCCTTAAGACTATAAAAATACACAGTGGTAAACAATTTGTGCCAAGTATAAAAATCTAGCACCACATGTCCATGACATTCTCATACTTAGTATTTATGGTTTTTTGTTGTTTTTTTAACCTATTCTCAAGGGACTCCCAAGCCCCATGACTTTGAGTTACTGGCAATATTCTAAGGCACAAAACTGAATTCGCCAACTTAGAGGCTGCTAATTGGAAAGGACAGGCAGGAATCTGGGGAGGAAGGAGGGAAGAGGAAGGACACTCCAGGAAGGAAGGGTGGCATGAGCACAGGCATGTCAAGGACTGCACATGGGACTCAAGGGCCAGAAGGGCTAGAACAGAGGCTATGAAGCCATGGGAGCTGGGTTTGGAATGACAGCCAGGCCTTTCAGTGAGCTGACACTGAAAGACCATGAAAATAGTGTTTTAAGGTAATTAATGTGGCACCAGCAAGTAGAAGGGACCAGAATAAGGGCAGATTAGGAAAAGCAGAAAAGCAAAAGGGAGGTTACAGCAGTAGTTCAAGTATGAGATGACAAAGGCCTGCAACAGGATGATGGCATGACAGGCTGATTGCTCAGCTAGCCAGAGGGTTACCTCCTTGAGGTAGGAACCGTGTGCCTTCATCTTGCAGTGCACTACACAGGGTGAAATAGAAGTAAAGGCTCCACATGCATTTGTGATTTGACAGCAAAGAAGAAACCCAACAGAAGTTGGTGACTGATCCAGTATGTACACAGTCCAAGAGAGTAGTCATTCATTCATTCACTCAATTCAGCAAATATTTTTTGCCAATCTGTTTGGTTCAAGGCCTTGGGCTGGCCACTGAGAACTATAATGATGAATGAGGCACTGCTGCTGCCCTCAAGAGGATGCCATCCTTTTAAAGGAAAGATGCAAAGAAACTGAATCAGTTATCAAAAGTCTCCCAACAAAGTCATAGGCCAGATGGCTTCCCAAGGGAATTCTACCAGACATTTAAAGAAGAGTTAATACCTGTTCTCCTCAAACTGTTCCAAAAAATAGAAATGGAAGGAACACTTCCAAACCCCTTCTATGAAGCCAGCATTACCTTGATTCTAAAATCAAAGACCCTGGGGCGCCTGGGTGGCGCAGTCGGTTAAGCGTCCGACTTCAGCCAGGTCACGATCTCGCGGTCCGTGAGTTCGAGCCCCGCGTCGGGCTCTGGGCTGATGGCTCAGAGCCTGGAGCCTGTTTCCGATTCTGTGTCTCCCTCTCTCTGTGCCCCTCCCCCGTTCATGCTCTGTCTCTCTGTGTCCCAAAAATAAATAAACGTTGAAAAAAAAATTAAAAAAAAATAAATTCAAAAAAATAAAAAAATAAAAAAATAAAATCAAAGACCCCACTAAAACGGAGAATTACAGGCCAATATCCCTGATGAATCTGGATGCAAAAATTTTCAACAAGATACTAGAAAATTGAATTCAACAGTACATTAAAAGAATTATTCACTATGATCAAGTGGGATTTATCCCTGGGTTACAGGGCTGGTTCAGTATTTGCAAATCAATCAACATAAGACACCACATTAATAAAAGAAAGGATAAGAATCATATGATCCTTTCAGTAGATGCAGAAAAAGCATTTAATACAGCATCTTTCTTGATAAAAATCCTCAAGAAAGTAGGAATAGAAGGAACATACCTTAACATCATAAAAGCCATATATGAAAGGCCCACAGCTAATATCATCCTCAATGGGGAAAAACTGAGAGCTTTCCCCCTGAGATCAGGAACACGACAGGATGTCCACTCTGACCACTGTTGTTCAACAGTACTGGAAGTCCTAGCCTCAGCAATCAGACAACAAAAAGAAATAAAAGGCATACAAATCATCAAGGAAGAAGTCAAACTTTCACTCTTTTCAGATGACATGATACTCTACATGGGACACCCAAAAGACTCCACCAAAAAACTGCTAGAACTGATACAAGAATTCAGCAAAGTTGCAGGTACAAAATCAGTGTACAGTAATCAGCTGCATTTCTATATGCCAGTAATCAATCAGCAGAAGGAAATATCAAGGAATCAATCCCATTTACAGTTGCACCAAATACTATAAAATACCTAGGAATAAACCTAACCAAAAGTAAAGGATCTGTATGCTGAAAACTATAGAAAGTGTACGAAAGAAACTGAAGACGACACAAATAAATGGAAAAACATTCCATGCTCATGGATTGGAAGAACAAATATTGTCAAAATGTGAATACTACACAAAGTAATCTACACATTCAGTGCAATCCCTATCAAAATAACAACAGCATTCTTTACAGAGCTAGAGCAAAAAATCCTAAAATTTGTATGGAACCAGAAAATATCCCAAATAGCCAAATTAATGTTGAAAAAGAAAACTAAAGTGGGAGGCATCACATTTCTAGACTTTAAGCTGTATTAACAAAGCTGTAATCATCAAGACAGTATGGTACTGGCACAAAAACAGACACATAGATCAATGGGATAGAATACAGAAACCCAGAAATGGACCCACAAATATATGGCCAACTCATCTTCAACAAAGCAGGAAAGAGTATCCAATGGAAAAAAAGCCTCTTCAGCAAATAGTGCTGGGAAAACTAAACAGCGACATACAAAAGAATGAAACTGGACCATTTTCTTACACCATACACAAAAATAAATCCAAAATGGATGAAAGACCTAACTGTGAGACAGGAAAGTCATCAAAATCCTACAGGAGAAAACAGGCAGCAACCTCTTTGACCTTGGACGCAGCAATTTCTTACTTGACATGTCTCCAGAGGCAAGGGAAATAAAAGCAAAAATGAACTACTGGGACCACTTCAAGATAAAAAACCTTCTGCACAGCTAAGGAAACAATGAACAAAACTAAAAAGCAACTGAAGGGATGGTAGAAGATATTTGTAAATAACATCAGATAAAGGGTTAGTATCCAAAATCTATACAGAACTTCCCAAACAAAACACCCAAAAAACAATCAGTGAAGAAATGGGCAAAGGACACAAATACACATTTTTCAAAAGAAGACATCCAGATGGCTAACAGACACATGAAAAGACGCTCAACATCGCTCATTGTCAGGGAACTACAAATCAAAACCACAATGAGATACTACCTCACACCTGTCAGAATGGCTAAAATTAACAACTCTGGAAACAACAGATGTTGGTGGAACCCTTGTTCACTGCTGGTGGGAATGCAGATTGGTGCAGCCACTCTAGAAAACACTATGTAGGTTCCTCAAAAAATTAAAAATAGAACTACTTTATGACCCAGCAATTTCACTACTAGGAATTTATCCAAAGGATACAAAAATGCTGATACAAAGGGGCACATGCATCCCAATGTTTATTGCAGTGCTATCAACAATAGCCAAATTATGGAAAGAGACCAAATGTCCATTGACTGATGAATGGATAAAGAAATGTGTGTATGTATATGTATATGTATATATTATATATATATATATCTTTACCACATCTACACACACACACACACACACACACACACACACACACACACACAGGAATACTACTCAGTGATGAAAAAGAATGAAATCTTACCATTTGCAACAATGTGGATGGAACCAGAATGTATTATGCTAAGCGAAATAAGTCAGAGAAAATCAAATACCATGATTTCACTCATATGTGGAATTTAAGAAACACAACAGATAAACATAGGGGAAGGGAAGGAAAAATAAGATAAAAACAGAGAGGGAGGCAAACCATAACAAAGTTTTAAACACAGAGAACAAGCTTGAGGGTTGCTGGAGGGGAGGTGGGTAGGGGTATGGCCTAAGTGGGTAATGGGCATGAAGGAGGGCACTTTTCGGGATAAACACTGGGTGTCAAATGTAAGAGATGAATCACTGGGTTCTACTCCTGAAACCAAGACTACACTGTATTATAACTAACTTGAATTTAAGTTAAAAAAAAAAAAATAGAGGTGTCTGGGTAGTTCAGTCAGTTAAGTGTCTGACTCCAGTTCAGGTCATGATCTCACAGCTTGTGAATTCAAGCCCCACGTCAGGCTCTGTGCTGACAGCTCACAGCCCGAAGCCTGCTTCAGATGCTGTGTCTCCCTCTCTCTCTGCCTCTCCCCCCCACTCATGCTGTCTCTCTCAAAAATAAATAAACATTAAACAAATTAAATTTAAAAAAAAAAAGGAGGAAGGCTGCAACCTAAGCGGCACTTGACAGGCTCCCAGAGAGCTGATCTAGCCAAGGGACCATCAGAGAGGCTTCGTGCAGCTGGCAAATGGAGACAAATGGATCCATGAAAGACACAGGAGGACAATCAGGCTACATTATAGAAGCCCCTGGAGTACTTTAGAGAGGAAGGAAACATAGATCTAAATTTACTGACATGGGACTGTCCAACATTATACTGTTAAATGCATCCTTAACTCCTCTACAACAGCATAATCTCATTTCTATTAAAGATTATATAAAAGTCTAACAAGATACACAACAAAATTTAACTGAAGGTTGCAATACTTCAGGTAACTTTTAGTCTTCCTTATGCACTTCTGTATTGTGTACATTTTTTCCCCCAAGAACGTGCATTATTTTGTAAGCAGAAAGAACAAAGCTATTTCTGTTTGTGTTTAAAGGAGGAGATAGCCAAAAATGGAAATGTTGCGGGCAGTCAGTCAGGAAAGGTGATGACTTGGAAAAATGTGAACTTTATGATTAGGAGGTTGATGTGGTCCTTGAAGAGCAGATTTTCATTTCAGTGATGGGAGTGGAACCCAGGTGAAACCTTGGGATATTGAGGTTTTGCAAAAACCCCGAGAGTCTTTGGTAATGTTGGCCACTGCCTCTCTTTCAAACAATGAATTCCCTTTTCCAACAAACCAAATACACAAAATAGTGCCAGACGGACTGGAATATGTAATGATTCAAATATTCAAGTGGAGATCCTGCCCAAGGTGGGTCTATACCTTGCTGGCTTGATTGCATACCCTTGGGGTGATTTGACTTGAGCATTTTTTAAGCAACACAAATACAGTGTAATAATGGTGGTGTAAAAATAATCCTCTTTGATCAAAACCAGCTCACTTCACTTTGTAACACTTCACTTGCTAGAACTCACTACAGCTTATGAAGTGTCTTCCTGTTGATTATCTCATTTGCTCCTCATACTCCCCTCAGGAAGGTGGGACCAAGATCATTAGTTTCATTTATTAAGTGAGGAAACTAATGTAGATAGAAGTGACTTGCCCATGTGGCAGCTAAGTGCTTAGAGGAAATCTCTAATTCCGGGCAGCCTTGCTCTCCAGGGAGCCACGTGTGGCCTGTGAGTCTTCACAGTGGTTTGACTGGAGCAAAGTTAAGTATGAGGTGAGTTTAAGTCAAAGAAGCAACCACCATCACATGTCCTCAGGGACCCGTAGTGTACTTACAGGTCCTGCTCACATTACCTGCCTGGGACTACTGGCGCCCTTCAAAAAATTTTCACCCTTTCTGCTACTGCTTTTTTAAAATGTATGTATGTGTGTATATATACTTCTTGCTTATAAAATGTTTATTGTAGAAATTTACAAAATAAAGGAAAATATGAAGAAAAAATATTACCAGAGATAATTTCTGTTAACATTCAGTGTGTGTCATCTATTCCTAGTATTTTCTTGATTGGTCCTTTATCACACAAGCTCTTATCTGACTGTTCTTACTTCTTAAAAGAAACTGGGAACTGAGAACCAGAATAGAGACACCACAGTGCCAGGGCAAAAATGGATTAAATGCATGCTATTTAGCTTGCAATACAGGCAGGGAGTTTTTCTGGAGGATGGATTGGTTTTCCTCCTCTTGTTATTACATGTGAATCAAATATGGATAACGTGCCTCAACTGTCATTTCCTGATCCTCAGTGTGAAGACACTTTACTGAACAAATAGTAAACAGTTCAAGGTCTAAATAACAATGGTAAACAAGCACTATAAATACTCCAGACCACAAGGTGATACCTTTAGCCAGTATCACATAGCTCTCCTCTGGAATGCCTTATAACGTCATTATCAAGTGACAATTAACAACAAATCATCCATGAAAATCCTTTGAATTGTTGTATCTTACCTTATTAATCCAGATCCTACAAATATCCCAGCAATAGAGAGCAGAGCCACCATGCTATTGACCACATTTGGGTTTTGGACCATACCAAGTAGCACAAGACTTAGAAATTCACCGATCAAGTGGGGAGCCAAGAGAGCAGCAGAGAAATACCCAAATCTGGCAACCTCAGGATATAAACCCAGAGTCCTAGAAAAACATAAAATCTTTAGTTTCCTCTCCAAGGGTTATCTAATAAAAATATCACACTTGCCTTCTACGAATAAGTTCATGGTGGTTAGTGGGTGGGAAGCGTTTGCAGGGTAAGCCAAACTCCCCTTTGAAAGGCCTTTCCGAAACACAGCCAACATCTGAGACCATTCATTACCACACATTGTTTCTGTTGGCTCCAACTTAGTGTGCCACCTTTTCCAGCTCCTTCAGTTCTCACAGGAAAATTTTAATACTTAGACAATGGTCGCAACTAGTGCAATAAATAGGGTTGTTGAACTCTCCGGGCTTCTCCATAATTAACCATGTTCTGCCTAGTTAGCACTGCTCCTACTCTAGCTAGCCTACTTTCCCAGGCTCACTCCATGGGCTTCTCTGCCCCTCCATCCCTGCACTTCATCCCCATCATGCGGGGTTGTTGCCCACGTGAAAACCCTTCGCTACCTCCATTGACTCTATTCCATTCTTGTCTTTTATTCTACCAGCCCCTTCCACTGATTTGATCTTCATTTTCATAAACACACTTCCCTATGTCCATACCCCTTAACTTACATTCCTTCCACTACATACATTTCCCCTGGTGATAGCATGTCCTCAACAACCATTAGACATGGCTGCCCTTTCTTCCATTTGTAGAGTAAGGAAAAGGAGTTGGCATGTCTTATAAGCATGCCTGCTTACCACTCTTCAAGGCCTTCCATCCTTATACAAATCATGAGGTTTGCTTATACTGTTAATCCTCTTTCCCCGTGTAATCGTTTTACAACATTCTCTCAACTTTGAGGATTTTATAGCATCTGGACCAGGGTCAGTCTTTGCACTCCTGTCCACTATCATTATCCTCAAGGTCTTTAACCTTCTTGATGAACCACCAACATCAGTGCCTCCTAATTAGGTAACCTGATCAATTCCAGTGGTTCCATCCACCTAATCTTCATTATTCATCATGTCTTAAACTTCAATGTTACTCAAAACTGTTCTACTTCCAAAATTTCAGATTCTAAAAGTGCTCTCTCGGGGCACCTGGGTGGCTCAGTCGGTTAAGCGTCTGACTTCGGCTCAGGTCGTGATCTCGCGGTCCGTGAGTTCGAGCCCCGCATCGGGCTCTGTGCTGACAGCTCAGAGCCTGGAGTCTGTTTCAGATTCTGTGTCTCCCTCTCTCTGACCCTCCCCCGTTCATGCTCTGCCTCTCTCTGTCTCAAAAATAAATAAACGTTAAAAAATAAAAATAAAAATAAAAAAATAAAAGTGCTCTCTCTGATCATGGCATCCCTCCTGTCTCCTGTTTCCCCTAAGCCCTCACTGCCTCAGATCCTTACCTGCTTCTGCTATTCTTTGCCTTCCCAATCCCCACACCTGGGAGCCCTGTTATTTCACTTAGGTTCTCTCCCTGTAGGTGTGCTGAACAGGGCATAATCCTGTACTAATCAGATCCACTATGCCTCAGCCGGCCCCAAGACCCCTTACTTTTTCTCATTGCTTATTGGGTTCCAATAACACTTCCCTCATGGCTAATATATACCTGTATTTTAAATTATCTCCCCAATTTCAAACTCTCTCCAGTGCTCAGCAGATGGAATCCTCTCCCATTTTATGAATTTCTTGCTAACTTTATCTTCCCTATTTTTTATCTTCCATGTATTGTGCTCATTCTTTCTCTTTTCCCCCTATCATTGCCAAGTTGATCCTATCTACTTGCTCCTTGATTTCATGTTACCTGATTCCACTATCCCTACCCTGCTCTACTCTGGAAACGTGATCTGTGACTTATCCTATTTTGCTATAGTTTCATCTATTCTCAATCTAATGGTTTTTCCAGATGGTGTTATTTACCATATCCTGAAATATCAATTCCCTGAGCCTGATAACCATGTGAGCAAATTGCCTTCCCTTCATCCTACCCTACACCACCAAGCTTCCCAAGCAGCATCTGCTTCTTCCATCTCTTGGAAGCAAGAGCTTCCAAGCAGCATCTTCTTCTTACTTGTTCTCTTGTAAATCTGACTTGCACCTCCACCAACATATTGAAGCTTGTTTTTGGAAGACTGCCAATGACATCCTAATCTGATGCTTCATCTCCTCGAACCCCTGCAATATGAATGAGTTTACTACACTTCCTTGAAATGCTCTCCTCCCTCTGTTTCTCTGATGCTGCCTGGTCCTGTTACTCCTTCTGCCTCCCTGATCACCCTTCTGCTTCCCACACTCTAAAGGTGCCTCCTAAGGTTTGCACTTGGGGCACCTGGGTGGCTCAGTCACTTAAGCGTCTGACTTCAGCTCAGGTCATGATCACACGGTTCATGGGTTGGAGCCCCATGTCAGGCTCTGTGCTGACAGCTCAGAGCCTGGAACCTGCTTCTCGGATTCTGTGTCTCCCTCGCTCTCTGCCTCTCCCCCACTAATGCTCTGTCTCAAAAATAAACATTAAAATGTTTTCAAAAAAATAAATAAATAAGGTTTACACTCAAGACTGCCTTCTCCCCTTCCAATATTCTCTCCTATAAAATCCATTCCCAGGCCTTTACTCTTATTCCTCTTTTTCTTTCTGCTGTAGCCTACCACCAAAACCTCAGCATGACGTGTCTCATCTGATGTCCTGTAGCATACCAGATGCAACATGTTCAAAACCAAGTCCGTGCTCTTTCCTGTCAAGATGCTGTCACCATCCCATTCCCTCAGATGGAAAACTCAGGCATTCTCTATGACTTTCTTTACCACCAACAAATCCATGGTTTCTAAGCCCATTTGATTCTACTTTCCTAGTATTTCAAAGTGAATCCCCTTTTGTTGCCACTGCTCCTCTCTTCAGCAAGGCCTCTGCCTTTCCCATAGGCTGCTGCCAAGGCTCCAGGGTCTCTGCCCTAACTCCAGTCTGCTGCCAAAGCGGGCCAGCCTCACCCTCCAGAGTCCATCACAGATGGGTCACTCGCTGGTTCAGACTTCTCTCCTATGTCCCATTCCATTATCAAATCCACTTCAGCTCCTTAGCCTGGCATTCACCATCTCACCAGAGGGGCCAGATTTTTCACTACTCTTTACAATCCTTCATTCCCACAGCACAACTGCATCTTTTCTCTGGAAAGGTTTTATGTCGTTTTGCTCCTGAACTTATGCCCCTGCTCTTTCTTTTCCTGGAATGCCCTTGCTCCCTTTTCTATCCATTGGAATTCTGCTCATCTGTCCTCCAAGAGTTTTGTCCTCCAAGAGTTGTCCTCCAAGAGCTGCTCTCCCCGCTCAAACAAACTGGCTCTTGGTCTCCTTTGTAATTGGCTGGGGTAGGGAAGATACCCCATCTGTACCTCAGTTTGCTCACCTACAAACAAGGATAGTTATAGTACCACCCTTATAGAATGATTGAAAGGATTACATGAATTGGTATATTTAAAGCTCTTAGTGCCTGACATAAAGTGCTGAGTATGTGTTAGTTGTTGTTATTATTGTTATATTCCCCAACATAGTGACTGTGCTTCTTTATAACACTAATCTTAACACTTTCTTGAATAAAAGTCATCTGGAGATTTATGTCCACAATCCATCATATGAAATGCTTTAGGGCCAGATGTATTTTGGAATGTGGCAATTTACAGATTTTGGAAAGTCTGTACACTGCACAGACCATACTTGTCACAATGGGATTAGGGACTCCACCTGTAACCAAGCACATTAATATTTCTGCTAAACAGGAGTGTTTATGTAGGAAAAGTACAGGGAACATCGTGTGGGTTCACATCTGATTTTGCCACTGAGTTCATGTCAGCATGTTGCTAGAAGAGTTACAAATACATTCTGACTTTCAGAGATGTTTAACTTTCAGAATTGCAGGCCTGAGGGCAGCACCTCCTGTTCACTCCTCTTTGAGTCTTCTGTTGCACCTAGTATTGTGCTGGCTAAGCCAGTGCTTAGTAGGCATTCAACAAACATTGCTGTCATTTAATCAAAGTGTTTGCTATGTTGCTAACAGCATGCTACCACTGGAAATGATTCTGACTTTCTATATCTGACTTTAATCAAAAATAGTCCTGACCTGTATGCTTACACTTCCCTGTTTTCTTAAATCTTACAGAACTTTCTCATGGGCAGTTTTTCAAAGACTGTATGGTCTTCAAGATCAGTGCTTCACAAATTTTAAAGTGCACATGAACCACCAGGAGGATCCTGTTAAATGCAGAATCCAATTCCGTAGCTGGGCCTGAGATTCTACATGTTAAACAAGTTCAAAAGCAAGGCTGACACTGGTCTGTGGGCTACACTGAGTAGCAAGAGTCTAAATTACCAAGGTCTTCAATTTTCAGCCAACCCTGATTTACTCAAAAATGATCAGGTTGTAAATGATCTGTTCCTGGATCATTCAGCCTGAACTAGACAGGCTCATGGTTTATTTACATCATGGATTAGAGTCAACATGTTCCTGAATGTCAGAGAATGAGGCTTCATCAGGTCCAGCAGGGAGGCCCCATGGTCCCTGCCATCACCCTCAGCGGGGAGCCCAATCTGCTAACTCGGAGCAAGTGGCTTTGCCTCTGTCACTCTCCAGAGTGATACCAACTTCTAAGCACCTGCACCAAGACCTTCCCAGTCCTCATCTGGGAGCTCAAACTAACTAGGCCCTGGTTTGTCTTTTACCTATGTATCACTTAATTCATAGTAATTATTGGTATTACATACCATGGGTCTGAATACTGGCTATGTTAGGAGCACCTATAATTATTCAGGCAGTCATGAATCCCGTGGCCTGAAGACAACGTCTCAAGACTGCCTAAAGTTCTCCTGGGATGACAAGCTGGGCACATTTACACTACTAGAGTCACAGAATACCAGGTAATGCCCCCATCTTTTCTTATGGGAAAGCCACAGGGATTAGGAAAGATACCTCTCCCTATGACAATAAATCATGCAAATAACTACACTTTCAGATTTATATCTTTTAAAAGCTCTAAGAAACAAAAAAACCAAAAAGAAGCATTGTCTATAAGCTATCAATCAAAACCGAACAGCATCAGGGATGCTTCATGACTCCTCAGTGCCTCTTCCCATAGTCATTCTTCCATTGCTCAAACCCCCTCACACCAGCCCAACTGTGATGTCACAGGTGGGTCAGTGGAAACGTCAGGCAGAGTTGCTGTTCCAGCTGACAAGTGCTCGGAAGCCTTGCTTAATGTTGAGCCACGCTTAACAGCTGCTTGTCACCTTTCCCCACCCCCCACCCCTCCCCAGCATCCCAGCTACTTAAGAGCTATCTTCTCTGGCCAGGCCCTGCAGAAGATGTGGGACATGCCTGTCCCTGGCACATGTAGTCCTGCTGATCTGCTCTCAGGTCCCATGCAGCCCCCAGCTGGGTTCTTTTATTTGTCCTGAAGGACAGGACATTGTACTAGACACTGATGGGCAAAGACAGACCCCCCCAGGGCCAAGAGCAAGGAGTTGTCCACCCTGGAGCTCCCCCTCCATTGGTCCCAGTGGCCATCTGGGACTCCCCAGGAGGCCTGGCCCAGGGGGACTAAACACCTTTGAACAACCCCTTACCAATAGCACACACTGCTGAACATCATGGTTGCAATGACACTGAAGGGGAGGACGTGCAGCACATAGGCCAGCAGCATCTGCCACTTCTGGTACAGGCCGTCTTGGCTCTCCTGGTCACTGACAGCTCGCAGCACAGGAACTGGGCATGGAAAGCAGGTTTCAGAACAGCTGGCCACCACACAGCTAAGGAAGGAGGGCTAGCCAAAACTAAACCTGACGCTGTACAGTGGGAACCAGCCGGGGCTCCCTAGTCCTGGAAAGGGGAACCTGCCATCCACAGAACTATAAATACCTTCCACCACAGAAATCTACCCTACTTGAATTACAGTATGGTTGCAAAGGCTGTCCTAATTTATTTCCTTCTAAAATCAAAGGAAGGGTGTCACAAATTCAAGAACACACGTGCAAAAGGGTCATGAATGATGTGAGGTACTTTGTCCTCTTTTTGTGCAGGGTTTTGGCACAGAACATCAGGCAACTAGGTATTGCTTCCGGATTCTCTGAGTTTTAAAATTAAGTGCTGGCTATCCTAAAATAGTCTCCCAAAAGAATTTAATGGTGCAAAGTTGGCAGGTATCTGGGTTCCCAGGGGCTGTACATCCTAATGGCCGAGAAAGGGATAACAGGGATGATCTTTTTAAAAAAAAAACCCTTCCCAAACCCTGCCCCATCAGCAGCTCATAATTTCATGTTTCCCTGGATCCTTAGACCCTCAGAGAGATCTACTTGGTGAACTAATTCACACTAAGATATCAGTAACTTAGTAGTTACCATTCCCCAGGGAGAGAATCTGGAGAGGGCCAAGTTTAGCTCAGCAAAATACCCTTATAATCATGGAGTCTTGCAAGGTGCCAGCTGGAGAAGGGAGATATTCAGGAAGAGAGGAAGTGCCGCACCCCCCCCCCCCCCAGCCCTAGGCACAGGCACGTACACAGATTCACAGCGTTGAGCATGCCTGTATATGGGGTGGCACCTACAAACTGGTATAGGAGACCCACGCGATCCTGGACAGCACCCTTCAGCACATCGTTCTGGACCCGCAGAAGATAGAAAACGACGAACAAACCCATGATCAGATTCTGAACAAGACGCATAATCACTGCCAGCTTATTTCTCAGTAAGTTTCTTGTCACTCTCCTGAAAACCAAACAGCCCTGTTTTAATTCCTTTTCTTTCACTGGTGGATGCCTAACCACCTAAAATGGGCTGAGGCTCTTACCTTAAGAGAACACCCAGTTTAGAGAGAGCTCCAGGAGAATCTTTGGTTTTAAACGGAACCGTTGACAATGTTTTCAGGTGTTTTGCTCTTTCAATATTCTCCAAGGTTTTGTGATAAATTGCTGATTCTTTGTAGGCAGATTCAATCATCTGGACTCTCTTGTAGGTTTCCATTTCCCGTTCTTTGCTTTGAGTATCCACTGATGTCAGGTCCACTAATTTTTTCCCAAAAGAAATGGCCCATAAGTTTTTAAATGCAAATATATGCACAATGGCCTATAATACATGTTTCATCATTGATTCAGGAGTACTAGCCCACCTATAAAAATCAAAATATTTTCTGTTCATGCCCACCTATAAAATCAGAATTCTTTTAAAGTTACCTGCAAGGCATTGAGGATTCAACTGAGGCTGTCTGTGAGAATTTAGAAGCTCAGCTATTTTTCTCTGACAAAGTGGACATGCACCCATTTAAGAGAGATCTCCCACCTCAGTCTGATAGGTCATCTATCAGATGGTAAGTTAAGGGACCCAGCCAAACTAATTCCTTAAAGAGTGAAAACACCGAAACAAAAACAAGAATAAAATCCACCAGTGCTGTTGACATCCAGGCAGAAATCTGAGATGGTTAAGTTTAATAAACATTCATGATGGGAAAGGTGAAAAAAAAAAACTTACTATAAAAGTCAAAAGGGTTTGAATGTTCGGGACAAGGGTAATTGCAGCCATTGAAGAAATCAAGCATTTCCACCGGTGTCCCACAGAAAACCAGCTCTCCATAGCTCAGAATGGCGATTTTATCAAAGAGCTGATTGGAAAATAGATGGTATTAGTGTATAACCAGGTTACCATATTCTTCAGGAGAATAAATTTCCAAGCAATGAGTCCTTGATTATCTTAGCCATGCATCAGTATTCTTATTGTGTCCACTGGAGACACACAGAGCATGTCCCTATTTTTTTCAGCTGGGGTTGCTCCTGTGCACAATGCTGCATCTGGCCTGGGCCCAGCATCACATCTGGGGTGGAGGAGAACTCCTGGAGCTGGCCAGTGGACCTGGGTCTGAGTCCTAGTCGTGCCACTGAGTGAGTGACCTTGGACAAGATGTTCATGTGTTTAATCTCAGATCCTTGTCTACAAGAGGCTCCTGGGAAAGTATGCTGGGAAGATGAAGTGAGATTTTTGGAAGGAAATCTATATGATTCAGTGGAAAGACACAGCCTTTGAAGCCAACTGGACCATGAATGCCACTTCCAGCTTTTTTACTGTGTGGTACTGACTCAATTTGGCATCATTTCTAAGGCTCCCTCTTCTCTATTAAGTGACAGTACAGATGCCCACCTCATAGGACTGTTGTGTGGACTAAATGAGCTAGTGCACAGAAGGTATTTGGTACATGGTAGGTGCCCTTCCTATATCAGGAAGCCCATACTGGCTCCAATTGCTCTGGTTGACAAGTACTAATCTCTCCCTCATGATCCCCATCTCAACACACACATCTACTCACCCCTGATGAGTTAAGCAGGAACAAGAGACGTCCCTCTCACCTGAAAGAGCTCAGAGCGTGGCTGGTGGATGGTGATAATCACAATGCGGTTCCTGCGAGCCAGCTCTGCCAGGAGGACAACGATCTGATTTGCTGTCATGCAGTCCAGACCCGTGGTGGGCTCATCAAACAGCATGACCTCTGCAGGCAAGGAAGGGTCAGGTTTCTGAGTCACTGATGAGCCTGGGCTTTGGGCTCTAAACTCAGAATTTTGAATAGTTCTTTATGGAGATGTCCCATCCCATCTTACTCCATCCAAATAGTATGCTGTGAGGCGTACCTGCATGTAAACCGGCTTTCAGCCCAAGCCCAAGACAGAGAACCTGACCTAGTAAGACCCAACTCCCAGCTGCATAGCACATTTTGGCTTTAATCCTTGAGGGAACAGGGCAGAAACAAGATCAGCCTCTCACATGGTACTGTGGACTGTTGGGGCTCTGTCCAGAGGACCAATGACAAAGCACGAGGGCTGGTGAGCAGGCACCAAGTTGTTCTCAAAAGGTTGAGAGGAGGCTGGTTAAAAAGACATAACCTCACTTTATGTGGAGCACTTTCCAATACTGACAGGGTTTCTGTGCTGCAAAAAACTCTGACCCATACAACAAAGTCCGAGGTGGGACAGGGGCTTAGATTCTTTAGAGAGTTTAAATGTGGTTCTTTCTACCTAGAAAGTGAGATGGGCTGTTAAGAACATCTCTCTTCCTTGTCTTCTAGTGATCAACCACCATCTGAAGAGCAGGCAGTCTTAGTCTGCCTCAGAGTAGTATCCAAATGTAGTATGTCCTCTTCTAGGGGCATGTAAGTGCTGAGGTTCCCCCAGTGGCAGGGAGAATGACCAAACTCAGCAGGAGAGGCAGGTGACTGGCTACCTCATCTTGATACTTCTCCCTCCAAAATATACACTTTTTTGTGTATGAAAGTCCTGCTTTAATTCCTGCCATTTCATTAGTACCTCTAGTCACACCAAAACTCACTGGTTTTCCACAGCACACACAGTGGTGCTGCTCTAGTAAGAAGTTAGGATGGACAGGCCAGGCCCATGTCTTCATGGAAGACCTTCACTGCACATTAAAACACAAATGCAGTGTTTCCAAGTCTAAGAGCTATTTTGTACTCAGATGGTGGAATGGCATCAGGAACTACATAGTATTTCCAAAGAAACTGGGTCCCTCGTTTGATGTCAGGGACGTCAGTTCCACACAAACCTCTCTGCAAATGGAGACTATGAAAAAAGGGACCGAAAATGTCTCCAGACCTATGGAAGTTGGGCAGCAGCCGGTAGTAGTTCTGAGTCCCACTTACTGGGATCCTGGAGAAGCTGGGCTGCGATGGAGACCCGGCGCCTCTCGCCATTGGAAATTCCCCCAAGGTTGTAATTGCCAATCAGTCGATCTGCCACGTGGCTCAGACTCAGCTCTACCATGACTGCATCCACCTGTTTGAGACACAAAGTCCCAGAAGGCTGGGCTGCTGGGCTGCTGCCCTAATTCATGGCCTGCGGGTGGCATGGGAGAGGCAACACACTTCCCGGGAGTGCTCAGCCACTTTCACCACACTCTAGGGAGAACATGCCTATTACGGTAAAATTCAATTTGGTCTAAATCATAATACATGTGTCAGATTAGAACAAGTAAAACTGTTTTTCAAAAGTCTCTAGAGCAACAAAACTGTTTACATTTGTTTCAGGGAAATTCACCAGGAAATACTGGAGACTTCATTGGACTCCTATTTTCACAGAAATCGTTTTTTTAATTTTTTAAATGTTATTTTTGAGAGAGCGAGAGAGAGAATGAGACTGACTGGGGGAGGGGGAGAGGCAGAGGGAGACACAGAATCCAAAGCAGGCTCCAAGCTCTGAGCTGAGAGCACAGAGCACAACATGGCGCTCGAACTCACGAACCACAAGATCACTACCTGAGCTGAAGCTGGATGCTTAACCAACTGAGCCACCCAGGCGCCCCTGTTGGACCCCTATTTTCAGATGTTGCATTGAGTCCAGCATAAAGATCCTCCAAAGGTACAGTTACAACATAGCTTTTTAAAATATGTTTGGGGGGCACCTGGATGGCTCAGTTGGGTAAGCATCTGACTTCGGCTCAGATCATGATCTCACAGCTCATGAGTTTGAGCTCCAGGTTGGGTTCTGTGCTGACAGCTCGGAGCCTGGAGCCTGCTTCAGATTCTGTGTCTCCCTCCCTCTCTGCCCCTCTCCCGCTCGCACTCTCTCAAAAATAAACATTAAAAAAAAATATGTCTGGTTTTTGAAATTTTATTATAATAAATGTTTTATATACCAAAAAACCCTAATTTGGTTTGAACTAAACCAGACTACCCTTATATAACCCAAATAAGTCCTGGAGTCCCACCTGGCCCACTTTCAGTGTGGTTTTGTATCAAATATAATCCAGTTATCAAAAGTAATTAAAAATAATGCCAATTCTTTACTTGAATATCTTTAAGGACTTTACAGAGGACCCAGTTTATTACCTACAGCCACACTTCATGTCCTGTTCCAGTCCTCTCTCCACTTCTCTTAGACTCTGCCACTCCCTGACACCCTCTCCTTACTCCTCCTCCTCAACTTCCCCAAAACTAGAAACATTCTTTAATGACTGTCTAATCAAGAAGGTTGGCCTTTTCCCTCCCATTCCTTCTTTCCTTCCTCAGCTTAACCCATCTCCAGAGACTCAAAAACCTCTACTTCTGGCCCTGCCTTGCTGATTACCCATATCTACATAGGGCCCTGGGGAAAGCAGCTAGAAACAGACTGAAAATACCTACATATATGGTAATGAGTTGCATTCCCATACACATCCAAAGAGACTGTGTTACTTTTACCATGAAAAAAGAAACAAAACACTGCATTAAAAAAATAACAACAGGGGTTCCTGGGTAGGTCAGTCGTGAGTCTGACTTCAGCTCAGGTCATGATCTCACCACTCGTGAATCCGAGCCCTGCATTGGGCTCTGTGCTGACAGCTCAGAGCCTGGAGCCTGCTTCAGATTCTATGTCTCCCTCTCTCTGCCCCTCCCCTGCTCGCATTCTGTGTCTCTCTCAAAAAGAAACATTAAAAAAATATATAATAACAAAGTAGGGGCACCTGGGTGACTTAGTCAGTTAAGCACCCGACTGTTGATTTCGACTCAGGTCATTATCTCACAGTCATGAGATCAAGCCCTGCATCGGACTCAGTGTGGAATGCAGAGCTTTCTTGGAATTCTCTCTCTCCTTCCCTCTGCCCTCCCCGACTCGTGCTTACTCTCTCCCTCAAAATAAGTAAAAACTTAAAAAAAAAATAACAACAAAGTAGATTGGAGTAAAAGAGGAGATGATTTGTGGAACAAAGTTCCAGAAGAGCCAGGAGTGGGATCAAAAGCATAGATGTAGATTTGACCACAAGAAGGAATACATCTGTATTACATCCAAAGGAAAACGAGGTTAATAATGCATAAATAAACCAGTATGATTTATTTTGGAAAAAAGGGTCTCCTCTTGCCATCAGAGTAGAAGGATCCTGGAATTGAGTTTTGCTTGATATGGCCAGGCTGATGTGCTCACCTGCCAGGGCAGATTCCTGAGCATCCCTGTCATTTGCTCTGCAACAACCAGAATAAAGGAGTAAACTTGCTCTCCTGGCTTGGAAGGGATAGAGAGAGGAGGCATTTATTTAACCTGTTTCAGATGTCTCATACTCTATCCCAAAGCCTCTCTGTTTGGCGAACACTACTGGGAATGGAATTCACAATGTCTTAGAAGGAACCCTTGGGATCACTGGGATCAACAACCTCTATGCTATGTGTTCTCAAATAAATGGACTCATTCCTCACATTAATACCAGGAGAGATGCATTATTATTTATTCATTATGGAGGAGGAAACAGATGCTCAGAGAGGTACATAACTTGCCCAAGGTCACACCACTAGCAAGTGACAGACTGGGACTGAGAGACCTGTCTGGGTTCTCAAGTGGCCCATGAAGCACAAGGTTTAGCCCACAATCCAGCAGACAGAGACTGCCCATGTCAACCACAGCTTTATGTTCAGGTTCCTTAGAGGAGAGATCTGCTGTGCTCTGCCCTCTATTACCACCATTTCCTTCTTACTACTTTGTGCAGATTTTATGTTCTGTGGACTAGATTTGCTCAGAAAGTACTTTCTCAGGCAGAGGAACTTTCACAGGACTTTTAGGGGCTGCCAGTGCCAAGAGAACAGTTACTGGGGGCAGGGGGGGACAATTTTGCCATCAACTTATTGCAAGGCATCCATGACTTTTCTGAATATTTATGCATATATGTGCATTTTCTGGGGAAGAGATCCATGGCTTTCTTAGATTCATTCTCTCATCGGGATATGTGACATAAGTGGATCACTAACTCAGAAGAATCTGTTTATGATTTCATTTCTCCCACTCAGATACCAATAGGATCTTCTCCTGCCCTTTTTAGAAACAGAAATACTAAAGCAAGCAGAGTCCATAGATGGACTCATCTGTTACTCACTGTCAGGGCTAAGTCACGTGAATATGTCTGTGCCTCAGTGTGGGCTGAACTCGACCTCCATCTTCTCTCATCACAATGCGGCTCGGGAGATCCCAGGAGCTCAGGAAGGCATGATAGAACTAGACAGCCTAGGGTCACATCCCAGCTCTGCCATTCCCAACTATCTGATCTTAATCTTGTGTGTTAGGAGATAATGCCTCCCTCATAGGGTTGATGCCAGAATGAAATGCAATACTATGTGTGAACAAAGCCTGATTAATGCCAGCCAGCTATGAGAGTTCAGAGTACAGACACACCTTGTTTCACTGTTCTTCACTTTACTGGGCTTCACAGATACTGTATTTTCTACAAAGTAATGGTTTGTGGCAACCTTGTGTCAAACAAGTCTACTGGCACCATTTTTTCCAACAGCATTTGCTTATTTCATGTGTCAATAAAGTATTTTTACTTTTTTTAAGTTTATTTTTAGGTATTTTGAAAAAGGGGGGGGCGGGGAGAACGAGCATGTGCAAGCATGGGAAGGGCAGAGAGAGAGGGAGACAGAATCCCAAGCAGGCTCTGCGCTGCCAGATGCGGGGCTTGAACTGACTAACCGTGAGATCACGACCTGAGCCAAAATCAAGAGTCGGATTCTTAACTGACCAAACCAGATAGGTGCCCCTAAAACATTCTTAAATTAAGATGTGCATTGTTTATTTTAAACATAATGCTACTGTACACCTAACAGACTACAGTATAGTATAAATATAACTTTTACATGCACTGGGAAACCAAAAACTTCACCTGACTCCATGGATTTTGGTATTTGCCTTACTGCAGTGGTCTGGAACCAAACCTACAGTATCTCCACGGAATGCCTGTATAACCTAGTAGAGTAGCAAGAACCTCACCATGCGTTCTGAGTACTCTAAGGTAACCTCCAGGAACAGAGCTAAGTATCACTCTGTGAGGCTGATGGTCCTCTTAGAGGGCCAGGCTCCTCACTAAGACTCCTCTGGAGTAAAAGCTTATCCTCCAGCACTGTCTAGGACTCTCAAACAGAAGAATGCTCTTTACTCACCCGGGTATTTTATCAAACAAATCTGCTGGCACTTGGGACACAGCCTAGACCTAATTCCACTCTCTAAGCCCTGTCTGAAAGTCCAATGCCAGGGACAAATTGAGCAAGTTCCTGGGGCAGACTCAGCAGTGCTTGATAAGGATGGGGCGCCCTCAGCGGAGATGGAGGATTTCCTTGGAGCCCCAATGGCATTAAAGGAGGCTAACCTTGGAGTCTGGGCAGCAGATAGAATTTGTGTGCCCAGGAGGAACTTCACTGTGGCTTTGCTGAAGCCTCTGAAACAGATGTTGCTGGCCTCCTCTGGTGACCCTCCTCTGAGGGCCTATTTCCCAGGGAACTTCACCTGCTTTGTAGGTGGCACACCTAACCCACACACCCTTAGTCCCTGTGGGCTTACCTCTGACTACTTCCAAATTAGATACACTTAAAGAAACAGACTGAAACCCAGAAAGAGTTGATAAGTCAATAGTCCCTTCATTAACTTAATCCAGTTTGGATAAGGCACATTCAAAATGCCTCAAAGAAAGTTGAGAAAAGTCTCAACAGGGCTGCAGAGCAAAGTACTGTGAGGAAAATAACTATTCAAACACTGAGCTCCTAGAACGATGCCATTCCATAGAAATATAATACAAGCCACGCATAGAATTCAAATGTTTTAGTAGTCACATTTTAAAAAGAAACAAGTAAAATTAATTTTAATATAATTTATTTAACCCAATACAACCAAAATACTACCATTTCAACCTGTAACCAGTATTTCAAAAATTAATAAGATAGTTCATATTTTTTTTCAGACTAATTTCCAAAAACCCCTGGGCATTTCCCACTCATAGCACATCTCAAGTGGGCCTGGCCATGTGTTGAGTGCTCAAAGCCACAGGTGACCAGTGGGTGCCAAATTGGGCAGCGCAAGTCCCCACTAAAGAGGTAAAGAGTGAAGGGGAAGAATGGATAAGTGGAGGGAAGGGGGGTGCAGAACCATAGTGGGGTGATACCCTAGGGGGCCGGGCTGCAGAAGGCCAGATGCTACCCACCTTCTTCTGGAGGAAACCTGGGGAGCAGCGACGGACAGCCAGCAGTGCTGCATAGCGCAGAGTCTCCCTCACCGTCAGGTTGCTCAGCAGCGTGTCACTCTGCGAAAGAGGGAGGCATCAGCATGGCAGTGGCCGAGGCCAGGCTGCAGCAGCTGGGGCGGGGACTGGGGATGCGCCCACCTGCTGGACGTAGGAGAAGCAGTCCTGGAACTGGTCCCTGTGCAGCAGCCGGCCGTTCATGAACACCTCCCCAAGGAAGGTCCCCGTGCGCCGCAGCCTCCCAGACATGGCATCTAGCAGCGTGGTTTTCCCGGAGCCTGGGAGACAAAAAGACAAGGCCCTAGAAGACTCCCTCCATGAGGTATTGCCAGGCCATCCCCAGACCCTCTGTGGGCCCCTGGTCTAGCACTAACTTGCTCTCTCTTTAGCCTCTTGAGTCAAACGCTCATGCCACCAATGAGTCTTTCCGGCTTGTCCAAAAAAGTTACAGAGAGATGAGGCATTTCTTTCATCCCAGTCAGGACTGCAGGGGCTTTGTCTGCCTATTTGCTTCTAAAGCTATTTTGAGTTGAAAAAGAAAAAGTAGGATCAGAATAAAAAGAAAACCTAGGCTCTTGGAAAACGTTTGGATCTAGGACATCTGAATTTCTTTCTGCACCCGCCTCCCCCAACCAGGGATCAGTTAGTGGTTCCTGAAAATAGGGAACACTGCCTAGAACCTTGCTAATCAAGTGTGGTTGGAATACCAACACCACCACCTGAGCACCTGGCACAAATGCAAACTCTCAGCCTCAGCCCAGGCCTACTGAATCAGATTCTGATTTCAGAGTGTGTGTGTGTAAAATACACACTTTTTAAAAGTTTATTTATTTTTGAGAGAGAGAGAGAACAAGCAGAGGAGGGGCAGAAAGAGAGGGGAACAAAGGATCTGAAGCCGGCTCTGTGCTGACAGCAGAGAACTCGATGTGGGGCTCAAACTGATGAACCATGAGATCATGATCTGAGCTGGAGTTGGATACTTAACCAACTGAGCCACTCAGGTGCCCCTAAATATATATTTTAGTGTTCATTTATTTTGAAGGGGGGGGGAGGGCAGAGGGAGAGGGAGAATCCTAAGCAGGCTCTGCACTGTCAGCGCACAGCCCAGTGTAGGACTCCATCTCACAAACCATGAGATCATGACCTGAGCCAAAATCAAGAGTCAAATGCTTAACTGACTGAGCCACCCAGGTGCCCCAAGATTCTGCTTTTTAATAAAATCTCTGGGTAATTACCACACATATCAGAGTTTCAGAAGCACTAACCTAGCAAGTCCTTTAATAAAATCAAGTTGGCCTCAGCCTACACTGAGAACCTCACCAACAGCTTTCCCCTGGTTTCATTTTTCTAATGTTAGAGGTTAGGTGATACAGTTAGGATAAGACACCAGCTGGCCCCTCGTTTTCATACTGGACATAAACCTACATGAGCCCAGAGAGTCAATGGACACAGGAATTAGCATGGTCAGGCTGCTAAGAAGTTAACAGGCAAGAGGTTCTGAACTGCCTGAAAAGACAGAATTCTACCAAGGATATGATGATTTGTGCAAAACCGCAGAGAAGATCTTTTGTTCAAATACTGTAAAGCAATTGCTTGTTGCTGTGAGGGGTACAAAGATGAATGAGCCAAACTCCATTAGTGGTGGTGTTCTTATTTAACCAATGGGCTGACCAAGATCAGAGTTAGCTCCAGCATGTTCAGTAGAGGTCAGTGTGGGAAGAGGGGAGGGAGTGTAAAAAAACAAAATGTGACTTCGTTCAAGTTGTCTTTCAAAACATGCTCTAAAATTTCCCAGTCATGATCCTAAGCCTCGTATGTGGTTCCTCGAACTAGAAGCTTCCTTGACCTTCTATTTCTGTGATCCAACCTCAACTCTGACAGAAGCTCCAAATATCTTCGGGCCTGGATTCCAGTCCCATCACATCAAAACTGGCCTCCCTGAGGTCATCAAGGTTGCCTCCTTGCTGCTGTATCTGGTGGGTACTTTCCTCCCAAAAGCATTTGATACTGTTGCCTGCCTTGCTCTATAAATCTCTCTCCCTTGGCTTTGATGCCACTTCATCCTGTTTGTTTTATCCTGCTGGTCTGGCTGCTCCCTCCCAGCCTCCTGTGGGTGACACTCAGGGTTCTCTCCTGGGCCTTTGGCTCTTCTCATGTTATACATTCTCAGTAAGCAACAGCAAGCACCAACTTGCCAGCCAGCATGCAGGGGAGCTGCCTTGCATGTGGATTCTCCAGCTCTGCTCAAGCCCTCAGATGACTGCAGCCCAGCAGGCTTCTGACTATAATCTCATGAGACACTCCAGACAGAACTACCCAACAAAGTCTCTTCCAAATTTCTGACTCATAGAAACCCTGAGAGATAGTAATGATTTTTATTGTTTTAAGCCACTTAGTTCTGGGATACTTTTTACATGGAAATACATAGCTAACCTCTTTTTAAAGATATCTCAACTTTATTACCTATCAACTCATTAGTCACTGACCAGCAGGATGAAAAAGTTTATTCAAAAAAAATAATACAAGAAACTGATATGTATAATCAGTGGAAAATAAAAAGAAGAAGATGCAAAGTTAGACACAAAAATGCTTAATGTCCTAGAATATGACACCAAAAGTACAGGTAACAAAAGAAAAAATAGACAAATTGGACTTCATGAAAATTAAAAAATTCTGTGCATCAAAAGACACTATCCCCACTGTAAAAGGGCAACCCACAGAATAGGAAAAATATCTGCGATCATGTATCTGATGAGGGATTAATATCCAGAATACATAGAGAGCTTTAAAACTCAGAAACAACAACAGCGACAACAACCCAATTCAAGATTGGGCAAAGGACTTAGACATTTCTCCAAAGAAGATATATGAACGGCCAAGCAGCATATGAAAAGATGCTCAACAGCACTAAGCATTAGGTAACTGCAAATTAAAACTGCAATGAGATACCACCTCACACTCTTTAGGATGGCTACTATCAAAAAATTGGAAAACAACAAGTGTCAGTGAGGATGTAGAGAAATTGGAACCCATGTGCAGTGTTAGTGGGGATATAAAATGGTATAGCCACTGCAGAAACAACAGTAGTTTCTTAAAAAATTAAAAACAGAATTATAATATGACCCAGAAATTCTACTTCTTGGTAGAAAAAGTAGAAAAACTGGAGCGCCTGGGTGGCTCAGTTGGTTGAGCATCCGACTTTGGCTCAGGTCATGATCTCACGGCCTGTGAGTTCGAGTCCCGTCTCAGGCCCTGTGCTGACAGCTCAGAGCCTGGAGCCTGCTTCGGATTCTGTGTCCCTCTCTCGCTCTGCCCCTCCCCCGCTCATGCTCACTTGCTCTCAAGAATAAATAAAACATTAAAAATTTTTAAAAAAAGAAGTAGAAGAATTCTACTTCTTGGTAGAAGAATTGAAAACAGTTTCAAACAGATATTTGTACACCCATCTTCATTGCATTATTCACAATAGCTAAAATGTGGAAGCAACTCAGGTATCCTTTAATGGATGCATTAATGGATGAACAGAGCAGCAAATATGGTATAGTTATCAATGGAATTTAAAAGGGCTTTAAAAGGGAAGGAGATTCTGATACAGGCTACAACATGGATGAAGCTTGAGGACATTATGCTAAGTGAAATAAGCCTGACACAAAAAGATACTGTATGATTCCACTTTTATGAGGTTGGGTAGTCAAAATCATGCAGACAAAGTATAATGGTGGGGCTGGAGGCAAGAGGAATGGAGAGTTATTGCTTAATGAGTGTAGAGTTTGTTTTACAAGATGAAGAGCTTTACAAGAGCTTTGCAAGATGGATGGTGGAGATGGCTGCACAACAATGTGAATGTATCTATTACCACTGAACTGTACACTTAAAAATGGTTAAGATGGTAAATTTTATGTGTACTTTACCACAATAAAAAAAGAAAACAAAAGGTTAATGCCCTAGAGGGCAATAAAACCATGACCTTTGGAGTTATCTTCCCTAAACAGACAGAAATTGTTTATAACTAAATAGTCCTCTACAAGGGAGCAAGCAGCCCAGAGTCTGGGTCCCAAGTGATAGCAAATAATGAGTCAAATATATTTACCCTCCCCCGGAATGTTGGGTGACCCTAGGCAGGCTTACATTAGACCATTCTGTTGTGAGACGTGGACTATCTGTCTTCTTTGGCTTCACTAATAAAGATTTGACAAACAGTGCTGTGTGAGGTAAGACACCAATGGAATCATATGTCATTTTGTGAAATGCTAACATACCACTGATTCAACACATATTACTAAGTACCTACTATGTGGTTAGTCCTATTCTAGTTGTTGAGAATACAGAAAGAAAACAAAACAAAACAAAACCTCACCCCAGGTGAATTTGCAGTCTACTATGAATTCATGGCCAGTATAACAGGATAGACATTGTTATAAAACTATGATTAGGTATGATCACAAACCAGCCCATGAGCTCCCAGATCAAGGCCTCCCACCCACTGTCCTGCTGAGATGTGCATGAAGCATGACACTGGCCTGTGGGACACCCTTCTGAGAATGTGAAGTCATTCTTTGTTGTGTGCCACACACCACTCTAATCCTACAGAAAGAAGACAAGCAAAAAACTACAGGAATAACTCAGGTTTTCTTATTTTTAAAGAAGAATGTAATAATTAACGAAAGGAAAATTAGAAGGACCCTGGATGTCACAGTACATGCATATAGTTAGAAATTTTGAAAAACTGGAAATAGGAACTGACAGGAAATCTCAGCAAAGGGTTAACACTTTTTGTCACTGAATTCCTTCTCATTTAATCTTAATGCTACTATTGCCACCCAGTTGTTTACTTGCTGTAGCAGGGGAATGGCTATGGATTTAACTCCCAGGTCAAATGAGGCTGACCGTGCTTGACTTTTGCAGACTTCTGTTACCCACTGCTATTACAGAGAAGAACGCAAGTAGGTAGTGCCAGGAAATGTCAACAATGCAGTGCAAACAAGAACTCAACCAGGAAACTCCTCTGAAGCCAGTCTGTCAGAATCTTTTACCCTGAAAGTGTATGGGATAACCTAGTGTAGTAGTGGACCCTGTAGTGTCCATGCAGATCCACTTGTCAGGGTCAATGCTGAGGAGTCAACAGCTGTGATCCCCATGGGCCATTGCCCTCAGACACAAGGATCTGCTTCTCTGGAGGCTACACCTGCCCAGAGCAATGACTGGCTGATGTAGGGACACAGAGACAAACAGTGAATTCAGCCTCAAGTGTAGATAACCCAAAATAGAGAAGGAGGATAAAGTGGGAAGTGGGCACAAAGATAGCCTCGGTGAAGTGTGTAATATTTAATTCCTTAAAAAAAAGGATGTGATGAAAAGATGCTCAACATCACTCATCATCAGGAAACTACAAATCAAAACCACAATGAGATACCACCTCACGCCAATCAGAATGGCTAAAAATAACAACTCGGGAAACAACAGATATTGGTGAGGATGTGGAGAAAGGGGAACACTTGCAGTGTTGGTGGGAATGCATCTGATGTAGCCACTCTGGAAAACAGTGTGGAGATTCCTCAAGAAACTGAAAATAGAACTACCCTACGACCCAACAATTGCACCACTGGGAATTTATCTAAGGGATAAAAAAATGCTGATACAAAAGAGGACACATGTACCCCAATGTTTATAGCAGCACTATCAACAATAGCCAAATTATGGAAAGAGCCCAAATGTCCATCAACTGACAAATGGATAAAGAAGATATGGTCTATATGTACAATGGAATATTATTCCACGATCAAAAAAAATGAAATCTTGCCATTTGCAACAACATGGATGGAATTAGAGTGTATTATGCTAAGCAAAATCAAAGAAAGACAAATATCATTTAACTCATATGGAATTTAAGAAACAAAACAGATGATCATAGGAGATGGGAAAGAAAAAATAAGATAAAAACAGAGAGAGAGACAAACCACAAGAGATGCTTAAATACAGAGAACTGAGGGTTGCTGGAGGGGTGATGGGTGGGGGGATGGGCTAAATGGCTGATGGGTATTCAGGAGGGCACTTGTTGGGATGAGCACTGGGTGTTATATGTGATGAATCACTAAATTCTACTCCTGAAACCATTATTACACTATATGTTGACTTGGATTTAAAAAAAAAAAAAAAAAAGGACATGAAGCAAATACGGTATAATGTTGATGTTAAGATTTGATAAAGCCAGATGTTAATACATGAACTTTCTTTATTCTCTACTCTTGCCTGTATATTTGAAATGCATCATAAAAAACAAAACAAAACAATGGATATGGGGCTAACTGGGTATCTTTGTGCTTAATTTTTTTCCTGCCCCTGAGCACAGTATAAAAATCAGGGAAATTGTGTTTACTGAGTACTTCTACATGCCAGGCACCATGTTAGGGGCTTTCCATACTTTGAAATATGAATTAACTAATATGTTAGGCAGGACTTTATTTTTTTTTAAGTTGATTTATTTTGAGAGAGAGACAGAGAGACAGAGAGACAGACACTATGTGAGTGGGGGAGGGGCAGAGAGAGAAAGAGAGAGAGAGGATCCCAAGCAGGCTCTGCGCTGCCAGCACAGAGCCCAATGTGGGGCTCAAATCCACGAACCTTGAGATCATGACCTGAGCCAAACTCAGACACTTAACCAACTGAGCCACCCAGGCTCCCCAGGAGTTTATTCTTTTCCAAGGATCTTTCTAAAGGCGTCACATTAGTACCAGATTCCATTCAGTCAGACATGTCATTTGATTTCATTCTAATACCAAACTTGTGGCCCTCTTGCTACAACTTAAACCTGTTTTCCCAATGTGTTCAAAGCAAGCCAAAGCCTTTTCTGAATGCTCACTGAGAACATACATTTAAAGTACTTCCCAAGCTTACCTGAGCTCCCTAAGATGCACAAGATCTGCCCACTCTCGATGTACAAGGAGACATCCTTGAGGATCTGCCTGTCCCACTGCTGCCGGCAAGATGTAAAGTCCCACCAGGGTCCAACCTGGTGACTTTAAAGGAAAGGAAGTGTGGGTTCCAGAAGGGGCCAAACCCTTGTGCCTCAGCACTAATCCCAGTGGTCTCTGGACAGGTTCTTAAATGTGGTTGGGGTTCAGTGCCTCTCTCTTAAATGTGGTTGCGGTTCAGTGCCCCTCTCTGTGGACGCTGGCAGGTAGTAATTGAGAAAGCTCATTTGTGTAAAACGCCTGCCTAGGAGCTGCTCTGAATACCAGCTCTCTTTGGCTGGGTGGGAGACAGCAAACAGGACACTGTTTATTCCTTTAGTTGATCCTGTGTTCCTTCACCAGGCTTCATTACTGTTTGTGTTGTAAGTATTCCCCAAGCCCTCTCCATCCCCATGGGGCAGGCTGTACACGGGGGAACACAAAGGAAGGGGTAAGAGGCCCAAAGCTTGGGCACATGGCAGAGCACAGCTGCCTCACTGTTAGAGCTCCCATGTCCTGCCATGGGCAAGAGGGGGGGCCATTCACCATTGTTCATTTACCACTGACAGCCCTTCCCCTCTCCTCTCTCCACCCTGATCCACTGAGGGAGCCCAAAGCCTCCATGTATGCTCCCCATTAGCAAGGAAAGCCAGCAGAGGGGGTGAGAGGCCCACTCACCTCAGGCCATGACCACAAAAACAAAGCCCAGCCTCAAGTTCCCAGCAGGAAGAAGAGGCATCAACCTTACCTGACACTGTAGGAGGCATGGAGAATGCCCAGGCTGTGTCGAGGCCTTGAACAAGCTGTAGGAACCTCCTCTGGGGAGCTCTGGGGGCCACTGTTTACTTGGAGCCCCAAGGACCCCACAGAGGTCAGAGATGGGAGTTCAGTCATGGCCAAGAGGCAGAAGAGGTGAATTTTTGGGTGGCCGGACCCTTCCTGGGGGAGCCCCAACAGAGGAGTGAGCAGCACAGTGCCCTGCTTGTTCCTCACAGGGCTCTGGAGTCCCTCTCCAGACCTTTGCAGTAGCTGGACTGGGGTTTGGCCACGGATGCCATTATCTGATGTACCTTTACCCAGAGCATGTGCACTATCTTGGCAGCAGGCAGAACACACAGCCTGTGTTTGTAGGAGGGCCTGCCTGAGAGGAGTGCTGGGAGGCACAGTGAACCAGGGCCAGAGATTGCCCAACTCTGAGAAAGAGAAAACACTGGCACAGTCAGGTAGCAGCTAAGGTGAAGGAAGCCTCAGCAAAGTGGCACAGACACCACTGGGCCCCATGGCTGAGACAGTCCCAGAAGACAGAGGGCTGCGGAACAGGGCTGCTCCCCAGGATGCCTCCGTGAGTGATGGGCAGTCACCTCAGTCATGGGGGGTGGGGGCAAATCAGACCTTTCTTTCCTCTCTCCAGAACTTTGTTTTAACTCACCACCAGGACCACAAGCAGAGGGAGAACATGGCAGCAGAACTCTACTTCCTGGGTATCAAAGGGCTGAGGGGAAGGGATTCAGGGGTCAGGGGTGGGTGGGGGGCCTCTGAGGTCACTTCCTGCCCTAAGGCACACTCCTACAGGGAAATGATGTTCCTGTTTGTTACTTGGGCTGATGCAGCTTTTTCTGAATGAGACTCCAGAGATGTGTTCACACAAACCGGGGACTCTGCAGTGTTTCCTTCATCTGTGTGTCTGTCAGGCTCAGAGTCTCAGAGGCAGTAAACTGATGACATATGATGGCAGGCAACTTTTATGGGAATATAATAACATGACCACAACAGGCAGATATAAGACCCCAGAAAGAGGTGAAAGGGACAGACAGCAAGTCAGGGGGCCAAGAGGTTGGGGTACAAGTTCTCCACCCAAGTTACATGGAGAAATGTTTACTTGAGAAATGGCCTTTGACTAAAGTAAGGATGTGGGTGGGATTTGAAGCAGGAGGCTAAACTGGAAGACAGAAAGGAAGCACCCCACCTCACCCCAGCCCACCTTTCCATCTTGCCTGCTGTGGGGAGGAGGGAGAGAAAGACAGGAAAGGTCTGCGGACTCCACACCCAAAAGGGAAGGCCACGGGCCACTTGGTCTGTCCTCACTTGCTAGGATAGGACTTCAACCCAGGCCATTCCTAGTCTGCCCTGCAGCCATAACTAATATCCAGCTCTGATCTGGGAACATGGCCAGCTCCTGCCGAGAAATGCCTCATAGGAGCTGACTGCAGTGCTCACAGCCTGAACAGTATATAAAGTCAGTAATGGCTTTGGGGACATTTTCTGCCTAAAAGGCTGACAAATCAGCTACCACAGCATGGAATGCAAATAACTGCCCAAATCCAACATCTGGGAAAGCCTGCCATTTCCAATTTCCTTTTCTCCAATTCTGTAACTCAAGGTTCCAAGTGATAATCTTCCCCCAACATATATGGCACCTAGAACAAGAGGATGGATGAGGGATACATATCTTATGTCTAGTTATTTTAAAGTTATCAAGCTAAGAACTGTTAAGTTTCTATCTTCCTATTTTGACATATCTTCCTCACAACCTGAAAGGCCAGATGTAAGTTTAGAAATCCTAGGGCCTTTTGGAGCAGCAGCTAGAATGTGGTGGCACAGGGGAGCCGGCTCTGGCTCCCTTCTCTGTCCCCTTCTCTGCCCACCCCTGTGCTACAGTCTGTCCCCCTTCTCTGCCCACCCCTAGTGCAACATGTGACTCACACACCCCTATGTGGTCACGCCATCCTGCCTACCCACATTCCATTCGCTCTCCACAGACAAATGCCCCTTGGGCCTGGGGTGCCTGGAGTGGCAAGTGCCCTTGGCCCACAGTCCATGGGCAGGAGTGTGGCCAGAGGAGGACTAGAGGGGCTCAGTCCTCAGGACAAAGATGTGTAAGATCTGGTCTGAGCATTTTAATAAAGGCCCAGGCTCATCCCCTCAGCCAAGAACAAACCCTGCATGTTTTTGCACAGACACTGAGTCATCAGCACATCACTACTACTCAAGGGCATGGATTCCTCATCTTAGAAAAAGGAACTTGGGCTCTGTGCTCCCTAAGTTCCCTTCTAATTTGTGCTTCTGACTCAGGCATTTGATCAGAAGTTAATACAAGGAGAAATTACAATGTAGCCCAGCAGGAGCTGAACAGGTTACCTACAAATAAACCTGCTTTTGCTTTTTTGGATGTCACCTGTCAGAAATTTAAGTGATATTCTGACAGTCATACTGATTAAGATGTCAACTGAATAGATATTTAAGTATTTGAAAAATACAGAGAATTTGTCAAAACCTCAAAACCTAACAAATCCATCCTGGGAGTCAAGGAAATACTTAAAAATGGAGCAGAGGCTGTCTCCAACCCAGAAACGAATTCTCTTCCTCTGAAAGTTGTGCTGCATGTGTAGCTCCAGGAAGTCACAATCCCCCCTTTTTCTTTTTAACGTTATTTTTGAGAAAGAGAAACAGAGCACGAGCCAGGGAGGGGCAGAGAGAGAGGGAGACACAGAATCCAAAGCAGGCTCCAAGTTCTGAGTTGTCAGCACAGAGCTGGAGGCAGGGCTCAAACCCACAAACCAGGAGATCACAACCTGAGCCAAAGTCGGCTGCTTAACCAACTACAGGTGACCCAGAAGTCATGGTCCCTTGATGGCAGCTGAGGTCCCTGGCTGCCTGTGCCCAGCCTACTTAGCCTAAGATGAGGGGTACTGCCCACCCCCCAGCAACAGGGAGCACCTCTTTCCTTCCTTTTATCTGTCTTCCTATTGTGACACCTCTTTCCCCAGGGCCCTAGCATGCTCCACCTTTCCAAAGCACTTATCTGGAAAGTGGAACCCACTCAGGCATTAGGTCACCTGCACATATTGCTCCAGAGCCCAAAATGTCCAATGTCCCTTTCTTAGCTGCCCCTCCACTTGAAATATAACCTGGCCAGGTGTTAGTTCACAGAAGCAATTTCTGAGCTGAGTCATATCTTATATCAATCGACTTAATGTCCCTCCTGCAGATGTTTACTTTTTATAACCAAACAAATAAGCATCTTGTGTTAGCTCAATGAGTCTCTCAGTAATTGCCAGAATTTCTGACAGTTTAGTACAATTAAATGGAGAAACTAGGCAGTGTGAGTGCTAGCGGTGGAAGCGGTGAGCAAGGGTCAGGTGCAGGGTTGACCTGCCTGAAATTCAGCACCTTCTGTAGCTGGCCTTGATCTCCCCCAGGAGAGATCTCCCTTTCCATCTCTGAGGGCACAGACCTTCACCCCTCCTCCATCTCCATAGCCAGCTCCTGCCTTGGAGGCATTGGCACTTGAGTGGCTAGGTAGGAGTACTACTCAAAGGTTCATTCTCTTACATGGAAAAAACAAACTTTGAGATAGTTCAGATCAGATGAAAAAACAGTGAACTCTTATGTACCTGCAACTTAACTACCAAGAACTGTGAAGTTCACTCCCCTTGTTCTTCCCTGTACCCTTCTCTCTTGCATTCCTCTCTATTCCACAGAGATAGCCCTTCTGCTAAAGTAGGTATTCACGTTTCCCAGTTTCTTCTGTATAATTTAGGATATTTATGGTAATAATTCTAACATCAGATAAGTAGCCATGGTCTGCTGTTTTCATACTGCCCTGCAATTCTGGGGACTACTCACTGATAGTTACTGTCATAAATGATCACCTGTATTGATCTTCCATTTCTGTGGTCCTTTCCAAGGACTTCTGACCTCTGCCACTACAGGGGAAGTTTGACAGAGACTTTTGGAGGCTATTTTCACATAATGTAAGTCATTTTATTTTCACACAAAGCACATGTAGGCATTGTGTACACAGTATAAACATACCCTGAATGGATGCTTGAGGTCAGCCTGCTCTACACCTGGCCTGTCTTGCTCCATCTTGACCACCTGTCCCATTCATTAAAATCTAAGCTTTTCTGGGGCACCTGGGTAGCTCAGTTGGTTGGGCATCTGACTTTGGCTCAGGTCATGATCTCATGGTTTGTCGGTTTGAGCCCTGCATCAGGCTCTGTGTTGACAGCTCAAAGCCTGGAGCCTGCTTTGGATTCTGGGTCTCCCTCTCTGCCCCTCCCCTGCTCACATTCTGTCTCTGTCTCTCTCTCAAAAATAAACATTAAAAAAATTTTTTTAATCTAAGTTTCTTTGCATGATGACAGATGGTAACTACACATACTGTAGTGACTTTGCAGTATACACAAATCTTAAATTGTTGTGTTGTGCACCTGACACTAGCATAATGTTATATGCCAATTTTACCTCAATAAAAAGTTTAAGTTTCTCAGAGACCATCTTTTTCACTGTCATATCCCAAACTCCAAACTTGTAGCATCATGTGGGCTCCCAATAAGTATTGGATGCTTGCTTGCTTACTTGACTGAACACATCAGTGCGTGAATGGCAGCTCTGAGGAGGAAACATCATGAGGTCAACTGGAACTTGTTAAAAAATACACTTTTTCCTGCACTAAGAAACAAAAGGAAAAACTGTATGCATTTAAAAGCGGAAACCCGATGGGCACCTGGGTGGCTCAGTTGGTTAAGTGTCTGACTTTGGCTCAGGTCATGATCTCATGGCTCGTGAGTTTGAGCCCCACGTCAGGCTCTATGAGGACAGCTCAGAGCCTGAAGCCTGCTTCAGATTCTGTCTCCCTCTCTCTCTGCCCTTCCCCACTCATGCTCTGTTGCTCTCTCAAAAATAAACATTAAAGGGGTGCTCGGGTGGCTCAGTCGCTTTGAGTGTCTGACTTCGGCTCAGGTCATGATCTCACAGTCTGTGAGTTCGAGCCCCGTGTCGGGCTCTGTGCTGACAGCTCAGAGCCTGGAGCCTGCTTCGTTCGGATTCTGTGTCTCTCTGCCCCTCCCCCACTCATGCTCTGTCTCTCTGTCAAAAATAAACATTAAAAAAAATAAATAAAATAAACATGAAAAAAATAAAATAAAAATGGAAATGTTAGTAGGCAGGTTCTTCTTCTGGGGGAGCCTCAATAATTTAAATGACTGAATTGATAAAATGGAAGCAATTTAGATATGCTGATAGCTAATACCATTCAAAGGTATCAGCGATACCACAAAACATCGATTTACTTGATGTACAAATACAACATCACTCCAACAACAGCAACAAGATATTGACAATGACGATGACATAACAATGGTGCTTCTTCCAAAATCATCTTGAATGGCTTTGTTATGCAAAACTCCTCATTAGAATAAGATGCAACTTTTCTAAGGATTGTGTCTTCCAAATATTGAGCACTAGTTTTTTGATAGCTGTATCCCTTCACATACCAGGCATGTGAAGTCTCTTTGGCATCAGGAAATAGTAAGTCAGAGGCAGGGAAGAGAAAAGTTATGGACAAGCCCTAGCTAAGGTCTCCCCCAAAGCATAGCAGCTCAAAAAGCTCTCTCTAGTCCAGAGTCTGGGTCTCATCCACCATAGGGTGCCTGGGTTCGGGCTCCACCAATTTGGGGTTGAGGTTCTCTGGAGCCAGGAGCTGTGCTAGAGGGAAGCCGCAAAGCTCCCTCTGAAGGGAAAAAAAGATTGCCCTCACTGATGCTCCTATTTTCTCAGAGCCCTTGGGCTCTATCTGCCTAAACCCATGTTGCCAGTTCAGGATCTCAACCACACTAGCTGCTGCTAGCTCTCACCTCTTGGGTCTCCTCCCTGTTTTCTCCTAAGTCCTAAGTGGCTTTTGAAGAAGCCCCTCACCTGTCATGTTTCTCAGCAGGGCCTCCAGGACAGCTTGTTCTCCTCTGAAAATGACAACAGCCTATACTTTACCTACAGTGGCCAGTCCAACACCTTGGAGGTCCAGGATCTCAGCTACCAGGTAGAGGCATACCTGAGGACAAGGTGGGAGGAGTGGGCAGGGAAGGCCAAATGATTCCCCAAGTGGAAGGTAAGGGTGAGCCCATCCTGAGGGCCCTCTGCCAAGTTGATGCCTCAGATGTTGGGTGAAAGTACCACAAGACTTCCTTCAGCTATACATACTGTAGCTGGAAGTTGAGAGGCATTAGAGAACAAGACCTCTGTTAAAACATAAAGAAATTATGTGACCCTGTTGGGGAAAAAACAAATCTCTCCAACTTTAACTTCAGATTTTGAAGTTTAGACTTTTGGGAAAGTTACAAAAATAGTTCAGAGTTTCCATGTAACCTTCGCCCAACTTCCCCTGATGTTAACATCTTGCATACCCAGAGCAAAATAATGAAAACCAAGAAATTAACAATGCCGTGACACTCTTCGCTAAACTACAGACTTTCAGGTTTCACTAAACTATAGACTTTCAGGTTTCACTAAACTATAGACTTTCAGGTTTCACCAGCTTCGTGTTTTGTTATTTGTTTGCTTGCAAAGTACACTGTCCCTGGAGCTAATAAAATATCCAAAGTGCAAGGACTCCTGGCCTTTCAGAGGCTCTGAAGGACCCCCTGGTCAGATTCAAGACCCCATTTACCAGACCTCCTTGGGGGTAGACCCCTGGCAGTTCAGATGGAATACGCTGGGGGGGCAGAATGGTAAACTTCAGAGCCCAACTCTGGCTTCCTGTGAATGTGAATTAGGACAAGCTAATGAGCCTCACCATAAGCATTTTCTGTTCTGCCACTTGTTAGCTGTGCGACCTTGAACAAGTAACTGCTCTGAGCCTCACCTGTAAAACAGCGATTATAATGGTACCTATGTTATAGGTCTGCAAGGAGGACTGAATGAGATAATAAATAGAAAGAGATTTACACAATGCCTTGCACGTAATAAACATTTAACAAATCATTAGTAAATTATCATTAACTGAAGAACTGAAGACATTGTTTTGCTTTATGTTTTCATTTCCATTCTGCTATTACACATGCTTCCCATGTCTTAACTTCAGATTTGGAAATGGCAGCTTCAGGTTCTCAGCATGGTAGGTGGGGGCCCCTTAGGCCTTTCGTGCAACAGCAGGAGGATGTCTTCTGTACAGTTGAACAGAAGTTGCTGAAACCCTCTATTCAGCCCTCTGAAGAACCTTGCAATATCTCCCCACAGGTGGACATGGACTCCCAGGTGCCCTGGTTTGAGAAGCTGGCTCAGTTCAAGATGCCTTGGGCATCTCACAAGGATTCTTGTGAGCTGGGCATCCAAAATCTGAGCTTCAAAGTGAGGAGTGGGCAGATGCTGGCCATCATAGGGAGCTCAGGTACCATTAAGGGCAAACAATGAGGCAATGGGTTCTGTCTCTTCTGGAATGCAGAATGGTCCCTCAGACAGATGGATGCTTCTCACAGAATTCTTTGCTGACTAGTAGAATAACCACAGCAGAGTGGGTGAGAAGCACAGGTTCTGGGTCAGGTGGACCTGGGTTCAAATCCCAGTTCAAGTCCCTCCATTTACTAGCTGTCAGATAGCTGCCATCATTATGAATCATGAGTGTGCCTCTTGAAGCTACATCCAGAGCAAAAACCTTTCTAAGATCTTCAGAATTGAATGTTCTTTTCAGGGGACTCTTCCATGCCAGGGGCATTCATTCACTCTTCTCCCACAACCTGGTAGGCACAGCACCCACCACAGCTCCCATTTCTTTGAGAGTCCCTCCAAGTCTTAGTGCAGCCTTCAACCATCTGCAAAGATCCAAAATCTTGGAGTGCCTCAGAGTGATTCTGCAAGCCAAACTTAAAATTATACAATGCTAAAGCTGAAAGGGGTCTTGGAGAATGGTGTTCACTCTCTCCACTGTATTATTTCTTTCTCCTTACCAGTCTGGAAGCCTCTTTAATGGAGGGTTTTTAAGTTATCTGGTCCTCAATATTTCTAGAGTGTCCTCCTGTCCCCCGCCCCAACATATGAACACCTTCATTTAACAGAGGGGGAGACTAAAGTCTAGACAAAGTGAGTGATTCACCTAAGGGCATACATTTAATGCAGAGCTGGAACTAGAACTTTGGTCTTCTGATTCTCATATCAAGGTGTTTCTCTTTTAGATGGTGTTAGACAGAACACTTTATTCTTTTTAATTAATCATTTCCAGAAGTAAAGATTACTGAACTTTTGAACATCTCCAATTTTTTAGTCTTCCGATAAGAAAATTCTGTTTATTGTCTAATCAAAGATCAAACAAGATAATGTATGTCAATGCACTTTGTAACTGAAATAACACCAGAGGTCAAGTCCTGCCCACTTTTGGCTCTGCCTCTGCAATTCTTACCTAAAAAAGAAAACATACACTTCAGAAGCCAATTTTGTTTTTGTTTGTAACTCCTGGTGGCTTTTCCTGTTATATTTGCTTTTCTTCATGAACTGAGAATCTGGGAGATACACGGGCCTTCCAAGGCACTTCCATAAAGCCTAAGAGTCCCCACAATTAATACTCGCTACACATGACCCTGCAGCTGTTAGCATCCCTGAGGCAAGTGAAGTTTGGAGAGGCTGAGCAGTCTCCAGGACTCTTGACTCTAGGTTCAGTGTTGTTTAGCTTCAGGTTTACTTGACTGAAATTATTTAAATGATTGCTTAGAAACACTTATCAACTAGGGGCACCTGGGTGGCTCAGTCAGTTAAGCATCTGCTCTTGGTTTTGGGTCAGGGATGATCTCATGGTTTGTGAGTTCGAGCCCCACATCAGGCTCTGCACCACTAGCGTGCAGCCTGCTTGGGATTCTCTCTCTCTCTCCCTCTCTCACTGTCCCTCCTGTGCTCTCTTTCTTCTTCTCTCTCAAAATAAATAAACTTTTTTTTTAAACTTATAACTTACAAGTTAAATTAAAAAGTTAATTTATAAACTTTTATAAAAACTTTTTTTTATAAAAACTTATAAAGTTAAATTTAAAATTTATAACTTATCAATTATACTTCCTGAGGCTTAACAAATAAAATAATGAAGATTCATCATAATTTATAATAAATCCAAACAGCCTCAGGCATTTTGGTTGCTTCTGTAGAATCAGCAGTAGTGGCAGCAGTGTTTGCCAATGAAGGAGTTTACGGAATTGGAGATTCCAGCCAACTGAATGCCTTTGGTGTTCTCTCCTGATTCATGGAAGGTCTCTCCAGTTGCACTAGGCGGTCTCCACAGCAAAGGCCACCCACACCTCTCCTAAAGTGCTGTTTAGGAAAGTGAACTTCCCACTTGGACTGGGAATCCCAGTGTCCCTGTGAATACTGACAAAGTCCCCTGCCATCTCAGAGCCTGGATCCGCTAGTTGAGCGGCTTGAACCCCCAACATTAATGTACCTCCAGCTCCCCAAAGGTGCTCAAGTTAGCTGCAGGTGAAAGCCCTGGAGCTCCAGGTGCTGATGCTGACCCATCCGGGTCCAAGAGCTGTGCCACTTTCTCTAGGGCCTTGGTCACTTCCGAAAGGACAGAGAAGTCCAGGGTGGCTGAAAGAGTGTGCGGGCAGCCAGGGCTTCCAGGCTAGCCCCCGCAGCTCTGCTCTCAGGAGGTCTCTGGTGGCTTCGCAGGGTGTGGGAGAGCCTCTTTGCTGGACGTGATCACCGGGAGAGGCCACGGCGGCAAAATTAAGTCAGGTCAAATCTGGATCAACGGGCAGCCCAGCACGCCTCAGCTCGTGAGGAAGTATGTGGCCCACGTGCGCCAGCACGACCACCTGCTCCCCAACCTAACCGTCCGTGAGACCCTGGCTTTTGTTGCCCAGCTACGCCTGCCCAGAACCTTCTCCCAGGCCCAGCGTGACAAAAGGGTAACTGCCTGACCCCGGTGACCCCAAGAAGCCATGACATCCTTCCCCCTGTCGACCCTCCCCCGCTGCCTCAGGGCCCAGTCACAGGTCAACTCTGAGCAGCCCAGCTCCCCATCCTTCCATCGGTAGCCTGCCCTCTGTCCGCCTTTAAACCCCACATCCTTCTGTAAGCCGCCTACGCCCTGGCCGGGTCCCTTCGCCGCACAGGACAAAACGTGAGAGGAGTGTCTACCTGTTTTCCGGTCCTCCGTGTGGGCAGAGTGCCCTGCTGTCCTGTCCCCAGGTCGCGGCCACGTTCCCAACATGGCGCCGCCCTCGGCGCGTGAGAGCCACTCAGGATATGCAGAAAAAATGCGGGAGCAAACACTGCATGGGGCAGCGAAGGCTACAGCGCAAACCCACCCGGAGGGGGTGGGGCGGGGGGCAAGGGTGGGCAGCCGCTTTCTACTCCAGGACAGCACCCACATAACCCGGAGCGAGGCCGGCAGCGCCGCGCCTAAACCTGGGTCCTCCCGCGCAGGTGGACGACGTGATTGCGGAGCTGCGCCTGCGCCAGTGCGCCCACACGCGCGTGGGCAACGCGTACGTGCGGGGCGTGTCTGGGGGCGAGCGGCGCAGAGTCAGCATCGCGGTGCAGCTCCTGTGGAACCCAGGTGCGGGGGCGGGGAGGAGGGTGGCCAGAGGCGCCCCCGTGGCTTGGCTCCCACCAGCCACAGTCCTGCCGGCTCACTGGGCCCCTGTCTCCGCTGGGAAGGAATCCTCATTCTGGATGAGCCCAC